>NC_056731.1:1391901580-1391906580 GCF_019279795.1 Protopterus annectens
CCTTTTACTACCACTTCTTTCAAGAACATTTTTAAGACAATTTGTGTTTCTATACACAAAATTGGGTTTAGGGCCTAAGATGTTATGTAAGTCACTGTTACCTTCCACAATCTTCCAGATTTTCTGAACAATTTCTCTTATCCCTTTACAATCCACTGTCATATCCAAATTACAGACAGTACTATTAATAGAGCCGCGGTGGAACGGCGGTAGCGTTGTTACCTCACAGCAAGAGGTTCTCCTGTTTGATTCTCAGCCGGGCTTGGGAGTGCCTTCTGTGTGGAGTTTGCATGTTCTCTCCGTGGCTGGGTAGCGTTCCAAAGACATGCGTGCGTAAATGGGCGTGCCTTTGTTGAAGGTTGGGCATCGAGCTGGCACCTCAGCGTTTCGTAAAAATCTACTGCCAATCATTAGCGGACTGGAGTTCTGCTGTGGCAACCCCTTAAGACAAACTACTGAAAGACAAACAACAACAACTATTAATAGATCTTTTGGTTCCAATAACTTATTTACTAACAAACGGACGTTTGAGTGTAGCTGGATAAAACCTGTCCCTTTTGTCCAAAAACGTCAAGTTGCAGGCCATTGAGATAATCCAAATCATAACCCCTGTCTAAAAACATGGAGGTAATTCTAGAAAACTCTTCTTGCAAGTCTAAATGGGAAGTAGTCATCCGGCAAGCCCAAATGTACTGTTCCTTAGGGATATTCTTTTTGATGAAGAAAGGATGGTTACTCTTAAAATGTAAGTAACCATTCGTAAAGGTTTCCTTTCTATAGATCTTACTGTCAAAACATCCAGAAACTGTATTCCAACCAAGACTAACATCTAAAAAGATAATCTGATGTCCACAACCATTCTTGATGAATTGCAAAAAAACAGACTTTAAATTAAGGTCATGAAGAAATTGTTCACAAATGCCGTTATTACCCTCTAGAGCAAAAAACAGGTAATCTACAAACCTAGCATAAAAATGTACATTGTATGATGACCTCAGTTTAGACAGGACAGCAACATCCCACTATGCCATGACAATGTTTGCATATGAGGGGGCAGCAGGGGACCCCATAGCTACCCCCTTACATTGTCTAAAAAAATGCCCATTGAAGGTAAAAAAAATTGTGCTCCAACACTATTTCCAAAAAACTACACACTAAACCAATTTGTTCAGCCCCAAAGTTAGAATACCAAGAAATAAATTCCCTAACTGCTTCCACACCTGTTTGGTGTGGAATACAAGTGAACAATGAAACCACATCCACTGTAAAATAATATGTCACATGTGTAGGAAAAAGTAGCAGCGAACTCCCTGAATTTGTCCAGGAAGTCCCAAGAGTCCTTCAAATAGGACCCTAGCCCCTGCACAACAGGATTTAAAAAAGAATCTATAAGCAAAGCCAAACCCTCTGTGGCTGAATGTGGTGCCGAAACTATCAGCCTAAAGGGAGGGTGGTCTAAGGACTTATGAATTTTGGGGATGCCAAAAAGTGTCCCAACCCTAGGTTTTTCCACCAAACAGAAATTATGTGTGTTAAGATCTAAACTTTGGTTCATAAGTGATTTGTAAAGAAATGCTCTGATATAATGAAAACTGTGGTGAATTTCCCTAACATTCACTTCAATATATTCTTCAGGATCACTTAGTAACTCAAACATGGCAACATTGTATTGTTCCACTGTCCCAATCACAATGTTGCCCCCCCTTATCACTTTTCATGTATATCAGGTCATTTCTATCAACTAACTTTAATAAGGGTTTATGCTCAGGTGGAGTCAAATTGTCATACCATCTACTACCAGAATTTTTACTGTTCAAAAAAACAGTCAGTTTCCTGAATACAAACTTCCTCAAACACTTTAAGGGGTTGATTCAATGCTGGGGTATGACAAGATGGTTTACATAACCTGGAGTTACACATTTCAATATGATGTAGCAAATAATTTAAATTAAGTTTGCAATCAAACTGTTTAAAGTCAATTATAGTTCTGGAAAAGTCCGCCTTTTTAACACATTTAAAAATGATTATGGGGCTACTGATTAAATTAAACTTAAAAGGTGGGTACCTGGGAAATTGAGATAAGCTCCTCAATAGTCTACTTACTTGCAATGCTACTAAGAGCCTATGAAGCTATGAACCATCTGATCCTCCTGCACCACTGTGCAACCAGTGAAATAGTGATTAAGACTAGCATGTTTATCCAGGTAGGCTTCAGCAGAGACCAACATTTCACCTCTCACAGTAACTGCAATGACTGCAATAGTCAAAACTATGCATTTGCTCCATTCTCAACATGTAAGTATTTAACAGTATTGAAGGAGCAAAGAAATTTGATACACTGATGCACTTTTTGTGTTCTACATTTTGAGTGTTTGTCACCCTTTGCTGGGGGTCTGTGTTCTACATTTGCTTTTAACAGGTTTAGACCTTTGCCTGTCATATCTATAAGACAGTAGTAGAACATTAACTGTTTCCTGCAAAAAGCGTGGTGTTGGGTGCCAATGCTGCGTTAGGCTGCATTTTTATAGTAGAGGATGCATCAGTTACACAGTAATCCCTATTTGTGAGTCCCATCCCATTACAAAGTAAGCACAGGGTTTGAGTCTGACCACATGTTACTGGCTGGGTTAAAAATGATTCTTCAGGGCAGTTAACCTAGTATTGACCTATGAGTCATTTCACCTTTTCTGCTATACTTATATGTTGAATAAGGAGAAGGTAACAATCAGCTGTCTATCAGGTGCCAGAATCTGTCATTGTCCATGTGGGGTGTGAATGCCTGAGATGCAGTCTGCTTGGGATGACATGATTGACAGACCTCGATGCTTTGCCAGAGATGGCCATCTGTCACCCCCTCCCTAGGCTTCCAGGTACTGTTAAGGCTCTTGCCCCTATAGTGCCGGTGGTGTTCCAAAGACCAAATTACACCGTAGAAGCTATAACACAATGTAATCAAATGGAGAACATTGAAATTTGTGCTGTAACAGAGACTTGGTTTGAAGCAGCAGAAAGCACCTATATGCTACCATTCCACACCTTTCGGCCCCAAAACATGGACCATAGCTCCAAAGGCGGTGGTGTCTCTATATTCATAATGGATATGCACACCTCCAGACTAGCAGCCCAGCATAATGCATCTGAGATACTTTAGGTACAACTAACATTACCAACACTCTCATACTAGGAGACTTCAGCTGCTCTTCCATCAACTGAATTCATCAGTTCCAATGCCCTGGACCAGTTCATTCTGACCCCTAGGGAAGCAACATCCAAGGTAACCACCTTGAAAAACTTCTCCAAAGCTGACTTTGGGCTCCTAAAAACAGAGCTCATATACCAATGCACTGTACGAACATGTACATAAATGCATAGATGCTCTCCTCCAAAAATGGAAGCCAATCTGGGTCCCCCCTGCCAATAAACTCTACAACAGAAGGAAGAAACTGTTGCAGAAAAAGGTGAGTCCCAAGACTGAAAAAAACCCTTATTAGCCTCAACAAAAGTTGAGATCCTCATCAACCAGATATGAAGGCAGAATTGCTGTAGACACTAAAAACAATCACAAAGCCTTCTATAGTTATATCAAGAATCTCCACGGCAATACCCAGATTTGCTCTGAGTTACTGCACAATGGTACCTCCTATACTGAGCCAACAGATATTACCAACATACTGGCTGACAGATTCAGTGCCAACTTTATCCCTCTATCTCCCCCTAAAGGACCAATCACAATACTGGAAGAATGCCAGGCACCCAGCATTACTGCAGCACAGGTTAAAGCTGCACTGTCCAAGGCCAAGAATACAGCTTCCATGGAACCCAATAATATCCCTGGCTGTGTTCGACATGAAATACAAAAAGAACTGGCACCACATCTGTGTGCCCTGTTGAGTCACAGCCTCACCTCAGGCTTTGTCCCTACCGAATGGTGTACTGTTACAGTCATCCATCTCCATAAAGGGGGAGCAACTACAGACCCTGGAAATTATTGCCCCATTAGCCTGACAAGTCTGATATGTAAAGCTATGGAGCGCATCATCATGAACCTGATTAACAAAGATATAGGAAATCTCCAAACTCTAAACCCCACACAATTTGGCTTTGTGAAAGTGAGATCATGCCTGCTCAACCTGGTTGACTTCTTTGAGTCCATCACCAGGGCTGTGGATGAAGTTAAGGCAGTGCATACCGCCTACCTCAATCTGGCCAAGGCCTTTGATACCATTCCTCACTCAGGAATTATTGATAAACTCACCAAACTAGGCATCAACCCCTATATCACTAGGTGGGTTGCAAACTGACTCACAGATAGAACACACAGTGTGAAAGCAGTAGAATCCAAATCAGACTGCCGACCAGTCACAAGTGGAGTCCCAGAGGGATCAGTCCTGGATCCTCTCCTGTTTGGCATCTACTTCTCAGAAGTCCAGGCCAACACAAAGGGACTCTGGCTGACCAAGTTCACAGACGACTGCAAGCTGGGAGCCATTATTAACTCCCCAAGTGATGCAGACATCCCACAGAAAGGCCTCAGTGAGACCAATGACTGGTGTCAAAACCATGGCCTTAAGCTTAATGCCAAAAAATGTGTCATCATCCCCTTTGGTAAAAACTCAGTCCCACTAATTATCACATCGATGGGAGCCCACTGAACACTGAAGGTGTTATAAGAGATCTGGGGATGCAGGTTGACAACAAGCTCTCCTTCGACCACCACATTTCCACTGTGGTCAGAAAGTCCTTCTGTGTGGCACATCTCATTACCAAGGGTTTTGCACCGAGGAATACAGAGGTCATCATCTCAATCTACTCTTCCCTCATTAGACCAATAATTGAGTATAATGCCCCATTTGGTATGTACCTCATTAGACACCTGCAACAGTTGGAGAGGTCACAGAAGTACCTCACGAATAGGATCCTAGGCATTAAACTCATATCCTACATGGACAGACTCAAATGACTCCAGCTATTCTCTGTCTCATATCGTCTACTTAGAGGCG
>NC_056731.1:1391911580-1392031580 GCF_019279795.1 Protopterus annectens
AGACATTTACTGCAGGTGGCATACCCTTCTTGCACCCTACACCCTGCTACTAATATTTAAAAATTCACAATGTGAGTCTGAGGAACCTCAAGGTTCTCAAGAAAATATAAGTAAAACACCCTACTTAATCTTGTTGTCATATTCAGATATGCATGGAATCATCTTGTACTGTTTCTAAAAACATAAGGATCAATACATTATAAAAACAATTACAGTAAATACTTCAAGTTGAATAAAGTTTTAATCTCCTTAAGATTCAAAATTTTCAGATAAAAAATATAGGTACAGTAACTTTAAAGCAAAATTCAAACTGGTTTGAATATCGAATGTCGATTTTACCATATTCAACATATCGTAAAAACAGCATTCACATTTTCAGCCATTTGATTCGATGAAACAACTCAAAAATATTGCGTCTTTCAATGAAATGATAGTAAACCAAAATACATTTTGTCTCAGTGTGTAACAAGATCTGGCTGCTATCCTGATGTGTTTTCCAAGCTGTTAGTAAGGATTGTGAGGCAATATTGGCACATCATGATAGATGATATGCAGGTTGGTAGGCTGTTTCCCAAGCACATAACTTTCTCCTATAGGAGGTTCAGTAACTTGAAGGAGTTACTTAATAAAAAACTGGATTGCCGTCTAGCTGGAAGGGAAGTGGGTATGTAGAGGTATGGGCATTGTTCAGTGTGCAATAGAGTTAGAAATTTGCATGGTGTCAAGATCAATGATAAAAGATATTTTGCTTTTGAAAGATTTGATTGTCTTTCTTGTGGGGTCATTTATGCCATTGGTTGTGACTGTTCTAGTCCAATTTGGTATATTGGTCAGACCACAAGGAGGGTAAAAGTTTGTATTCTTGAGCATTTGGGCAATATCAGGAAGAGTAATTTAAACAGTCCTGTGGCTTCTCATTTCGTGTCCATACATAATGGTAGTACTGAGGGGTTTATTTTCAGTGTGTTGGCACGTCCCAGAAATTCCGTGGGAAACTTTAAAAGGGAATTGAATAGGTTGGAACATAAAATGATAGTTGGGTATCATGCATTACATCCCAGGGGTATGAATTTGGATAATAATTTCACACTTTGACGTTTTTATTGTAATTTTGTACTTTATTCATGTGATATGATTAAGTAATTGCAGTTTTTTGAATAAGTTGTTCTTAAAAATCTGGGGGGTGTAACGTTATGTTATTGTATTTTCCATTCATTCCTTTTTATGTTTCCTCTTCTTAAAAGAGTTTTTATAACATCTATTTGCATTTGTACTAAGTGCATGTATTGGCACTTTAAAAAAGTTGAATAATCAATTAATTAACACTGTGAACAATTAGCCTAGCTGGTATATAAGGGGATGCTTTATTGCTTTGAATTTGTTCCACTGAAGGCGAAATGCCGAGGTACCAGAGCACTGAGCACTTTCATTAAACAGATTTTCTTTAGCCATCTGTGTTTCTGCCAGAGTTGTTGGTTTTTGTTTTGGGTGTTTTTGAATTTTGTGGTGTGAGTGGAAAGTTTTTACTTTCCCTTGGTGGTTTTTTGTTATGCTATCCAGATGTGTGACAGCACATCTGGAAGACAGTAAACAAGAAAAAAGTGATCTCTAATATCAGAACTATGGAACTGCATAAAATGTGAGCAACAGAGGTAGTCTTACAGCTGTTTCAAATGTCTCTAATATACTCCAAAATTGTATGACTCCCGTATCCTAAGGTTAGTCTCATATAGTGTTTAAAGGTGGGCATCTCAGCCCATATACAGTCTTGCCCTGATAACAGTTTTGAGTAAAGTAAAGCAAATATTATCTAACCATTAATATTATGTTGACAGAGGTCATCACAAAAGTAGAATACGTAACACTGATTCCTTACTAAATTTACTTGGCCATTGGTTTTGCTGAGGAGCAAACCCAAATGGACCAAATGGTCCATAATGGAAAAGTAATTCTGATAAAACACCTTGGAAGATAAATTACAATGATTCTCTAAGGTTTTGCTACTTAGAAGAATATTACAATGTTACTTAAATATTTTGATACCGACGCAATAAAGGAGGGGTGAATCTACTCACAATGCATGCATCTTCTTTTTGTTGTCTTCTCAAAATTTTATGATGGAAATAAAGATGTCCATTTATTTGCTTACACTCTATTCACAACTCTACCAAGTTAGTCTGTAGATGGTCAGTACCATAGAAATGGTTAATTATGTTAACTGCTTCCTCATAAATATCACTGTCTATAAAAATCCCTGAGCCCTCAAAAACTCTCCAAAAAAGAGAAAAGAAGTGAGATGTAAAAGGTGGGCACTGATGGTAACTTAAACTTTACTCCCAAAGTGGCTTCTCTGTACAGAGTGAAACAATGATTTCATTTCTAACACACAACAGATGTAAATACTCAATAAATACTTGTTGCAATTTATGAGTGAATTTAATTCCATACCTATGTGTATGCAGCCTAGAAAATAATTGTTCAGACATATTCAAAGGACCCTCAGCTATCAAAAATAAGTCCTCAATAAACTGTAAAAAACACTATTGTTCCTGTAGTAGCAACCAGTTTAGACAAGCTCATCCTCTAGAAGGCCTATAAACACATTTCCATAATTTTGGGAAAATGTTGCACCCATCACTGTTCCTTTTATTTATAGAAAAAAAAGAAGTTATGTATTTGCCATAATGTTCCATGTGAGTTGCTCATCTCGCCTTCATTCTTTACTGATGGGTTCGGAGCCGATCCCACGGCTCCGATATGGCCAATTGCAAAGCTTGAGGTCTTCAAATAGCTTGAGGCCAAGTCTCTATCCCATGATGCACTTGGAATTACCTCAGATCTTGTTTGCTGTGTATAACAATACCATATGTCATTCTTTCACTCCCAAGAGAAAAATATAGAAGGATTGAGTAACCAGGATGGATCCAGCATCTCGGGCATCTATCAGCCCAAGAGGGGGTAGGAGGGAGGGACATAAGAATGAAGGCGAGATGAACAACTCACATGGAACATTATGTTAAGTACATAACTTTTTTATGTGAAGTTGTTCAATCTTGCTGTTCATTTTTTCCTGATGTGTAGTGTCCCAAGCACCATCAGTCTTGAGTGACTCACAGGAGTATATTTCTCAGGACCGTGGATCCAAAGGAGGCCCTGTCTCTGGAGGCCTTGTCAACTTTGTAATGAGTGATAAAGGTATGAGGTTTTGACCAAGTAGCTGCTGCACAAATGTTATCAATGGGAAGTCTGGCAGAAAAGGCAGATGATGTAGAAACTGTTCTGGTTGAGGGAGCTTTAATCTTATGTTGCAAAGGCATATTGGCAGCTGAATAGGCAAAGGTAATACAATCAGATAACCATTTAGACAGAGTTGTTTTAGCCACTGGTCTCCCCTTCATGGCGTTTGAAAATGAAACAAAAATCTGGTCTGATTTTTCTGAAATCTTTTGTTCTATCCAAATAAAATCTGAGCTGTCTGTGAACATCAAGTTTGTGCAGCATATACTCTAAATTATTGGAATGGTTGCGGAAGAAGACTGGCAAATCAATAACTTGGTTGAGATTAGTTTCAGTGCAAGCTTTGGGCAAGAATGAGGGATTTGTTCTAAGTGAGACTCTGTCAGCATGGAATATCAAATAGGGAGGCTTGATGGATAAAGCCTGAAGCTCTGACATTCTGCGGGCAGAAGTAATAGCTACCAAAAAGTTGGTCTTCCAAGACAACAATTTGAGATCACAAGATGAAGGTGGTTCAAATGGCAGAATAATTATGCGGTAAAGCATAAAATTTAGATTCCATGGAGAATAGGGAGATTTCACAGGTGGTCTAATATGAAAAGTCCCTTTGAAAAAGACTTTGGAAAACTTGTGAGACATGATATTCAATCCTTCAAATCCAAGATGAAAATTAGAAATATCAGCCAACTGAACCCAAACTATTGCTGCTGCAGCCCCTTTGTTAAAAAAAACATAGTCAAAAACTCTAAGATGGAAGCCATAAGGCTTGGTAAGGATCAATATTATTTTTAGAGGCCCATATAGAAAATGTTTTCCATTTGCTAAGATATAGCTTCCTAGTAGAAGATTTATGAGAAGACAAAAGGATCTGTTTTGTCTCATTGAAGAGGTTATGGAACCTGGCTATGATGGGAACTGAAGCAGCCAAGCTGTCAGCTTCAGGAACTGCAGAGAGGGATGAAGATCCCCCGACGGGTGTGTCAGGAGGTCTGGAACTGGGTCCAGAATCCAAGGATCCTCCAAAAGATGAAGTTGAAGGAAGGGGAACCAAATTTGATGAGGCCAATGAGGGGCTATTAGAATGATGGTCCTTCCCAGAGTTTTTGCTTTCTGCAGAACCTGGCGTATCAACGGGATTGGTGGAAATGCATATAGGAGACCTGGAGGCCAATCGTGTATGGGTGCGTCCCTTGAGGCTTCTCCTGGAGGGGGAATCAGGGCAAAGTAGCTTCTGCATTTCATGTTCATATGACTGGCAACACGGTTGCAGCAAGGCTGGCCCCACCTGTGGAAAATCCTGTCCGCTATTTCTTTCTTGAGGGACCACTCATGGGGCAACAAAATTGCCCTGCTCAGTTTGTCTGCTATCACATTGGATTTCCCCAGGATGTGCATTGCCAACAGAAAGCGCTGGGTGGAAACAGCCCACTTCCAAACTCTGAGAGCCTCATGACAAAGGGGGTAAGATCTAGTTCCTCCTTGTTTGTTCAAATACCAGAGCACCAACATGTTGTTTGTCAGAATCGCAATCGTACCCATAGGAAGAGAGTCCTGAAAAAGATGCAACACCAAAAGTACTGCTCTCATCTCCAGGACATTGATATGCAGATGTGTCTCTTGATCGATCCATGTGCCTTGGGCAGTCTTTCCCTGAAAATACCCCCCCCCACCCTATCAGGGAAGCGTCCGTGGTCACTGTGGCTGCCGAAGAGGGTAGCACAAATGGGTGTCCTATCGTGACATGAAGTGAGGTTAACCACCACTGATGGTCCTTTTTTGCAAGAATTTGTGATCATTATAGTGTGAGTCATGGGGAGCTCTTAGTAAGACCATTGAGTGAGCAACAGTCATTGAAGTATCCGCATGTGCATATGAGCTAGTGGTATGGCTAGAATTGCTGCTGCCATCATGCCTAATAATTTCAGAACTTCTGATGCTGATGCTCTGACTTTTGATATCAGAATGCTGACATGCTGATGAAGAAGAAGGACTCTTTCTATTGGAAGCCTTAGTGTGGTGGTGGAGGTCTCCAACTCTGTCCCGATAAAAACGATATGCTGCGATGGCGACAAGGCAGATTTTACTGAGTTGATTGTAATGCCCAGATGATTGCAGAGTGACAGAGTGGACTCCCTGGCCTGAATGAATTGATGCCTGGTGGCGGCAGTAAGGAGCCAATCATCTAGGTATGGAAACACCTGGAATCCTAGATGACTCAGGTGAGCCGTGACCACTGCCATGCATTTGGTGAACACTCTGGGGGCTGTAGTGAGACCAAAGGGCAGGGCTCGAAACTGATAGTGATTGGCTCCCAGCCAGAAGCACAGGTGATCTCTGGATGGTCTGGCCATTTTTATGTGGTAGTGCGCATCCTTGAGATCTATTGAGCACATCCAATTGTCTTTCCCTAAAAAGGGAAGTATAGACTGATGCATGACCATCCAAAACTTCTCTTTCTCTAGGTATTGGTTCAGTCTGCTGAGGTCCAATGTGGATCTCCAGTCCCCCATCTTCTTTGGAACCAAAAAGAATCTTGAGTAAGTTCTGGATCCTATCTAGTCTGCTGGGTTTGGTTGGATGATTCTTTTTCTTAGCAACGTTTGGACCTCTATTGTTGCCTGTTCCCTGTAACTGGGTGGAATGTCCGGGATTTTTCTTATGACTGGAGGGGGGTGTGGTGAATGGAATGAAGTATCCTATGGAAATGATACTTTGTACCCAGCTGTCTTTTGTTATTTTGAGCCAGGCGTCTGGATGCAAAGATAAGCGACCCCCGACTGCCTCCAGAGCAGGACAGTCGGGCCTCCTCTCAGGAGTGCTGGTAGGGCTTTCCAGAGAAGTGATCTCTGTTGCCCTGGTGTTGCGGACCCCCTCTGCTGCGAGGGTGGCTTCTACCATTATTGCCCCCTCCTCTGCCCCTGGAGGGAGGTTCACCACGTGTGTCCTGAAAGGCTACTTGGGCTTTTTGGAACACATTTTTCCTTCCCTTTGACCTTTAAGGTAGGGTCAGGTAGGTGTGGAAAAATGGAACCCGACGGCAGACAGAGTCTTTCTGTCCTGTTCACACCTGGTTAAGGTTTCCTTCACTTTAGGCCCAAAAACGGACAAGCCATCAAAGGGAGTGTTCATGCAGGATGACTTGAAGGGCTCTGTGAAGGAACACAAGTGCATCCAGGAATGTCTTCTAAGAGCAACTCCAGTACCCACTGCCCTACACATTTCATCAGCTGCATAAAAGATGAGGCGCATGGATGAGTTTATAATAGAATTGAGGGTAGCAAGCTGGGCAGCAACTATGCCGGAAGCTCCTGCAGCTACTGTACCCTGAAGAGTATCTCCTAACTCCTTAAGGAGATCTCTTTGTAACCTAGTAAAATGGGTTAAATAGTTTAGCGAATGGAGAGTAAGGGATGCTGAACTAAACATGCGCTTTCCATATCTATCCATAATCCTGGAGTCTCTGTTAGGAGGATGGACAGACGAGGATGTCTCAGACATTTCCTTTTTGGTGGCTGTTGCCACCACCATGGCATCAACTGGAACACCTTTTGTTAAAAATGTTTTCTCAAGGGGGGCAGAAATTAATTTATTAGGCCTCCTAGGGACAGGCTCCATAGTATCCAGAGACTCCCATGACCTTCATGAGACCAGCTGCATCAGCTCATTGAAGGGTGGAGACACTCAAGAAGTGGAGGGCTGAGACCCGAAATCCTTCAGGAGAAATGACTCATCCTCAGTAGGGCTTTTGGACTGCCAGTCACCCCTCTGCCTAAGGATCTCAAGTATCTCAGTGAATGAGATATCCACAGAGGGGGACCATGGGGACCCTTCTGACTCATCTAAGTCAGTATCTGATGTTAGAGACTCCTGTGGGGAGTCTAGATGTTTCCTCTTACACAATCTCTTCCTGGGAACCTCTTCAGTAGGAGCTTCTGGTGAGATCTCGGAAGAGCAGGGCCCACCCAATGGGGTTCCTGAGGCTCTGGGTCTCTACGCTTGGTCAGGACGTGTGAGGCAGAAGCAGACACAGTCACTTTAGGGGAGGAGGAAGGCAGACCTGAGACTGAGGATGTCCTAGGAGACATGACTCTCCTCATGGCATCGAAAGCACCTCTGTTCCTAAGTGAGGGAGCAGATGGATCCGAAGAAACCATCGACACTCCCGGCACCAGAGAGTGGGCTCCGAGCCCGAGGTAGGAGCCGAGCTCATCTGAGCTGAGGCCCTGAGAGGCAAAGTCAGAACTGACAAGTCGGTCCGACTGTCCTCTCTGGACCTGACCAGAGAGTGTTGGCTCCTAGAGTCCTCGATCAGCACTGAGGACATCAGAGTACATGGAGCTGAAGACACTAGAGCAGGCATCGGCTCCAAGGGTTCCACTAACATCAGGTCTGCCTCCACCTGCTCCAAAGGACCAGCATGGCTCAGAGGAGAAATAGTTAGAGTCGGCGCAAGGGTCTTCAGCTCTGAAGCCATTTGGGTCGAAGCCGATAACATTTTTGCTAAGGCCGGTGCCAATAACAGCTTCTGCACCACACGATCCACATCCAGATCCAACAGGCTGATAGATGATTGAGAGGAATGTACTGAAAGTGGTACCAACTGGAGAAGTGGACTCTTAGGTGCTTCAGACACCGGTTCCAAGACTAGGGACTGGCTCCGAAAGGTAAAGACTGTTGGCTCCGATGGCAGTGGAGCTGAAGTCAAAGACTTTTTCGATTCCTTCAAGTCCGATGTCTTGGAAGACTTTGAGGACTTGCTGGATCCATCTTGGCCACTCAAAGCTTACTGAAATGAAGGCTTCAACAACCCTCCATCGATGAGTTTCCACTTCCTTTCTTGCAGGACCCTTGAGGAGAAGGAATGACAAATAGAACAACTGTCTTGCAATTGCAGAGCCCCTAGACAGTAAACAAAATTAATGTGGCTGTCTGTAACAGACATCTTTTGGCCACACTTTGGGCACTTCTTGAAGCCAGACTTAGGGTGCTTATCTTGGTCAGCAATAGTAATGTTAGGAAAATTACCGTCACCACAAAAAATTACAACAGTAATTATTCACACAAGCCTTAATAAAATTCACACACACAGAAGTACAAGTATATATGTGAAATCACCCAATAATAAACTACTAAGCCTTATCTATAAAAATTCAGAAGGCTAGACAGACCACACAGCAAATGACTATAACTATCTAAGAAAACAATAGAAATTGTGACAAAAGGTCACTGAATAACACACTGTAATTTGAGAAAAAAAAAACTATTAAACTAGGCCTAAAAGAGCAAACAAAGAAAAGCGGCTCAAGTGCTATAAGACCAAAAAAAAAAAAAAATCGGAATCAGAATTCAGGCGCAGGCGGGCGCTCAGGTTTAATGAGGGAAAACACAAAAGTATGGCACCGCAACACTCCAGCACTTCATTTTTCACTAAAAACTGTATGTAACAACAAATGTTACACAATTACACCACCAAAATGCAAATCCCTATTTAATTAAAACACTACCAAAAAAAAAAAAAATCTATTCTTAATAATACTTATTAAAACTCACACATTAAAACATTCATCAAATGCAAAATGTAATTTATTACAAGAAACAGAAAACAGAGAAACTAAATCTTTGACAACATTTTTGCACACTGAGCTGCGAACACCTATATCTATATTTTTAATATTTCACTAACTTTTAAAAACACTATAAAAACTTCATTTAACAAATTGAGTTGCATCAAAATCACAAAATAACAAAAAGGTTAGTTATAATTATCACATTTATAGGAAACTTGAAAAACCTATAATTCAATTACACTGAGCATAAAACTATAAACATTAACAAAGATACTTCCAAAACAAACCATAAATATAACATATATAAATACAATAAATCAATAATTTTAATCAAACTAACACATATCCAAGGATAATATATACATAATACATCCTCCTATTTCAATACTTACATAAATAATACATATCAATAAATTGTATACATAAAAAATAAATATACAAAAATAATACAAAATAATAATAACTCGATTTTAAAAATCAAATTGATCTAACACAATAAAAAAATATGTATTCTTTTTGGCCTTTAGAATATGGCTATATGAAACTAAAGCATTGCCTCCTATTGATTTTACCACAGATTGTTCTTTGTTCCCCCATTACCTCGACATAATTGCCCCTTCAACTAATCACCCCCACGCTTTTTAAACAACTAACTTATTAAAATGAGTTGAGGCAATTTCATAGACAATTATGGCCCTTCTATTTTAATTCTTCAATTTTACTACCTGATTACATTAATAGAATCATAAATGTTTATTTTCATATATATATGATTTCCAATTCTAAATTCGTTAAGTACTTTTACAAAGAGCTCTATATATGATGCCATAGGATAGATACCCTTAGTATAACATTTACTTTATGGGTCCCAGTCCCTACAACTTTACTCACCATACTCACCTTGGTATATGTTCTGGCATCACTCACTTAAATGTATCTCATTCACCACTTTGGTGTTTTACCACCCTAAAGCTCCTATTTGGTGTTTCTACCTTGAAAATTTCTAGGGGTTTTTATTGTACCTTTTTAATCTCTTATTTCAACTTTAGTTGTTATAGAATTACAAACTTACTCTCCTTTAGTTCTGATAGCTCACTCATTTTTTTCCATTCTTCTGGTTAAGTGCTATGAATTGCTGTTAGGGTGGGTTATTGGGAGACGCATCTTGAAAGTATAGGAGCTTTTATGGCAATTACAAACTAGGAGTAAAATAATAGGACTCTATGATGAGATTTCAATAACCCTGCATATTCTATAAATGGAATGAAATTGAAATTGTGTTCACATGCAGCTATTTTGATTAAAATTATTTCATTAATATTTTATTATTAACCTATTTATTTTTATTATTTTTTATTGTATATTTATTTTTAATGAATTAGTTTTAAATGTTTTTTTTTTATGTAGTATGTAGTATGTTTATAGATGTGTAGTAACGAATGTGATGTAACATGTATTATGTATATTTTCATTATAGAATGAAGTGAATTAGTACAGATGAAGTTGTTTTTAAGTTAATGAATTTATAGTAAATAGTATGTTATGAGATTTTAGTATTCTTCTGCATTTATAGATATGTGTGTTTGTTGATTCTGATTTAGTTAGATTTTTTTAGGAATTCAGCATAAATTAATTTTTGCATGTACAATTAAATGTTTTCTTTTTTTTAATAAGTCTTTAAATTAATGTTATAAACTTGTTTTAATTGGGAAAGTACAAGTGCATAGTAGTGTATTTAATGATTATATGTGATAATGTACGCAGTTCTATGAGTGTGATGTTACCTTTTTAACTTGTGATTAATGTTTCTGCTTACTTAAGTTATTATATTATTTGAATTTTATTCTTGTCATAATAAGATTTTTAATTTGTGGATTTAAATGTTTTGTTCTTGTTTTAATGGTGTTTGTTTACTGATGAAGTTTTTTTTGCCACCTAAATTATGCCGAGTGGGAAGTGTTTCTATTTAACTGCTTTTTTAGGCCTAAAAGAGGCCACTAGAAATGTGTTAAAGCGCACTAAATGGGAAGGGAAAACACACTGAAAAGCTATAAGAGCTTTATCAACTATCCTAAACTATTCTAACTATCTAACTAGTAAAAATTTTCAATGAGTAAGTAAAGAAGAAACAGCTTAAATGGCCCGAGCTAAATCAGAACCTCCAATCTGTTGCAGCAGCAAACTAGATATGAGGTAATTCCAGGTGCATCATGCGATAGGGACTTGCCCTCGAGCTATTTGAAGACTTTGAGCTTTGCAATTGGCCATATCAGAGCCAAGAGATCGGCTCCGAACCCATCAGTAAAAAATGAATGGTGAAATTGAACAACTTCACATTCACTAAGAAAAAAGGTGGTAGTCTCAGAAAATGTAAGCATCTTCCTGTTGGGCTGTAAGTTTGCATTAAATACAGGGACATCATCTTTCCCTACTTCCACAGCTATATGTGGACCATTTCTTCAGTCCTGGTTTCACAATATCTTTGCACGATTCTTCCCTTATAATCCTTATTTTTAGTAGTTTGCTCCATCTACCTTCTCTCCAATGCCACCCTTCCAATATTTGTCTATCTTTCTGAAATTCTTCCCTACCTTTTACAGCAGTCTATCCTAACTGCCATCATTATCTTCTTGTCTGGCATCACTCAGTTTCACTTGTAAGCTCATAATTATTGTTTCTTCCATCTTGTTACTTAGCAAGCAGCAACATCAGAAGGATAAATTATGACAGAAATATTTGTTTTTCCATTTATAAATTCTATCCTGGATGAAATAGTGGGCATGTAAGGCAAAGTTATAGTTATCACACACACAGACACACACACACACACACACACACACACACACACACACACACACACACACGCACACACACACACACACACTACACAAAAGTGTAGCTAGGGCAGTGCAAGAGGGGCAATTGCCCTAGGCACAAAGTACATTTTTTCCGTTTAATGGAAAAACTAGCTAGAGGGAAGCATGGATACAACTGTTTGACTGTAATAACCCGATCAAGTTATTACAGTGAAGTGGGGGGTTTGTTTTGTTTTGTTTTTTTTCTTTTGTTTTTTGCTCTTTATGGAAGAATTGGCCTGGGTGTCATACTTCTCATCCTCTCAGTGCAAACAATCTGAATGAAGCCTAAAATAATTGGGGGACAAAGGCACAGAAACAGGGAAAGATTTTAAATATTGCTCTTAAAAACTTAAAAAGTTGCTAGAATAGTGGGATTTGTGTTAACATACATTTTCTAAAGGATATGAAGTCTGAAGCTCAAATATCTGTCATTATTTATTGACTTCAGTCCTCACTGATGTGTAAGAAAACTACAAATTTTATGAGGAACAGACCAATCATATGAAGCAAAAATCTGGACAGTTGAGACATATGGGGGGCATGGATGTAAACTGCCATGATGTGATTGTAATACTCTGATCACTATAATCTGGATATTGGATTAATACAGGGAAGGTGATTCATTTTGTTAGTTTTTGCTCTTCACTTAAGAGCTGATTAATTGTGCGTCAGAGCTGGCAACTCAGCACGTAAAAATCTACTGCCAATCATTAGCGGACCGGAGTTCCGCTTTGGCGACCCCTAACCGGGAAAAGCAGAAAGACACAACAACAACAACAACAACAACTTAAGAGCTGATTAAGTGGGGTGCTGGCTTGTGGTATCAGCTGAGGACACTGACTGAACCAGCTACACTTCTGAGACACACACACACACACGCACACACGCACACACGCACACACACACACACACACACACACACACACACACACACACACACACACACACACACACACACACACACACACACACACACACACACTCACATACACACATATATAAGAAGCAGCAAAACAGAAGAAAAACAGTGACAAACAATATATGAACACAGCCACACAGGAATATTATGAAGTTAATAAACAAAGTTGAACACATATCAAAATATAACCATGTAAATATCTAAATATAAGGAAATAACAAAGAGAAAATGAATAATGAGACTACAAATTTAGTGTAAATACTACAATAGCTTCTAAATGTGTTAATACTGTCTTTCTGACAGTGCCTACACAACAGGGAGAGTAGTGTGATAAAAGAATAAATAGTATTAAATGGCAGCAAAGGACATTCTCAATGTACATGAGCCTTTGACAATAACGGGAATGAGAAGAGATGGCAAAACAGAGACGGGGGGTATAGTGCATGGGTAAGACAAAAAAATAAAAGGTGGAGAGACATACTGAAGACAGCACAAATAAGTTGTTGGCATAAATAACAGTGAGGGGAGGGCTGTCATGTAGGATGGAGACCATTGTTGATTTTAAAGAAAAAGACATTCCAGAAGCTGAAAGAACTGATACCCACTAATGTTTTGAAAGGATAAACATGTGGAGTTGTTACAAAATAGTATGTGATCAGAAAGCTTGAAGAAAATGTACCAAATGAAACAATGATGGAGGAGGAACTCAAAGCTTAGAAGCAACGCTGAAAAAGCTATACATATTTACTGAAAAAATAAAAAATAAAAATAGAACTCGGCATTTTAAAACATGAACATTCTGCTGATACAGCCATATTCAGTGACTGGCTTTTGAATACGGTGGTATGAAGTTTTAAATGTAATATTTTTGTATTAATACGTTTTGCTACACAGAAGTCACTTACAGCAGTTTAAATATACAAACAGTGAAACAAAGCGTAGTTATTCAGGTGAATCTTTCCAGTCCAATATTCAGCTTGAAATGTGCTGAAAATTTAACAGTGTAAGAGTTAAACATAACTGTAACAACTTGGGTGCACAGTTTTAATAAGTTTCACTGTGTTACTAAGTTGATTATTTTACCGTTTCCAAGCAGCAACACACAGAATGCAAAGCATGTCTTTGAACTGCTGCCAGGCAAAAAAAAAAAAAGAAAAAATAGCTGCCAAACCAGTCTCTAAATCCTAATGGATACAAAGGATGCCATTGTTACATGGCTGAGCTGTATCAGAATTGTTACTTTTGTAAAATGTGAATTTTCTTTGTATGTTACATTCGAAAGACACTTACACTGATGAAAAAACATAGCTGCTGATTACCAGCTCTCAGGCAGGATTTTATTTGACTAAGACACATTTCTCTTCTGCCTGCTCTTTGGTATTTCGGTGTATGCAGTTATCTGCAGGTGTTGTCTAAGCCTAATTTATTAATCTGGTGTTATATATTTTGAAAAGAAGGATTAGTTTTATGTCATGTAACTGGCTTTATCTGGAGGACCATAGGGTCAGCATCAGTTAGAGCAGCCATTTCAACATATCAGACAGCAGTTAGTGTGTATATATATATATATATATATATATATATATATATATACATGCCTACATATATATAACCAGACCATTTATTTATTTATTCAGTTATGCAGCCTCAGGCTGACATTTCTGTTTTGCTCTGCTTGTTGGTGCTTCTTTGCTGGTACTATCTAGACTTGCTGTAAACTGAAATGTTTGCTTTCATTTTTTAGCTCAGGGTAGGGTTTGCCTGTTCCATTGTTGCCGCCACCCACTATAGCAATGCATTTTGGCTTTAATTGAGTGAATCTTTGGGTGTGCATGGCTTGATTCTTAAATGGGATAATCGTTATGGTTTGGAATGTCCCACAAAAGCATTTAGCCCAGCACTAACCTATGATGAGTCCCAAAGAAGAAGCTATAATTTTTTCAAATAATTGTTCTTTCTTTCTTCAAGTTGAAGTAACCTCGGAATATAAATTTGCAGGTAAGAGGAATTGTGGGGGCAAAACACTCCACAAGGAGTGCAGAGGGATTTCCCCCTGCAAAACTAAAGCTTACATCAGTGGATTGTAATTTGCACAGACACCCGTTTCTCAAGTATATGTGCTTATAAAATTTATTTTTGACCAGGTAATGCAAAGCAGCTGACTAATCAGCCATTGTTTAAAGACCACATTTTAGGATTGTACTCATTAATACACTATGAAACATGGTAGAGGCTTAAGAGTTATACTTTTGCTTAAGGAAACCTGCATTAGCCTCTTATTAAAGCACAACACAAGAATTGTACTGAACAGTGCTGCAGTGATGTTAAATCCTAGTCCATTTGTTAGAGCCCATCAATAAAAAAATGAACATACAATGTGGTTTATTTGTTTTTTTTAGCATCCACTCTAGTTAGACAATTTTCTGCCCCATGATGATTTTTTTTAGATTCTTATACTGACACTAATCTTCATGCATCAGGGTATGTAACAATCACCTTGTGTTACCTTCAGGAAAGCTTGAAAGCCAGTAAATGGTAATTACAGTTGCCCATGTACTTGCAGCATCAGTTTTATTTACACGTTGTGTTAGTTCCTGTAATGGCATACTATAACCTTCAGTGACACTGAAATGCTGATGTCACGGACACCACTCATCATAGATGCCTGTGCTGGGTTTAGTTACAGTTGATTTCTGCATCGTTCCTTATTGTGGACTGCTGCCCTGGCACAATGACTTATAACTGGAAGCCATTTACTAGCCAGTCCAGTTTCCTGTACTTTATTTGGCATTTGTTGACTGGGAATGTCCGACTGAGCAGAAGCCCTTTTTCAGAGGAGGCCTAGGGAAAAAAGCTCCACTAGTGTACAGTTAACTAGTTACAGACAAGCAAGCAATCTACAGAGTACATAAAGTGAGTATAATAAAGAAAATTACAACAAACTATATTACTATGAGCATTATTTTTTCATTTTCCTCACAATCAGACATCAGACATGCATGAATACATATATCTGTCTTTTCGGGAAGAAGTAAGGAAGCTTGCAATATAGTTTTATATAGATAGGTAGACAGATATAGATAAATATCTGACAGCAACAAGTTAAAATATAGGACTGTGTTCTGTTTGTTATTTCACTTTTATCACAGTCTGACATCAGAGGAATACACAGGATGGTTGTCCTTTGGGACTGAGGTGAGGAGGCACATCATTCACATGTGTGACAGCAGCAGCTTTAAATATATGACTATTTTTATTTATAGTTTCACTTTTTTGTTACAATCTAGCATTATCAAAATGTTGGAAAAAAGCTGTAAAATGCACCGTTGAGCATCTAGAACCCAGTGGTTTCTAGGAGGGTAGTAAATCCCAGGCCCCTAGCTAAATTCATTTATTTCCTTCATTGTTACTACAGTGCATTCCTGGTCATTTAGGGTGCATTTTAGGGATCCTTCACTGTTACTACAGTGCATTCCTGGTCATTTAGGGTGCATTTTAGGGATCCTTCACTGTTACTACAGTGCATTCATGGTCATTTAGGGTGCATTTTAGGGATGCAGAAAAAAGCTGAAGAGTAAGGCAGTGTTAGAAAACAGAGAGGGTGGTATGGAAGGAAATAAAGGAGCACTGGGGATTGCTAGCAAGAACTGTGGACAGCAGCAATGTGTGTGGACATAAATCTTTTGCCTCATGTTCCATTTAATCTATCACTAGTCTGTTCTATGCAATGAAGTCTTCTACAACATCACCAGGAAATCTTCACACAGCCTCTTCAATATACAGCAAGGTTAGAAGTATTTTAAAATATAAAATAACATGAACTATATTTACATGTATTTAGATGGGTTAAGCTAGCAAAATTTAGATAAATAATAGAGCATACTGAAAAGTCAAACCGAATACATGAAGTACACTGTAGATTTTTAAATTATGAAATATATATAAATTAGCTCCATTTCTTCCTAGAAGACAAATACGTCAACCACTCTGTATGAAATTGAGGGTTGTAATGTATTTATCAAATTAAGAAACTTATTCAGTAAAACCATTTATTTAATAGTATATGTGTTATTTCCATTTGATGAGCACCCAGTTTTTGAATATACTATTAGGAGAATTACTGTCAATGCAATTACAACTAAATTTGTTTTGCTTCCTACCATCATGCCCACTATAATTTTTTTCTTATAATTTTTATCTTTTATTGTACACATCTGAAAAGACACATCTAACTTTATTTATTTGTTTATTTATTTATGTATTTATTTATCCTTTGTTTTCCAGGTTAGTCCCACAAGGCTAGTGGTCGGATTCTGAGTGAGGCCCTAGATGGTATTTCTACTACTAGGGGAAATTTGGCTAGGGCATCAGGAAACTTCCCCTACTCTTTTCAGTAGGTGTCAAGGGATCTTTTACATTCAGCTGAGCTACCACCAACACAAGCTGATGGGAATTTAGTTTAACATCTCACCCAAAGGATGACACACTCAGGAATGCAGCTCTCCATGTATGCTGCACTGCAATGTCAGCAATTAAATCAGCTGGAGTGGGAATAGAACTCACAGCCTTTTATATACCAAAGCCAACTGCTCTACCTGTTGCAGCAATGACTCCGCATACTTCACGTTTCCTTCCATTTGAACTCATATCCAGCTATTCCCTATAGTGCTTTAAACTTTTGTTCACTGTTGTCTCTGTCAAATGCCACACAGCTGACATATATGTTTTCACTATATCTCACACTTGGACTCCTGATCTGTACAAAGTGTTTTTGTTCATACTAAATGTACTGTAATGAGCTGTATTGTTTTCCTAACTACTACTGCACACATTGCACTAAATTACTGCCCGTACCTGTCACCTGAAATACTTGCCTTAGTGATTGGGCATACAGCAAAGAGATGGTTGGATTGTGTGAGAGAAGACCTGCAGTAGTCAGGCATGACTATTAAAGAAGGTAGGGGTGTGCCAGTGAATCAAGAGGGATGGTAATAGTTGATCTGACACCTCAATTTCACAAAGACAATGGGAGAAAGGGGGTTGATGATGATAATGTTAATTCCACTAAGCCAGTATAGTCCTTCTTACAGGACACCTGAGGTGGCATTCATGTTAACTATGGAAAAGGAGGCAATTAGCAACAGCACCAGAGAAATCCATTTTCTTTTAGATAAGTGCCATGGGATTTTGTACATCCACATGATCTACCACCTAAGAGAGATGGGACCTCAGTTTTACATATCATCTAAAGGAGGGCACACTTAGGAGTGCAGCACCTCCCTTATGCTGTATTATAGTATCATTAATAGAAAATGAAATTAATTACATTTAGTATTGAATCAGGGGCTGGATTCAGAGAGGTTTTCCTAACCTACACTAATAAGCCTATTGGTATGGTCAGTTTATGTGATGGACCATCTCTCAGATTCACAGAGAATGTTCTTCCTTATTTATGCACTTTGTTCGGGCCATCATTGGATCAAACGGTTAGCAGCTCATTACCATGTCTCTGAATCAAACACTTTTCTGTTAAGCCTAAGAGAAGTAATGTTCTATCTACTGGTCCATGCATTGTGGTAGCACAGGAACTTGCCCTACATGCACATATTCAAACACTAATGTGCATACTCTGACATTCATTTTACGCACACACACACACACACACACACACACACACACACACACACACACACACACACATACACAAACTTCCATAAACAACTCCCCTCACAATTGTTTACAGTCAAGAAAACACTCACCCACTCACCCCAAACCACACTTCAACACACAGATATACATACACCACAGACACAAGTACAAAATCGGTATCTCATCCCTAACTCCAATAGTGTGACCACCCAGACAGGCAGCCACAAACACTTATGCAGACATGCATACAAATGTCTACTCACATATGCACAAAGTCACACACCCATGGTTGCACTCTATCTACCTGTACCATGACTGCTACCATAGAAGTGAAAGGGTGAATGCCATCCTAGGAAGAGCACATACCTAATTAGCATTAGTCACTACCATAACTAACATTAGTCACTACCTGAACTAACATTAGACACTACCCTAACATTAGTCGCTACCTAGTCACTACTATCCTAACATTAGTCACTGCATTAACATTAGTCACTACTACCCTAACTAACAATAGTCACTAACCTAACATTAATCACTGCCTTAACTAACATTATCACTACCCTAATTAACATTAGTTACTACCTAATGAGTACTATCCTAACTAACATTAATCGCTAACCTAACTTTAATCACTGCCTTAACTAACATTAGACACTACCCTAACATTAGTTGCTACCTAATCAGTACTACCCTAACTTAGACTCTGCTCTAACATTAGCCACTTTTACCCTAACATTAGTCACTAACCTGACATTAATCACTGCCTTAACTAACATTAGACACTACCCTAACATTAGTCACTACCTAGTCAATACTACACTAACATTAGTCACTACTCTAAGTAACTTTAGTCACTACTACCCTAACTAACATTAGTCCTTAACCTAACATTAATCACTGTCTTAACTAGCATTAGACACTACCATAACTAACATTAGTCATTACCCCAGACTGACAAATTAACATGCTGCTTCTGCAGTGAGACTGCCCTCTGCACTTCAACTTCCGCTAACTAATAACAGTAAAAGTAAAACAGCCTCTGACTCACACAGATTGGTTCATCACTGTTTTCAAGACATACATTAACATTCATCATCTCCCAAAACATGAAGCCAACAAGGATATAGGGAATCTCCAAACTCTGGATCCCACACAGTTGGGTTTTGTGAAGGGTAGATCATGCTTGCTCAACTTGGCCGACTTCTTTGAGTCAGTCACCAGAGCTGTGGATGAAGGCAAGGTGGTTCATAGAGCCTACCTTAATCTGGCCAAGGTCTTTGATACCATTCCCCACTCAGGAATCATAGAAAAACTCACTAAGCTAGGCAACAACCCCTATATCACTAGGTAGATTGCAGACTGGCACAAAGATAGAATCCACAGTGTGAAAGCAGCTGACTCCAAGTCAGACTGCTGACCAGTCACAAGTGGAGTCCCACAGGGTTCGGTCCTGGGTCCTGTCCTGTTTGGTATCTACTTCTCTGAAGTCCAGATCAACACGAAGGAACTCTAGCTGACAAAGTTCCCAGAGGATTGCAAGTTGGGTGCCATAATTAACTCCCCAGGTGATGTTGACATCCTACAGAAAGGCCTCACTGAGACCAACAACTGATGTCAAAACCATGGCATTAAGCTCAATTCCAAAATTGTGTCATCATCCCCTTTGGGAAAATCCCAGTTCCCATGAATTACCACATCGATGGTAGCCCACTGACACAGAAGCCATTATAAGAGTTCTGGGAACACAGGTTGACAGCAACCTCTCTTTTGACCACCACATTGCCACTGTGGTCAGAAAGTCCTTCTATGTGGGCAAGCTCATTACTACGGTTTTTGCATCCAGGAAGAAAGAGGTCATTGTCTCCCACTACTCTTCCCTCATTAGGCCAATCATCGAGTACAATGCCCCATTTGGTATGTACCTCACTAGATGCCTGCAACAACTGGAGAGGCCATAAAAGGTACCTCACAAAGAGGATCCTAGGCCTTAAACACTTGTCCTATATGGACAGACTCAAAAAATTCCAACTATTCTCTGTCTCATATCGCGTACTTGAAGGCGATCTCTACTTGACTTACAAAGCCATGTCTAACCCAGCTCTGTTAGAAATGTTACATCTAAAGAAATCCCAATCCCTCCACACTACATCTTCCAGAGACCTCAACCTCATTACCCCAATCAACAGAACAAGCTGGAGGGACAGGTACATAACCCAGAGGCTGCCCATGCTATGGAATGGACTTCCCATACATGTCAAGCGGAGCGCCTCACTGGCCCTCTTCAAGAGAAATCTTGATGAGTGTATGGGAAATAGAAAATTCACCCCGGGGATCACTCCAGTGACTCTATTCAACAGAGGCACTGGGAACTAAGGTCGGGTGGCACAATGCCAGGGTAACCCTATGGGCTAGGCTTGTAAAGGCTCCAGGGCTATTAGCCTAATACACACCTATGAACTATGAACCTATAGTATACGTAATAAAGAATCTTTTTTCCAACATGAAAAATATGTGTTTATATGTTCATAGATTAATGAAGTGTTTTATAATAGTTGTTAAAGTGGGGCTCATTTTAATTGTAGTTATTTCATTTGTGTCGATTTTATAACTGTTTAAAAACCCATCAATCTTTGCACATTTTGTACAATCAGCTTACAGCAAGAGTGTTTGCATTTGTTATGCTCAAGGTGGATTGAATACTAAACTGGCCATAAAAGTGAGTGGTATGGAAGATTGATCGTGGCAGTCTGGCTACCCTGAGGTGTGAAAACTGGCTCTAGGTGATGGTCACTGTTGATGAGACACCCCAACCCTGTCTGCAAAAATGGGAAAAAAGGGGGTTACATATGGGTGAAACAATAAAATAAAGTAGTAGCGGGATAGTTCCTAGAGAGGGTGTGCATGAGTTATAGATGTATGGGAAAACAATAGTTCTGTGTGCTGTAGGTAGCAGTGCCAAAAGACAGTAGATACAAAATGTGTTTTCAGGCATATGTGGCTTGTATTTATTTATATACTTACTTAATTGAGTGGACATATCCAGTTGGGTGTCACCCATTTTCAGAGATGTTGTTAGAAAAAGCTCTAGG
This sequence comes from Protopterus annectens, assembly GCF_019279795.1. NCBI lineage: Eukaryota > Metazoa > Chordata > Ceratodontiformes > Protopteridae > Protopterus > Protopterus annectens. Next base: position 1,391,932,903 of record NC_056731.1, read on the forward strand.
AGTAGTTATTAGTCAGTCTTAAATGTTATTGACACCAGGTTCAGCTAGTAGTCAGTTAATATGCACTGCTCAATGGAAAAAAAAATGAAAACTAATCAGAGACAGACTACAGAGGAAAAAGATTAGAAATACAGAAAAGGGTCATGACAATAATTTTTGTCATGCAAGGTACAATTATACATCCAATAACTACAAAAGTACAGCAGAAACAAGCAATAATCTTCTGAATGCCAGTCAGAAGAATGATCAAGATAGTCAATAAATGACATAGTAAATCTTTTATTTCAGCATTATTTTCAGATAATAAATAATAGATACAGACATTACAAAAAGTTTAAAAATTATAATTAAAATATCATTGGTAAGCAGACAGTAGTCATGTTAAATCCACAGTGCCATATTCATCTGGTGCAGAGATCATCTTTCAATATGTTTTTTTTTAATGTATATGTAGAAGAAATATAAACACTGTAAAAAGAAATATGTTTCAGAGCTTTCCAACACACAGAGGGAAAAGCATGAATCACCAAATTATTCCCTGGATTTAGGTATAGGTTTGAAGCTTATGAATCAACCTAGGGTCACAAAGTAATTTGTGCCATTCAAGGAGTTAAATGAGTGTCAGCCACAGTAATTTAATAGTTTATGGATGAATATTAGTTGAATTAAGGATGAGTGTTGATTGAATTAAGTCTATTGCAAACTGTGAGTGGTAAATGATTGCATGATGACCTGCTACAGAATTTAGCAAACTAAGTGCAATCTTGTTCTAATTTGTAAAGAAGCGGAGACTGTAAGTTAACAAATGAAATATATATCAAGTTCAGATATTAGTCGGTTAATAATCACTCATGACCCAATGTACAATGAAAATATAATAAGAATTAAAACTAAAATGAAACAGACTATAGTGAAAGATATTAGAAACGTAGGACAAGAGTCATGCTAATATTTTTTGTCATGCAAGGTACAATTACAAATCCAATAACTACAGAAGTGTTAAAAAAACAGGCAATGCAAATACTAAACATCTGTAAGAAAAAAGAGGGGTGGAGCAGTGGTGCAGCAGGCATCATTGTTGTCTTACTGTAAAAAAGTTTGCTGGTTTGATTCTCAGCCTTCTGTGTGGAGCCTCCATGTGTTCATGCGGGCTTTCTCAGGGTGATGCAGTTTCCTCATACATTCCAAAACTGTGGCATAAGTGGACTGGGCACTCTAAATTGGCCATATCTGTGATTGTATGCACGTGTGTGGTATGGAAAAACAGCCATGGCTGAGATAGCCACCCAGGAATGTGAACATTAATCATTGTTTCTGTGAGACCCTGACTCAATGTGCAAAAATGAGAAAAAAGGAGGTTATGGATGGATAGAGTAAGAAGGATGAGCAAAAAAATCTAATAAATGGTAGTGTAAGTATTTGGTTTCTGAACATGCATTTAATCATTGATAATATAAATTGCTTGTTTGTGTGAATATTTAAGGAGTGTGTGAATATTTGAGGGGACAGTGATATTGTAAGCAAACCTTCAATTTTGCCTAATCTGATTTGATACAAGTGCATTTTATATCTAACTTGTTTTGGCTACAGCTTGACCAGCTATTTATAATTTTATTAATATTGTAGTACCAAAGGACATTCTAGTAGGATTACAATGTGCATCCTTAAAAAAAACACTACACCCGACATTGCCATATCTAATTTACTGATTGGTTATTAACTTATACTATATTTATCACTCTTTAATCAACAGTTCTTACAGATTTTTATAGATTATTTTGCAGTATTAGTATACAGTAATTGTTAATGCAGCCATGTTCCTAAGGCTGCTGTTTGTTAGCAACAATTATACCATTGCTATCTTGGTAGTCATATACCATTAGTGTCATTAAGCACATTATAAATTAAATTAGAAGTATTTTTTTATCAGTGGGGTTATTGTAGTCATACTGAGTTAAAGATCATCATTCTCTTACAATATAAACACTGACTTTAATTGGGTTAGGACTATCTTCACAAAGTTGTAGTAGTACTTGGATAAATATTCAGGACCCTTGGTGAAGCTGCTGCTTTTCTCCTGCAAGTATCTTGCAAGTAGACTGAATCAATTTAAGCCTCTGTGCATCTGTAAAAAAGCTTCCCCTCTTGAGGCTGGGAACTCAATCACTATTGCAATGGGCATCAGCATTTCACAACATATGGAGAAACAGTGTTACTGGCATTCACTTCTCCACTGATTCTGTTTTTGCTGCCTTTTTTCTGGTTGTCACCACCTGTCTGACCGATTTCTTTTCATATTATCTTGTTTCAAATCCTTGCTGTGTCTTTCATCTGGCTGCTAACCCTACCCCTTTGGAATGCCCTAGTTACCCACTCCTAAATGGGTTCTTGCTAAGTGGATTTAAGTTGATTGTTCTTCCATGTGCTAGGTGGATAAATGATTTACAAATTCAAGTGCTAACTATATAACTGTACTTACACTGATAACAGCAAATGATGTTAACTGCAAAGCTGCTACTAGACTAACTGCTAGACTATCAAATCTCCTACTAACCAACAAGTTCTAAACTATCATATCTCCTGCTAACTAACCAAAGTTATTTTGAAAACTATTCCCCCACAGCCTCTACAAACTTCTTCATCACCCCCAAAACTACTACCATTGAAGCTATGACCTCCCCATCCGTCTCCTCATTATCTCTCAAACCCATAACTTATATAATTTGAATTTACTTTGTTGCCTTGTTCTGTTTGCACAGCAATAATTCTTAAATTCATAACTTATTCCACACATATTCTTTAAGGCCATACAAAACTAACCCACTGCTTTCCCTTTAGTGCACTTCACTAAGTACTATGAATATTACAAACACATTCCACATACCTAATTCATTCAGACTGCTAATGTAATGCTCAGTACACCTGCTTATGACAAATTCATCTCACCTTGTTTTTCTATCCACCTGAGCTACCACAAACTGAAGCAAATGGGTTCTTGTTTAACATCTCATCTGAAGGACAACCATTGCTCTCAAACGATTACGGACAAATCTCAACAGAATCACTGAGAAATACAGAAATAATCTAGAACAATTAGGGACACTTTTAAAATATTAGTACTATTAACCTGAGGCATTGGCAGAATAAGAGAATGTGATTTAATATACATTTTCTGAAGTTAAAGAAGATGCTGACTCTATTTTCATTATTTATTAAGTTTAATTCACCACCTTTCCTCCAAAAGCCACCAGTTTTAAGAGGGATTAAGTGGGACAGAGCTCAAATATGAGTCAAAATCAGGCACAGTTGAAAGGTATGAGGACAACACACTCAAGAGTGCAGCCCTCCAAAATGCTGCACTGCAGTGTCAACAATCCAGTCGCCTGCAGTGGGAATAGAACCCATAGCATTCTGGTCTTCCAGCACCAAAGACAAATGATCCCTGTTGAGCTAGTGACACTGCTTCAACAATTTTGTCTTCCACAGAGCTGATTTAGGTTTTGTGTGTGTCTGTTTTCTTTTCTTTTTTTTTTTTTTTTGTTACACCAAAGTGAATGTGTGCAGTTGTCCATGATTTACTTAACTTTATTGATACACGCAGTACTCAATGTGTTGTCTGTCCAAGGCCCTGTAGTGTAGAAACATTACATACTTGATTCTGAAATCTCTCCTGAGGACACACCCTCAGCACTCTGTTTGCTCATGCCACTGTCTCTCACTCTGTAGCCAATGGTAAAGTTTATGTGTGCTCAGGCCCTCCTCCTGTTCTGTTGTCATCATTTCCATGCCTCTCTGCTGATGCACTACACCAAGGTTGCTGTGGCCTAAGTGAAATAGGTCACATTTTTTCATATTGAACCTCAACTGCCACCTCTCTGCCCATGTGTTGAGTCTTTTCAAATCTTTTACTAGACTCTTACCTCTTGTTCCACTTTTGCACATGTCTTTTCACCATCAGCACTGATCCTGTACTCTATTCTCTTAGCTTTCTCTGAGGCAAACACTCTGAAGATAGTTGGACCCAACATTAAATGCAGTGAAATGTTAATGTTATTGAACTACTGACTTTTTAGTACATGTTGCTATTTAATTGCTTTCACCCATAAATAGCCATCTCAGTTACCATAATTGCTGGTATGCCAACTTCTGCCATGGTTTCTGTACCATGCCTTCATATCTTGCTGCATTGCACCCAATGATATCTCTAATTGAAGTGAAGTCTAACTGGACTCCACTTAAAACACTACCACTTGAAGGTGCCCTTGAATACTTTAACAATGTATTTCTAAATACTCTCGACAGCCTAGCCCCCCTCTGCGCCAAAAGAATAAAAACTAACTATGCTCCCTGGCTAACAAAAATACCAAATGACATTTACAAGATAGAGACAAAGTCCGGAATGAATGGCACAATAACAAATCTAATGCTAACTTAATCAAATATAAACAGTTACAAAATAAAGCAAAAAAGCTAGTGAACTTGGATAAAAAACTACTTTTCCAACCATTTGAAAATCCACAAAAACGATCCAAAACAATTTTGGAAACACATTTCAAACCTACTTATCCCAGGCTCTAAACAAACTCTGTCACCACATCCTGACAAAACTCTGTCAGAAATAGTCAACCTCTTTAACTCTGATTTTATAGATAGCATAAGTAAACTGTTAAAAAATCCCTCTAATGCAACTACATGAAGCTTCATCTCTGATCCCCCTCCACCCTTATATCATAATTCCTGCACAAACAAATAGAACCTTTCACCTTCTCAACAAACCAGTACTACTACTTCTATCTCCTTTACTCTTAAACCTGTCCCTACCTCTCTCATTCTCAAAAACTACTCCAAAATTAAAACCATGCTTTCTCTCCTCTGACAACCTCCCCATGAATTTTTAAAACTTGCCACAGAAGCCATAGCATATCCTGTCAGCATCCTTATAAATCACTCCATAGCAGAGTCCAGTGCTCCTAACCTCTGGAAAAAAATCTGTCATCATGCCATTATATAAAGGAGGGAACTCCAATGAACTATTCAATTATCGACCAATCTCCATCCTCTCTCCTCTTTCCAAACTACTGGAAAAATGCATACATAAGCAATTACTTCAACATCCCATCCAAAAGAAACTAATTATCTCTACCCAACATGGTTTTTGCCCATCACAGAGCACCATCACTGCCTTAATCACCTTCATGGACACTGTGTCTAAATCCATTGACTCTGGCAATATAACTTCTGTCTTACTTTTAGACTAATCAAAGGCATTTCATACAGTGTCCCACAACAAACTTCTTCATCAGCTATCCATTGTAGGCTGCACCATACCATCCCTCCAATGGTTTGCAAGCTACCTGTCCAACTGCCAACAATGTGTTAAATGGCAAAATAAACTATTCCAATATCAAAACTATACAACTGGGGTACCACAGGGGTCCATACTTGGACCCTTACTTTTCAATGTTTTCACAAACAACCTGCACACCTCATCACCCCTTAGCTCCATTATCCAATACACAGATGACACAACCATTATTTCCTCCTCTAATAACATACAGCATCTCCAATAACTCACCCAAACCACCTTCCCCTCAATAGAGACATGGCTGAAAGAAGCCCAGCTACTCCTAAACCCTAAAAAAAAAACTCCTGCTCTTCTGTGCAAACCAATCTCATCTGACTTTAAAGTATTCCCTAAAGATAACACAGAAATGGAAACGTTTCCCACAGCAAGGCTACTAGGCATTACCATAGACAACAAATTAACTTTCGAACAACACATCTGCAACAGCATTAAAAAAACTCACATCAGACTAGGAACACTCCATAGACAAAAAGCTTTCCTGGATAACTCCACCAGAAAAACCCTCGCCATCATCTATTTGCTTCCCTCTCTCTTATATGCAGCCCCCTTATACACCACACCAATCTACTATCTGCTCTAAAAGACAAGCTCCAATCCTGCTACCATAAAACTGCCAAATTTGCCACCCGCTACTCCTACTGTTCCCATCACTGTCTAGCTCTGAAAGAAGTAAACTGGCTCGAACTGACTCACCACCTAAACCTGGATCAACTGTTTTCTGCACATAAAATGATATATACACCTGAAAACTGCCCAGCCCTTACATCTGTCCTAAAACCCTACACCCCTATAAGAGTCCTCCACTCTAAAAACAAAAAAACTCCTGTCAGCATTCCAAACAAAATTGCTGGATAGTGCCTATACCTTCATGCTACTGTGAAGCTCTGGAACTCTCTGTCAACAGACATTACTTCCACTGAGTGCTCTAGCGACCTCAAACACTCCCTAAAAAAACATTTTCTTTGTAACCAAACCTGCCCTTGCTCTTTCTCCAACAGTTGAACTCCAATCTCTCTCTAAGGTCCTTCCTCCTTCTGCTGGAGATCTTTATACCATGAGTTTTCAACCACTAACCATTGCCATATGAAACTAGAAAATGTTATGTATTTATACAACCTTATGTACTTTTCACCCTACTCCACTATTCTTCTAAGCATATGCTTTATTCTACCTTTCTGACCCTTTGACTGATACTCACTCATTGCCAAAAAAAGTGGCTGCCTACCACATTATTTTTGTCTAGTATTGCGCATTTTATTATTGCATTTACTCTCTGCACTTTTTAGTATTATTTCCTCATTTAATGCCTGCTTTAACACTTGCTATTGTCTTATAGTTTCATAGGTTCATAGGTTCATACTAGGCTATCTGCCCTAAGGCATTTATAAGCCTAGCCAGATTGTGTTTGGCTTTCGTCACCCATTTTAAATGAATTTTGCTATGCCCTTTTTGAGGTTAGTATACTGTGCCTCTGTCTAACAGTGACACAGAAGTGATACCCGAGGTAAACCTACGATCTCCCATCCACTCATCAAGATTCCTCTTGAAGAGAGTCAATGAGGGACTCTGCCTAACCTGGACTGGGATTTTATTCCAGAGTGAAGGGAGCCTCTGGGTTATGAATCTGTCCCTCCAGCATGTCCTATTTATTTCAGTGCTGAGGTTCAAGTCTCTCGAGCACGTAGCTCAATGGGATTTGGATTTTCTGAGGTGCAACATGTCCATTAATTCCAGGTTGGACATGGCTTTATACATCAGGCACAGATCGCCTCTGAACAGGCAGTATGCCACTGAGTAGAGCTGGAGTTTCTTTAACCGGGCAGCATATGGCATCTGTTTGAGCCCTTTGATCCTCTTGGTGAGGTACTTTTGGGGTCTTTCCAGTTGCTGCAGGTGTCTGGTAAGGTACATCCCAAAAGGGGCATTGTACTCAATTATGGGCCTGATGAGGGATGAGTAAAGAGGCATGATGACCTCCCGTGATCTAGATGTGAATCCCTTCATGATTAGGTGGGCTATATAACATGTTTTTCTAACCACTTTGGCCATGTGGTTTTCAAATGAGAGATTGCTATCAACTTGGGTCCCCAGGTCCCTAATTACTTCTTTGATACTTAATGGATTACCACCTATGTGGTAATTTGTGGGCACTTTGTTTTTGCCAAAGGGGATGACTATACACTTTTTGGTGTTTAGCTTGAGGCCATGGCTCTGGCACCAGTTGTCTGTTTCTATGAGGCCCTTTTGTAGGATGCTTATGTCGGCAGGAGAGTCGATTATGGCACCTAGTTTGCAGTCATCTGCAAACTTGGTCAGCCACAGTCCTTCCGTGTTGGCCTGTACCTCCGAGAAATATATACTGAACAAGAGAGGTTCCAGGACTGAGCCTTGTGGGACGCCACTTGTAACTGGTTTGGAGTCTGTCATGGCTCCAGCAATTCTAACCATGTGGGTTCTGTCTTTGAGCCAGTTTGCAACCCATCTAGTGACATAGGGTTTATATTTAAGCTGGTGAGCTTATCTATAATGCCTGAGTGGGGTATTGTATTGAAGGCTTTTGCGAGGTCCAGGTAGGCTGTGTGGACCACCTTCCCCTCGTCAATGGCCTTGGTGACTGTTTCAAAGAAATCGACCAGGTTTAAGAGGCAAGATCTGCCCTTAACAAAGCTGAACTGGGTAGGATCCAGTGTCTGTAGGTCACCAATATCTTTATTTATGAGGTCCATGATGATCCTTTCCATAGCTTTGCAGACCAAGCTAGTCAGGCTTATTGGGTGATAGTTTCCAGGATCCGTTGAGGCACCACCTTTGTGGAGAGGGACCACTGTTGCTGTACGCCACTCTTTGGGTACATATCCTCTAGTAAGGCTGAGATTGAACAGTAGTTTTATGTTTGGATTTAGCTCTTCTTGGAGTTCATGTAGGACGCAGCCCGGGACACCGTCTGGTCCCATTGATGCTGTGTTTTCTGCTTTGGAGAGGGCAGCTCTTACCTGAGCATCTGAGATGTCAGGGGGGCAGCACTCTGCTGGGATAGATATTTGCCCTTTTGGTGGGGAGGGTTTGCACTGAACCTGTCAGCTAGGATGTTGGCAATGTCTGTGGGTTCAGTGTATTTTTTGTCATTTTGGACTAATTCTGAGCATATCTGGGAATTCCCACCCAGGTTCCTAACATAACTAAAAAAAGCCTTGTGATTATCCTTAGTGTCCTGTGCAATTTTTCTCTCGAAGCTGGCCTTAGACGATTTTATGAGTGCCCATAGTTTTTTGCTAATACTGATCAGAGATGCCGTCCCTTTTTGGGATTTTGCTTTATCATGTAGTAGCTTGTTCCTTCTATTGTATAGTTTGTTTATGGCTGGGGTCCTCCAGACAGGACGCCTGCCTTTGGAGGATTGGGTCTTGGTTTTATTTGGGATTGCATGATCCATGCATTCCTGAAGGTGTTCATAGAATGCATTTATAAAGGATTCTGTGGTCTGGGCTGTATTTTCCACAGGCCCGGGGGCTTTGAAGGATTCCACCTCGGTTTTGAGGAGTGTGAAATTTGCTTTAGAGAAGTTTTCACTGTGGTTTTCTGGGCAGGGGTGGGATCGGGATGTGAATATCCAGTGAGATTAGTTTATGGTCTGATCTTACCAGTGAGGGATACACTTCTGGTCTGGAGCATAGAGCCCCCATGTTGGTGATGATCAGGTCCAGTATGTTTTCCACTCTTGTGGGAGTGGTAACAAGTTGTTCCATAGTATTTGAGTTTATAAATTCTAGGAACCTTTGGGCTAGGGTGTTGGAGCTAGAGTAATGCTCCCAGTGTATGTTTGAGTAGTTGAAGTTGCCCAATATAATGGTGTTTGGAGAGACCTTCATATTTTCCAGTGTTCTCAGGAAGGCCGAGTGGGGTTCCTGGAAGGCAGTTTTACCCACTGTTAGTTGCACATGGATAGTCTCTGATGCTTCGTGCTGTGCCGCCAACCTGGAGGTGTGGGTATCTTTGACGAATATTGATACTCCCCCTCCTTTTGTGGTTCAGTCCAAGTTTTGGGGCCGTAAAGCATGGTATGAGGTATAACCTGGTAGTGCTGGGGTGCTCTTGGGAGCCTTGAACCGGGTTTCTGTTACTGCACAGATATCGATGTTCTCCATGCTATGGAGAGTTTCGAGTGCGTGCATCTTGAGCTTTAGACTTCTGGAGTTGAGTAGCATTACTCTTAGTTTCTTATCCCTTGTGATACCTATGGAGGTGGGTTTGTCTTATGAGCCTTGCCTAAAAAGGCACTATGGGGGTGGCAAGAGTCTTTGCCAATATCCGAAAGCCCAGGGGTGACAGGTGCAAGCCGTCTTGTTCTTGTACAATGGCTTAACTGTCATGTATCATTTGGAGCTTTTCTCCCCAGGTCTCCACTGAAAATGGGTTCCTGACCCAGTCAGACTTTCCTGGTAAACAAATGTTAAATAAATAAATAAAAGAAATAAATAGTTTCATGCTGTTCTCTTCACTTATACTTGAAATAAATCTTTTTTTTTCTGTTTTTCCTTGTTTCTCCTGCAGCTCTCTTACTCTTCACCAAGATTATTTGTATCGAAAGTCGTTTTATTTGCTCTGTATCTCTACTGTTCTTTTCTAGTTGTAATATGCAGTTGTACTCATTGTGTGTCCTTAACCAGATCCTTTTTGGCAGTATCCCTTTGCTGATTTCTGTAGATTTTTTGTGATGACTAGTTTACTTGTATGTACATGAGGGTTAGCTACAGTACCTCCTTATCACTGCCACATATTCCTATAATGCAACCTAATTCCATGAAATCCCTTTTATGGTCTTGATATTCTGCAGGGTCAAATATATAACACTTCTATCTTAAGTAAACAATAAAACATGTATGTTTAAGGGGGAAGTGTTCAGCACTGACATAAGATTGTTACAAACAACTACCTGTAATTTATTTCCCAAATACAGTTTGCTTTGGAAATTCTGTCTTCATTTTGTTGCATCTGATAAGAATATAAACAAGAGTGTGATGGTGAAGAAAGCAGAGGCAAAATTGTGTTGCTGATAATGTATACATCTAGCCCAAAATAGATTTGTTTGTTTGTGTCTTTCGGCTTTTCCCGGTTAGGGGTCGCCACAGCAGAACTCCGGTCTGCTAATAATTGGCAGTAGAGTTTTACGTGCTGGCTTGCCGGGCCTAACGCACAACCTTCAATGAAGGAACGCCCATTGGATTTAAAAAAATAACTAATTGTACCATTATTTGCATGACCTCTATGGCTAGGATTCAGAGAGACTAAAACTAGAAAAAAATAGTAGAGCAATAGAGCAGAGAAAATGCTATTCTGCTGAAAGATTTCAAAAAATAACAGCACTGAAAGAAAGATATCATTAGGATTTTTTAGAAAATGATTCTAAAAAAATGCCATTGCCTTTTTTCCATTTTATTCTTTTTTTTCAGAGTAAATTTCAGACATCCAAGAAAATATCCCTTGCATGTAACTTGTGCTTACCATTTTACTTTTGACTATGCTTTCATGTAAATGTACACACTGCAGACACTCTGCAATCTAAAAGCTATACTGTGGGATTCAGAAAGGCTTACTGCAATACAGAAACCCTTACTCAGGAGGTTTCCATATTGTGGTAAATCTTTCAGATTCATTGACTGGTGTCCTGCTATATTATTCGCCTTACAGAGGCTGTAGCATGGAGATTTGTCTCACTGGGGAAGCAACAAGATAATGTAGCAGTCACTGGGAGTGGCTAAAGCTAATCAATCATGTGAACTCCTCCCCAGAAAGGACCAATGTGTGGATCAGTGTGTATATTGAACCTAGTCAGCCACTGTAGCTAGACAGCACGTGCATGTAAGTTACTGAGCACGTGCGAGATAAGAGCCATTTTGTGTAGTCAGCCAGTGTGAATGTAAGCTTGAATGGAGATGCACATGTGAGTGTGTTAGAAGTGAGTCAGTCAGTAAGCATATGAAGTTCAAAGTATAGGTACAAGTTACAGCACCTGATGTGTGTTTATATAATAAATTACTTTAATGCATTCCGAGCCTCAGTGTCTCATTTGAATACACAAGACATGTGACACAATGTTCCCATTAAATTAGTTGCTCTGCTGAGTTAACATTTTAGTCTAGCATAAAGCAAAGGGAACCTTTTGATGGTGTTCATCCATTCATTCCTATGGGTCTATTCATGGTACTGGTAAATGAAGCAGAGCTTTGGGAGTAAGTGTGTCAGTGTGTGTGTGTGTGTGTGTGTGTGTGTGTGTGTGTGTGTGTGTGTGTGTGTGTGTGTGTGTGTGTGTGTATGTGTGTCTGGACTGTCACATTAGAGGAGGTATCTACATGTTGTTGACTCCTTATGTGTGCATGTAGATGCTGAAGCATGTATGCAGGTGCGTGTGTGTTTCTTTAACTATGAGCAATTATGAAATTGTGAAAGGGGTGTTTGTTAATAGTTGGGTGTGGGGGGTGTCTTGGATTGCATGTAGGGGGGTTCTGTCTGTCTGTCTCTCTCTGTATATCTGTGCATGGCTGTCTGAATATGCGTGTGAGTAAATATGTGTGTGTGTGTGCATGTAGGGAGCTGCCTGTGTTACCATGATGCCTGAACTGATAAGGCAATCACTACTGCAGTCAGATCTGACAGAGCAGTGTTTGATTCAATGGTTGTTGTTGTATCTTTCAGCTTTTCCCGGTTAGGGGTCGCCACAGTGGAACTCCGGTCCGCTAATTGGCAGTAGATTTTTACGTACCGAGTTGCCAGCCCTGACGCACAACCTTCAACGAAGGTACGCATGTCTCCACACAGAAGACGCTTTAGCTGAGAATCGAACAGGACAATGTCTTACTGTGAGGTGACAATGCTGTATGGAAATGAAATAATGAGCTATTTATTTGTTATTTATTCTCTCTGTGGCTCTAACTGACCAACCCATGTTGGCCAATTAGCACAGGCAGAGAAAATCTTTCTGAATCCTAACCATAGGTTGTAGCTGATACAGTTATAAGAAACAAAAAGTTCACTAACTTAAGGGTTTGAAAACAATGCACTACATTCCAAATGCAAAGTTGAACATCCGATGAATCTAATGTTAAAAAAGCAACAGCAGCAAATTTGTACCATATAAATAATTAATCCATGGGTACCATAATACTTAGAATTTTAGCTCTAAGACGTCAGTACCAAAATAAGATGGGAAACAAGTGACTGTTTACAACATGTGTCCCTGGTATGCATATAAAGAGATCTACATGTAGCTAACCTGGACACTAGTACAAATCACATTTGCTTCCCATTCTTACACTGTAATATTTTTGTTTTTTTGAAACAAAAGCTGCCTATTAAACACTCAGCCACAGGTAAGACATTCATAGCCTGCCTGAACGCAAATACAAGATACCAGTACAGGGTACAGTTTGAACAAACAATACAATGCATAAATGGAGCTTTGGTCAGTTTGTTTAACTTATCCCTGCCAATGCTCTTAGTTTTCATGTACATATTTGTTATTTACTTATGTGCAACTTTATTTCTACTTACATAAATAACTATTTTCTTTACTGGCATGCACCATGGCAACAGCCTAGTACCACTTATAACTGATAATATACAAATACTAAATTATTTTGTCTTACTTATTATAAAGTTAAAAAGGGCAGAAGCAGGTTTCTAAAAGTTTTCTATTGAACTGGGCTCAGTAACTCTAATTTAGCTTAGCTAATCTTAGTTATTGGAATAAGTAAGTACAGAGGCGCAGGAGATTTTATAAACTCACAAGGATAGCATTTTCAATGGCAACTTCTTGGACAGGCAAGGCTTTCACGTTTGGGACACATTTAGTAAAGAGATCACTTGATATTTAACTTACATAGTACCAATCAAAATGTCAATGTGCAGTACAATTAAACAAGTAATAAAATAAGTAAAGTGACAAGATTGCATACAGGAAAAATTAAGAATGCAATTAAGCTATACACAGAGAATAATACAGCAAAACAGACGCTACGTGGCAAATTAAACAAAAATGCAGTCTAGTAATAAAAGCTTTACATCACATAAATGAAAGGGCCAGCCAAATATACAGCAGAGCATTACTAAGGTTAAATACAATTAAAGAAGGCAGGAAACACAACATATCTGTGCAATGCAGTGTGTGTGCATATTTACAGAAACATCAATATAACTGAAATAAAAGTTCAGATCATAGCTAAGAAATATCTCTGTGAGCCCAACTGGGAAAGAGACATAATTATGTTTGCACAGTTTCTAGAAAGTATTATAGATTAAACAAACGCAAAGCAAAGCAAAAACAAACATTGAAATGAAAAGAAAAGAAAAGTGCTGTGGTTGTTAAAGTCAAAAACAGTTCAAGGATGATGTTGAATTCAGATGAAGATTAAATTCAATTAACTGATTGCAGCAAATGTCAGATTGTCAGTACTAAAACTAGTGGACAGGATATCAGAGAAGAGTCAGAGGAATCCTTGCTCACCAGAATACAAATAGTTAATGGACTGTATTAATCACTATACCTATCAATCAGTTATGTCAATAATCATAGGCAATGATTAATCATCACCAGTCATCCAGAAACCAAATCTCAAGGATCCATTGCAATAAACAGCATTCAAGTTAGGGTGGGGTCAAGTATTCAGAATCATCACAATTCAGACCAGTCAATATCAAGATCAGTGGGACCCAAACAGTTCCAGTGAGAGCAAAATAAGACTGTTAATCTACCCAAAAGCCAAATCACAGAGTCCCACAACTGCAGTCCCAGTTGAGTTACCAAGCTCACATCATGACAAATCTCCAGAATAAAGTAAAATTAACAAATGAATCTCCAAAACAGATACACTTACAGTACCAAAACAATAGGCATTAAGATGACTGTCAATTTCAAAAATAATATTAAATGTATAAATGTTAGACAGTAAACTGAAGGCAAACAACTATTGCATTTTCAAATCTGAATCCAGGACACTGCCTTAGTATTATGTAATCCTTCCTACTAGAAGCTAATAAGTATATTTGAAGTTTAATCAACATTTTACCCAGAGCATGAAGCTTGTGATCAACACTATGGCTCCATATGGTGCTAGAGTCATGCTAAACATACAATGTGTTGAAGAATTCCTTGTCTTGTTGACATTTACAGAGCAGGACATGTTTTTAGTAGAGCTCTAATAGGGTACTGATGCAAAAAGAGATACAATGAAAGGATAGGTCTTACTATGATTTCAGGTTTCTGTTCATAAATGGTAGTCCATGGTTTTCTGAATTATTAAGCAGATATTTGTTGTCACAACAAATGAGACAAAATGTCCACATGTCACAACAAATGAGACAAAACATCTGCATGCCAAGACAAGTGACACAAAACATCCACATGCCACGGGTAAGTAAGGATGACACAATGCTCAAGCTGTAGTGTTAATACTTTTATCACATAATGTTATGGTTTAAGGAACCAAAAGCTGCACCTAAAAAAGAAGTTGGACTGCTTTGTTTCAGCCAGAGTAGGAATTCACTGGCAGAGCTCTTTCCACTTAGGAATAAGTCCTAATCACTGGATACAGGAGGATGGGACTGAGCAATCATGCTGGCTCATCCATTCTGGGGATAGGGGATGGTGCTTCCAGTTGGCCAACTTGCCTCAATGCAAGCAGGGTCTTGCATGACAACAGTGGACACAGACCAGGATATGTGAGTTTGATGTTTCTAGTTCATGACAGTGACAGTGACAGTAGCCCTTACAGATATGTGTTTTGGGGTATGCATTTCCCATGGAAAGGCAGAGAACCCCTTCCACAGTGTTGCGGGTGCTCATGCCAGATAGCAAAGAACAAGGTTAGTAACCTAACCATAAAACTCCTGATTGATAGCTACATGAGCTCCCAAGCAATAGAAGGGTGTTGCTTGTCAAGCAATGAGAGAAAAATATAATAAAAAGTAGCAAGTTAAGGTACCGCAATGCTGGCAATGAAAGGTGCCAATCATCGATACAATGCAAAATGAATTAAAAAAATGGTTCCATATTTATAATGCAATAATGGCATAGTTCTAAACCAGTTATGCAGTGCTTGTATAGTATAAACATTGCATAAACAAGGAAAAAAGACAGAAAGAGATCTCAACTTCACCTAGCAATTTGCCAGTGCAACACTACAATGAAAAATTAACACCTGATAAGTAAGTACTGTACAAATACACACTTAATAATGTATTGCAATAATAATGGACTCATGGGGTATAATGTATAATAACGTGTACATTTGTTGTGGCCTGAGGCCATGGCTTGTCGGATTTGTGGGGAAGCAGCATCCCACTGGGATGTATTGGGTTGAATGTCATAGGATAGTATTACAATGGATCAATTTGCAGGGCAAGTTGGCTACTGCTGTTGTTGTTCCAGACAGAGGAAGATACTTTAGATGGGAATGATTTGTCATAGTTAAAGGTCAGGTGACTCAGTTTTTGTAAAGGTTCATAGGAATTAACACGATATGTGGTGGATTCTTGCAGAAAATGGGGATACTTCTCATATGTGTATAAAGGCATGTCAATTGTTTTCATGGGTTCACTGAGATGGTACCCAGCTTTACATTATCAGCAAGTGATAAACTACAGAATAAACTTTCTATAGTCTATAGGCCTGTATTTATGTCAGCATTCAACATCTGGAATATAACTGTAGCTGCCTCTTATCTGAACTAGCAATTTCTAAATGTGTCTATACCTAGGTAAACAATTCCATCTCAATAGAATTTATAGAAGTGTGTGCATGTGATGCTGCAGCACATCAGAAGAGCATACTAAAAGTCTGCATACCAGGGAGACAAAACATCCACATGCCATGACAAATGAGACAAAATATCCACATGCCACAACAAATGAGACAAAACATCCACGTCAAAACAAATGAGACAAAATACCCACATGTCAAAACAAATGAGACAAAAGCATCCATGTGAGAACAAATTTGACAAAAGCATCCACATGCCGTGAGAAGTGACACAAAACATCCACATGCCACGGGTAAGTAAGGATCACACAATGCTCAAGCTGTAGTGTTAATACTTTTACAGCAAATACACAAATATCATATTTTCATTTCTGCTAACCTTTCTAGGATATTAAAAAGCTACCTAGAAATGGAGCAGGTCCATGCATCTGCATACAGTAACCAAGGAAACCAGTAACAAAACAGAGAATTACATTTGTAAAAGGCTGGAAAGGTCTCACTACTAAACAATGAATTTCAGCTCAGATTGTGTGATCCCAAGTCCTGGCACATTTCAAAAGAATGTAATAAACATAATCCAGTGCAGTACCGCTATGTGTAATTCTATTCAAAATATATGACAGGAAAACTGCTTGGAGTCTGACACTTAAATATTTTAATTTGTTTAGCATTTTTTATGTATGTTGCAGTGCTTGATGCATGAATGAACATAAACATGTCTCTTCTTTGCTTAGGCTAATATGAATTCTTGTAATATGTCTGTTACATTACCAGGTATTAAAAAGCTGCCTAAGTGCTAGCACCATTATTCCTTCACTCCTTAACCACTGTGAAAAGATGTACCATGAGACATTTGAAAGGCAACAGAGCAGCAGTATACATATGTGATTCATCTTTAGAAGCAACTTGACGTTTCAAGTTAGCAGACTTGACATTACATTAGCTAGTCGTTTTTCATACCTTGGTATTATCTTTTCTCTTTATCACTCATTCCTCATTTTCCATTAAAAGACTGTTTCTTCTTTTTTTTAAAATCCCTGTGACTTTTCTGTTGTTGTCCAGGTGTTAAATCATACACCTTCAAGCAATATTCACGCACGCACACACACACACACACACACACACACACACACACACACATATATATATATATATATATATATATATATATATATATATATATATATATATATATATATAGACATATATTATATACTACAGCTCTATTATCCTTCCTCAACACTGTCTCTATAGCCATGGACGACCATAAACTTATTTCTTGCCTATTCTTGGACCTCTCTAAAGCTTTTGATATTGTCTCACGCTCTCTTCTGCTGCACAAACTGCATAACCTCAGTTTCTCCTCTGATACTGTTGCATGGTTCTCCAGCTACCTCACTGATAGATCTCAGTCAGTGAGAATGCACTCTGCACTCTCAACTCCTCTTAATGTACAAATGGGTGTACCTCAAGGGTCTATCCTAGGGCCTTTACTTTTAATATCTTTACTAATCAGCTCTATACCTCCTGTCCTCAGTCATCTTTAATGCAATATGCAGATGACTCTACAGTCATCACCACACCCAACTCTCCCTCTAAGCTCTTCTCAGCTACTCAAGCATCTAATAACTTAGTTGAAACATGGCTCTCCAACAACCAGCTCATCCTTAATCTTAAAAAAAACAAAGCTGTTACTCTTCCTACCTAAAATTTCAATAATATTAAACTCTCCTTCTCCATACAGTCCCTTAATAACACTCCCATTCTAGTAGAATCCAGCACTAAGCTCTTAAGCATAACCATCGATGATCAGCTTAAATTTGACTTGCATGTTAATAACTGTATCAAAAATACTCATTCAAAACTAGGGCTCCTTTACCGTAACAAGAAATTACTTACCTCTGAAGCCAAGATTACTCTCTCTCTTATCTACCGCCTACCCAGTCTAATGTACAATTCTCAAATTCTCACAAATCTTAACTCAGCACTCCTGTTCAAACTCAAATCGACCTACAACAAGGTTGCTAGATTCGCTGCCCAACAAACCTACAAATCCCATCACTGTCTCTCTCTAAAACACCTAAACTGGCTAGAATTACCCCACCAGTCTCTTCTCTCTCAGCTCCAGATCACCCATTTTATCCTATACCAGCCTTCCTACTGCCCAGCACTATCCCCTCTCATCTCCCATTATTCTCCCTCCAGACCTCTCTGAAGCTCTTACCAAGACCTACTACAAATCTACCAACCCAAGTCTAAAATTGGATGCAACATTTACATCTGTCACCCCACTATTGCCTGGAATAGGCTCTCACTAGAAATCAGGACCCTTACACATCCTACACAATTTAAGACAGCCACCAAACAGCACTTTAAAAGTCACTGGTCATGCCACTGCACTCTCCCTCCTTAACATCCCCTACTTCTCATACCTTAATCTATGTTCTGCTCTTAACACACTCTTCTCACTAGCTCTCTCTAATCTTCCTTAACTACTCTTTCTACTGTCTTCTAAAATCTATTAAGCAAATCACTTCAGAGAAACATTCTATTGTCTTGCCTTCATGCAACTACATTACGATAAAACTGGGCTTTTGTAACCACTTACCCCAAAAACTATATTCATCTTAATTACATATTTCTTTTTATACATCTTGAAATAGTTTTGCTAGTCTCCTGATTATTGCTATTTAATGCCTTGTAATAATCCTGTAACATTGCTGTTTAATGCTAATTTACAATGAAAATTGTTTAATATGTTGGAGCTTCTCTCCCCGGGCCTCTGCTGAAAAAGGGCTCTTCAGCTCAGTCGGACAATCCTGATCAACAAATGTAAAATAAAATAAAAATAAATAAATAAATAAATATACACATATATTAAGTGGTTGCAGCTTCACTTGTTAATATGCAAGAGAATATACAGCCTTCATTAATACTCCCTATTTTTTTCAGATGTGCTTTTTAGTACTGTAGTGGAGCAACATTCATAAATACCAGAGGCAGCCTATGAAAATATTCTTCACTAAAAGTCAATTAACACAATTAAGGCCATGTTGACAAACATACATTATTTGTTATCGAACAAACAATGAAAGATGCTCATTCTGTTAAATTTAGGCTACAAGTAAACAAAATAAGAGAGAAAGCACCATATTTATAGTGTTGGGTCTTTCTTTTGAATGTACTGAAGTCTGAAGAAGCATCCTTGGGGGCGTGAAAGTCCTTACTTTTACATTAAAACGTTGCATTTGCTGTGATACCTGCTCGAGCCCTGGTGCTTTCTCTCTTATTTTGTTTACTTGATTTGGGTTCTTTTTGGGAGAAGCTCTACACACTAGTCATTGTGTGTTTGTGGACACATTTATGCTACACTGATTATAGACAGACCACTGCAAGACAGCCCTAGGTCAGAAATTTCATGTCTGATTTATTTACTTGACTGGTATCTACTACTACTAGGTAGGGTTACTGTTGATGGGGTAATCTTCCTTCTAGAACCATTTCCTTTGCACTCTTAAACCAAAGCTAATACAATCTATGGACAGCTGTTGTCTTGTTTTCACATCAGGAGCCTCCCTTCCTTTTCTTCTTTACCTTGTAAAACATTACTAAACAGCATTTTTCTTTGGTAAATATAGTACACCTCAAAGAAGCCTTAGTGCATGACCACCTCCATGCTACCCAAGAAATAAAGCATGGCTGACTCAGATGTCCTGGTTGTAGTGACAGAGGCTGGAATAGTTGGTAGAGGAGGGTGGGAGTCAGTGGCCAATAGCACAATCATCTAAGGTGAGACAGAACAGCTCAGTCTGAGTACATCATAAGGGCCAGGAATGAGATCTCATCAAGCAGCACCTAAACACTGTAGCTGACAAGTGGTCTCACATGGAGGTGTGTATGCCTAAAGAGGTTTGCATTACAGAACGTCCACTCACTCAAACTGCTGAAATAGAAGGATGCATGGCATCAAAAATTCCTTACCCCATGACTAGTTCTTACCCAGTGGAATAAATAGACCAGTCAGGTCACAGGAGGGCTGATGGCCCACAGGTAGTGAGAAGAAAAAGACAGAAAAATAAAACCATCTACACATACAGTCTTAGGAGAAGTGAAATACATGGGTGACCATCACAAAAATCACTTTTGTGTGCAACTGAAATGATTTGCGAATGCTATTTCTACCAAGTATGAGGCTGAAGATTATGCAATCTATGCAATTTTGCTGTTTATATTCTAATCATGTATAACCTGAATCGCACTCCTTATTGCAGTGAAGTTTTGATAATATTGTCTCATATTCCAAGCAAATAACTTCTGATAAATTCATTAAAGCAAATGAGAACCTTTTGTATCCAAGTACACTTTTTCTCCAGAAAACAAAAGAGTAAAGATGCACATAATTCATTTCTTACCTGTTGACTTCCAATTGCTCCATCCCCACAGTTTCTATCTGTTACACCATCTTCTATATACCCTTCCATACTTCCTAAAATTGTCACTTCCCAAGTTCTTAATTTATGAATCCTCTGTAAATGTCTTTGTCATTTCCCTTCCACTTAAGCTCTTTTATTCATCTGGCCAGGTATATTAACATTCCTCCACCTACATAAATCTATAGGTTATACTTACCTGTGTAGCCCACTGGCATACTCTATCCCTTCCCTCCTAATACCCCCCTGGGTGCAGCTTTGCTGGCACCACCCTCTCACTAACTAACTCCGCTACTACTTTTTCTACTGCATCTTAACTTTAACTCCTACCTCCATCACTCCAACCTAGGAGACAGCTAGGCCTTCTCCACCCTTCCTCACCAACTTCCTAACAAACTTCTGCTTCTTTCTTCCACTTTCCAGTCTGGGTGGCAATAAGTCTTCTTCAACACTCTCTCTCTGACCATCTTCTACATCCCTCTTCTTCTAAGTCCTTCCGTTCAAGTATAAGTAGCAGCCAGGACTTTACCCTACCAGCTTCAACTCTCAGACTTGGTGCCAGCTAGACTTGTGCCACCTTTTACTCACCAACTGTTTCCTACCTAACCTCCTCACCCCTCTTTGCAGATGCCATGATAACTAGGCCTCCACTGCTCACTTTCATACAACTGTATCTTACATTAATTTGCTTCCTTCCTCCCATGCCAGTCTAGTTGGGAGTAACTCCACTGCTACCAACACTTTTCTCAGCTCTTCAACAACAGGAACCTGATTGGCTTCATCTCCTGCCTACCTCAGTCAACCCTATGTGGTAGCTAGGCAGCTCAAAATCCTACCAGCTAAGCATTTCTACTAACCCTCCCTCCATCCTCTCTATAACCATTCCTTGCCTAATTCCTTATGTCTTATTTTCTGCTCATCCTTGCATTTCTTCCTCCTCTTCCTACTAGCATTTATACAACCTTCTACAGATCACACCCCTTAGATAAATAAACACATTCCAAGGGCTATTCATCTGAAAGCTCTTTCAGTAGCATCTTTCTAGCTTAACTCCAGTACAAAGTTAATCATCTTATAGGTTCATAGGTAGGTACTAAGCTATCTGCCCAGGGCATTTACAAGCCTAGCCAGAGTGTGTCGGCTTTCTCCACCCCATTGGTTAATTAACTGAGCCTCTGTCAAGCAGAGCCAATGAAGTGATCCCAGGGGTGTATTTTCTGTTACCCATCCACTCGTCAAGGCTTGTCTTGAAGGGTGTTAGTGAGGGGCTCTGCCTGATGTAGTTAGGAATTTTGTTCCAAAGCATGGGGAGTCTCTGTGAAACGAATATGTCCCTCCAGTATGTTCTATTTATTGTTGTGGTGAGGTTTAGCTCATTAGAGCATGTGGCTCGCAGTGACTTGGATGTCTTTAGGTGGAGCATGTCCATTAATTCTGAGTTGGACATGGCTTTGTAATTCAGGCAGAGATCACCTCTGAGTAAGCGATATGCCGCTGAGTACAGCCAGAGTTTTTTCAGTCGGGCTGCATAGGACATATGTTTGAGGCCAGTAATCCTCTTGGTGAGGTGCTTTTATGGTCTTTCTAGCTATTGGAAGTGTCTTGTGAGGTACATCCCAAATGGGGCATTGTACTCTATGATGGGTCTGATGAGTGATGAGTAGAGGGGGCACTATAACCTCTTTATTTCTAGATGCGAACCCCTTTGTAATTAGATGGGCCACATAGAAGGATTTCCTAACTACTTTGGCAATATGATTGTCAAAGGAGAGATTACTATCTACCTGGGTCCCCAGATCTTTTATTACCTCTTCTGTATTAAGGGGGCTGCCACCTATGTGGTAATTCGTGGGTGTTTTGACTTTATATTGTATATTTTGTGGAGAAGAAGTGGTGGATGGTGTTTTGTTTTTCCCAAACGGGATGACTATGCATTTTTTGGCATTTAGCTTGAGACCATCACTTTGACACCAGGTGTCTGTCTCACTAAGGCCTTTTTGAAGGATGTCCGTGTCAGCCGGAGAGTCAATTATGGCTCCCAGTTTGCAGTCATCGGCGAACTTGGTTAGCTATAGTCCTCCTGTGTTTGCCTGTACTTCTGAGAAATATATTCCAAACAGTAGGGGTCCCAGAACCAAGCCTTGCGGGACACCACTTGTGACTGGTTTGGAGTCGGACCTGGAGCCTGCTATTCTTACTGTGTGAGTTTGCTCTGTAAGCCAGTTGGCAACCCATCTTGTGATGTAGGGGGTTATGTTCAGGCTATTGAGTTGTACTATAATACACGAGTGAGGAATGGTGTTGAATGCCTTGGTGAAATCAAGGTAGGCTGTGTGGACCACCTTTCCCTCATCTATGGCCTTGGTGACTGTCTCGAAGAAGTCAACCAGGTTTAGTAGGCATGATCTGCCCTTAACAAAGCCGAACTGGGTTGGGTCAAGTGTCTGGAGGTTCCCAATGTCTTTGTTAATGAGTTCCATGATGATGCGCTCCATAGCCTTGCAGACCAGGCTAGTCAGGCTTATGGGGCGATAGTTACCAGGGTCAGTTGTGACCCTTCCTTTGTGAAGTGGAATAACTGTTGCTGTGCACCATTCTATATGTAGCCTGTGGAGAGGCTGAGGCTGAACAGCGTGTTTAGGTGGGGGGGTTTAGTTCATTCTGTGGTTCATGCAAGACGCAGCCTGGGACACCATCTGGCCCCATTGATGCTGTGTTTTTGTCTTTTGAAAGGGCTGTTGTCACCTCTGCTTCTGTGATTTCCGGGACACTACACTTTTCTGGTATTGTTGTGGGCCCTATTGAAGGTGAGAGGGAGGTGAAGTGTACACTGAATCTATCTGCCAGGATGTTGGCATTATCAGTAGGTTCAGTATATTTTGTGCTATTTTGCACTAGCTCAGAGCATATCTGCGAGTTGTCACTTAGATTCTAAACATAGCTAAAGAAGGCTTTGTGGTTATTTTTTGAATCCTTGGCTATTTTTCTTTCAAAGTTAGCCTTGGATGATTTTATGAGGGACCTTAGTTTCTTACTGATACTGATCAGGGATGTCTTTCCTTCTTGGGATTTGCTTTTTTTTCTGAACTAGTTTCCTCCTTTTGTTGTATAACCTGTTTATGGCAGGGGTCCACCAGACTGGTTGCCTTCTCTTAGGGGAGTGAGTCTTGGTTTTGCTAGGGATGGCATGATCCATGCATCCTTGTAGGTGCTTATAGAGTGCAATTGTAAAGGATTCTGCATCTTGGGCAATGTTATCCTTTAGCGTGGGGGCTGTGAAACTTACCACCTCTGCCTTAAGTAAGGTGAAGTTTGCTTTAGAAAAGTTTTTCACTGTGGTTTCCTTGGTTGGGGGTGTTGGTGGGGTGTGGACATCCAGGGTGATTAGTTTATGGTCTGATCTAATCAGTGACGGGTTGACCTCCGGTATGGAACACCTGTCGCCCATGTTGGTGATGACCAGGTCCAATATGTTGTGGTCTCTGGTAGGGGAGTTTACCAGCTGTTCCAGGGCATTTGAGTTGATAAATTCCAGGAAGCGCTGAGCCTGGGAGTTTGTACTCAAATAGTTTTCCCAGTTAATGGTAGGGTAATTGAAATCGCCCAATATCAGGGTGTTCGGTAGGACCTTCATGTTTTCCAGTGTCTCCAGAAAGGCGGAGTGGTGGTCCTGGGTCATGGTGGGTGATCTGTAGCAGGCCACAATTTGCATTACAGATTTGCCCGATGTTAGTTGCACATGGATGATCTCAGGTATATCATGCTGCGCCACTAACCTGGAGGTGTGAGTATCCTTGATGAATATGGATACACCCCCTCCTTTTGTGTTTTGGTCTGTGTTCTGTGACCAAAATGTGTGGTATGAGTTGTAGCCCAGTAGTGCTGGAGTGCTCTCTGGAGCCTTGAACCAGGTTTCAGTTACTGCACAGATGTCGACGTTCTCCATACTTAGGAGTGCTTTGAGTGCATGCATTTTGAGATTTAAACTCCTGGCGTTGAGTAGCATAACCCTCATTTTTTTACTTGTGCTGTTTGCGGAGGTGAGTTTGAATTTTGAGCCTTGCCTAAAAAAGGCACTATGGGAGCAGCAAGAGCCTTGGCCAGTATTTGAAAGCCAAGGGGTGACAGGTGCAAGCCATTTCTTGCAAAGCAACGTGGCTTGTCGAGCATGTCATCCCAGGCTGACAGACACTGGATCCCCTTTGAATGACACCAGAAGCTTAGCCAATTGTTGAAATTGATATTTTTTTCTTTATACTGAGGTATCATTCTTGGTGAGGGCAGGATGCTACTCAGGGTCAGGGTCATACCCACCTGGGCTACATGATCAGAGAGCTCTTCCATGTCTCTTTTCATATAGTCCTGGGAGGTACGTCTTAGGTCATTCACACCAATATGAACAATGACAGAGTCATATTTGTACTTGTTCTGGAGTGACCTGAGTGCTTGTGTTATGTGGCGGATTCTGGCTCCCGACAGGCAGCTAACAGTAACCTTCTCCTTGTCCAGCCTAGTGAGTGGGGCGTCAGTGTGCCTGACTATTGAGTCACCTATTACTAGTGTGTTAGGTATGTTATTTCGCCTTAAGTGCTGTGATTGTGCAGCACATTGATTTTGTGTTGTATGTGTTGTCTGGTTTGTGACGGGAGGTGCAGGTTTTGTGGGTGTCTGCTTTGGAGCTCTCTGATGCTTTTGCAGGTTTTTATTTAGAGCCTCCGAGTATGATTTCTTGTATTTATGTGTATTTTTGCTAGTGCTGGTTTAGTAGGTCTATGTGAGGCTGGAGGTGTGGTGCAAGTGTTAACCTTCTCCTCATGACTGTCTGTTCCAGTCTTGGGTGGAGAGACCTTAGCCTCCAGTTTGGCTGTATAATTGCATCTCTTGCATATGTTAGTGTTTTGTGGTAGGAGGAGAGGGCTGTCTGTGTACATGAGGCAGTTGTAACATTGCCTCAGGATACCCAAATTCACCATCTGGACTGGAGAGTACACCTGAAGTTGCCCTTTGGTCATGCCTGAATAGTAGGGTGAGCTGCTTAGTCGCTTGGTTGGTGAGGGTTGGATAAAGAGCCTTGCCCTGCTGGGCAGTCAGGTGTTGGGGTATATTAGTGCTTGCTATTACGTCTGACCAAGTGCTGGACTGTAGGATGCTTTTTGAGTGCTTAGGTTGAGAGTTAGACTAGTTTCAAGTGAAAAACTGAAGAGGAGACTTAGTGAAGCCGGGAATAATTTAACCCTAGTTAACCGGTGCTGCCCGGCACACAAAACAGTGCAAACGCGGTTTTTAAACTACTAACTTCTGGGTGGAACCACTCCTCCAGTGACAAATGGCTGCTCAAAGTTCCCTTCTCTCACAGGTGAACAGAGAAACTTCCCTCTATCCAAGTAAGGTATGGGCAACTCAAACTTGTAACACAGCTCTAAATTCAGCACTAGCCTGAAAACTGAACTATACTAGCTTAGAAAGGCGGGAAACAAGAACTTTTTTTTGTTTTGTTTTTTTGAAAAGATAAGGCAAAAACAGTATAAAGTACACTTAAAACAGCTTTAAACGACTGCAAGTGATCAGAAAAGGCTATCGCATTTTAGTGTGTAGCCTACAACAGTTAAACAATTTATTTAAACAAAAAACAACTTTTTAAAAGTGCAGGCAGTCAAATAAGTACAATATGTGAAAAAAACAAGCTTTTAAATCACAATAAATGCTGGAAAATCAGTGTTTAGGCGGAAAACAGTTAAGTACAGCAAGAAAATACAGAAAATTGATACTCAATCACTCCAAAGTCTCTCTTTTAAGCTAGAAGGCTTGCATCAGTTTAAGGCTTTCTAGTGCTTTCCAGTAGGATAGTTACAGGAAAGATGGGAAACAAGCGCAGATGGGGTCTTTTAAACCAGAAAGTTCAAAGAGATGGACAACTTCCCAAATGATCAATAAACTACAATTCCTGGGCCAAGAACCACTCCTCTTGTGGTTGACAGGCTACCTAGTACTTACCACTCCCACTGATAAGCTAGAAGGCTGCACTCCAACAGAAAGGCTTGGGGGGCTCAGAAGCTTACAAACAGTCTTGGATACAGCAAGTATGTACCTGGACTAGACTAGTTATGCGAAAGGTGGGGATCAAGTACAAACATGAGCTTTAAAACCAGAAAGTTGAGAGAGATGGAAAAAACTGCCCAAACGGCCAATAAACTACAATTTCTGGGCCAGAACCACTCTTCTTGTGGTAGATAGGCTACCTAGTGTTTACCACTCCCACTGATAAGCTAGAAGGCTTCCCTCCAACACAGAAAGGCTTGCAGGGCTCAGAAGCTTACCAACAGTCCTGGATACAGCAACTCTGTATCTGGATTAGGCTAGTAGCAAGAAAGGTGGGAAACAAGCGCAAGTGCGGCTTTTAGACCAGAACGCTGAAAGAGATGGGGAAAAACTGCCCAAACAGCCAGTAGCTACAATTTCTGAGCTAGGAGCCACTCCTCTTGTGGTAGATAGGCTACCTAACGCTTACCACTCCCACTGATAAGCTAGAAGGCTTCCCTCCAACACAGAAAGGCTTGGGGGGGGCTCCGAAGCTTACAAAGAGTCCTGGATACAGCAAATATGTACCTAGACTAGACTAGTAACAGGAAAGGCAGGAAACAAGCACAAACACAGGCTTTTGAATCAGAAGGTTGAAAGAGATGGAAGAACTTCCCAAACGGACAATAAACTATAATTTCTGGTCCAGAAACCTCTCCTTCTGTGGTAGATAGGCTACCTAGTGCTTACCACTCCCACTGATAAGCTAGAAGGCTTCCCTCCAACACAAAAAGGCTTGGGGGGGGCTCAGGAGCTTACAAACAGTCTTGGATACAGCAAGTCTGTATCTGGACTGGACAAGTTACAGGAAAGGCAGAAAACAAGCTAGGAATTATTATTATTTTTTTTATTACAGAAAAGCAGCTAAAACAGCAGTAAATACAATTCAAATGCAGTGCAGGCTAGCACACGTGTATCAATATTACGGCAAATACAGTTTTATTAAATGCAATTAAATGAACAAATGACTAGAAAACAAGTGCAGAAGGCATTAAATTAGAAGGCTACTAACAAGCAGTGATAAGTTCAGAGTATGAACAACTGAACAGATAACACTATGCAGAACAGCAACTAAGACAGTTACAGTAAGAGCAGCTAAATATGTATATATATATATATATATATATATATATATATATATATATATTTTTTTTTTTTTTTTTTTGAGGGAGGGAAGGGCAGGATTAAGAGGCTACAGGGGTTGTCCTTCTCAAATGCTCTCTTTGTACACAGTAGGTGTGCCTGAAATCAGAATATGATTTCACTGTTCTCAGTTGAGTGAGCAAATGAGATAGGCTCAGAAGGGGTATCCAAATACAAACTTACAAGAGGGGCGGGCAGTTTCAAAGCCACCAAGATTAACACCAAACAAGAACAGGGAGAGTGGGTGGGAGAAACACAGTGGAGACAACAAGAGACAGAAACAATACAGCACCACTATAAATAATAGGCAAGTGTATCAATACAGCACAGTGCAAATTAAGTTGCAAAAAGTGTACTTATCAGTTTGGAATAGATTCCAAATCTGCAGTTTACAGCAAATCTATCAGCTTTCCAGCAGTTCACAGAAATGCAGTCTGCATTGGAATTACAGCAGTGAAATACACCTCAGGCAATGACTAACATCTAGGATGTGGGCTGGCTCAACAACCCCCTCTCTGAAACTAGCTTGAGCGACCCTGAGAAAAAAAAACACTAAATTACCTTCTGTTCTATAACAGTGCCACTGTTACCTAGCACTTTCCTTTCACTACAATCCACTGACAAATCATGACACATCTCAAAATGCACTTACAAATAGCATCTCTTTCTGCACTCTTCTTGTTTTGTATTTACATTATAGAAACTTTTCCAACAGAACAAATGTGTCATATTAATTCCAGTTCCTCTCTCTACCTAAACTATAGTATTGGGCTACACCCTTTATTCCAAAAATATGCACAGTCACTCACATATAAGACCAGAAAACAATACTAAATGCAGACAACACTACAATATGAATACACCCTTTGCTCAAAAACATAAAAATAACTCAGTAAAGGTTACCACATATTCATTAGTTTAAATAGATCTGGAGACATTCATCTAAACCCAAGGATGCAGTTCAAATTGCACAATGCTCATTTCCATCCACCCGTAAGATGCAAGTATTTTAAAATTGCCTTCCAATTTCTCTGTACACCGCAACAAAGCTTTTAGTGGGCTCTCTATTTTAGCCAGTCCTGATTATAGTCAATAACTCATTGTACATGTAAATATTTTTAACTAAGGGGTAGGAAGTTTACTTTACCAGATTTCCTTAAAGAAAGAAGAGACCCCTTATTGTGTACTTGAGCTGCATATCTCAGCAGAGGGTGACATCTTATACAGTCATAGAAAAGGAGTATTTGGGTATAGCCTGGGCTTTGTAAATGCTACAACACTGTCTGTTTGTCAGAATGTTCACTGTAGTTACAGACTGCAACCCTTTAAAATGTCGAAATAGACAACTGGACAACATGGAACATTCTTAGATGGAGTTTAGCCTTATAGTAGTATAACATGACTATCCAACATAGATGAGGAGTCCCAATAGTAATGCAGATGTTTACTTCTAGAAAGTATGGGGTAAAGTCCCAAAAGACTGCAGCCTTGTCTCAAGCATCATTCCTTTAGTGAAGCCACCAGCAGATTCACTTGAGGTTCTTAAAGGATGGAATTTGTGAACCCAGCAGTAATGTCAGGAAACAGGGAACAGTTAAAAATGTAATATATTTTTCCTTCTACTGGTTTTAGAAGATGTACGTGCTAAGTTACAACCTTAAAGCTTGGGCAAGTAATAAGTTGCTTATCATTAGATAGCAAGAGTTTTGAAGTAGATTCTTTGAATTACTAGAGATCTTCCTTAGTTCGACATTAAATAGCATGAAGCATCACTTAGCCACCCCCCCACAACATTGCTCAACCTCAGCTTCCATACAGCTTTTGCACCACGTGAAAGGAAAATGATTACAGTCATTCCCCTGCATAAGAGAGGACCTTCCACAGACCCAGGCAATTATAGACACGGACATCTGATCAGCCTCATACGCATAGTCATGGAAAGACTTATTACTGAGCTAAACAATAAGGACACAGTGAACCACCGAACACTGGACTCATTTCAGTTTGGATTCATCTAGGGCACATCATGTTTATTAAACCTGGTGGACATCTATGAAAAGGTCAGATAAGAAATGGATGAAGGTAAAATAGTACATACTGCAAACCTTGACCTGGCTAAGGCTTTTAACACTATCCCCCACTTGGATATATTAGAAAAGCTTAATAAACTAGGAATAAACCCCTACATCATCCACTGAATTGCAAAACGGCTTACAAATAGGATGCAGGAGATCGAATCAGAGAAGTTGTGATGAAAGTAGATACTGTCACCCCAACTAGCTGGAGTTTTGTAAATAATTATATGTCATGGATGAATATTGAAATGATTTATACAAGACACTTGTGTTACAAATGCATTAGAACTGTATGTCATGTGCATATCAAACTGCTCTGTACAGACCTGTATGCTGATAAGGTATTTGCAAAACACTTGTGTTTAAAATGGATCCACAGTGAGACCTACTGGAAGAGAGTAGAAATGTACATGCACTATTGTAACTGTTTAAATGTATATATTTTAACAATGGAAACCTGGATGCAGAAGGTTCACCTCAGTCTAGTAAATTTTAGAA
This sequence comes from Protopterus annectens, assembly GCF_019279795.1. Classification (NCBI taxonomy): domain Eukaryota; kingdom Metazoa; phylum Chordata; order Ceratodontiformes; family Protopteridae; genus Protopterus; species Protopterus annectens. Next base: position 1,391,963,245 of record NC_056731.1, read on the forward strand.
AAATACCTGAAATTAAATTACTGTATGGCTAGGCCATAAAAGATGGTATCTTATAGTTTTCAATGCAGCAAGAGACACAATGGCTGTACTAGGAAACGTTCTATATTGTCTTTAGGGTGAATTAATTCCTAGTCTTGAAAGCATGAAAGAATGCAATTGTTTTATGACTTCCAGCATCTGCCAGAGATCTGAGGAGAAGCCCTTGTCTGTATATCTTTACATATAAATGCTAGATACTGCCAGCTTCATCAATAGTTGTTTGGCCTTGGAACTAGCAGTCAGATGACAAGAAATGATGTCATTCTGCAAGCTATCACAGATGTAATATTTTAGATATTAATTTGAGCAGTCTCTTAATGAGACAGAGCATTCTGCATTCTGTCTTGGACCAGACAACAACTAGAAGTTCCATTCACCACATCTGCCTTGCTCTATTAGTAAGTTCTTAGATTGTAGTATAATTCTCTTATATATAGTGAAGCTTAATTTGATATTTTTCTTTATTTATTGGGGACTGTCCTGCAATGTTGTTTAAAATATTTCCTGTGGTTTTGAACTCTGATGTCACTGTGAATATATATCTAATATTGTCTTGTTCTTTTATTATTTATTATTAAATATATTTAAACCATTCAATGTGGCTGGTCTGTGTAGTGATATTTAAGTTTTGAGAGTAACTGCATATTTATTTGGTGACACTGTGTGCAACACTCATAATAGCCTTGGTCTTGGTCAAACCACCATTTGTGTTAATATTAATATTACACAGTAAGATTGGATACCTTTTGTAAAGGGCCTTAAGGTAGCTGGCAGGAGTGACTTGTGGTGGTAAAAACTACCTTATAGTCTGGGCAGAAGGGGGCATAGCTAGTAAATCTGTGCCAGCCTTTCCCAGGGGTGTGTGTGTATGTGTCTGTGTGTGTGTGTGTGTGTGTGTGTGTGTGTGTGTGTGTGTGTGTGTGTGTGTGTGTGTGTCTGTAAATCAAATATCAAAGAGTGTGTGTATCAGCTACTTGGGCAGGGACACAAAGCACTGGTGGGACAGAGAGGATGCTGGTGGTCTTGACTTGGTCACTCAGCTGAGATCTCAACTCTATAGCTGTACCAGTGGGGAATCTTACTGGGGATCTGGAGAGAGAGGGAGAAACCAGCCCTGGACTGACTGTGGTCTCTGTGTGCTCTTAAGGGAAATTGCACTTGATGCAGAGAGCTGCATCTGGAAATATTGTGTGTGTACTTGCTATCCTCCGAGTGTAAGTCCCCCACTGGTGCCAGTGGTGAGGATTGAGGCTTCTTGATTACTGGTCCAGTGGTGGGGCATCACATACTGGCTAGCTGTGGTGGGATCACCACATCACATACTGGGATTCAGTGGTGTGGATATTGAACTCCTGTAGCCTGTAAACAGCGGTCACTAAAGGTGGTGTTTGTACTCTCAAGCAGCCACACAGTAGACATCAAGAGTTTCATATCACAGTAGTTTTATTTGTTTTTTGTTAACTTAGGGAGAGCAGGCAAGGATGTCAGCAGAGGATTATGGCAAGCTGACAAGAGACCATTTGGCTGAGATGTGCCAAGCCAAAGGACTAGGGCATGCCAACCTGACTAAAGGAGAAATCATTGCAGCTTTAACCACAGCTGAATCATAGACCAGCAACCAGGAGGACAACCAGACTGGCCTTGGGGATATACAACTCTCAGAAAATGAACAGTTCAACTTTCTCTCAGAGGACTTAAAAATCCATCTGAAGTTAAAGACACTTGAACTAGAGGCGAAACGTTTAGAACAAGAATCAGTAGACAGACTGTGCCACTTGGAGGTCAAAGCAGAATCAGCAGAGAGACTGAGATGTCTGGAAGCTAAAGAAAATGAGAGGCAGAGGCAATATGAAAAGGAGATGCTGACTCTTTGCCAGGGTCATGGAGGTAATGGGGAAGGGAATAACTGAACCCCAGAAATAATAAAGGTCAGTAAATTTCTTCCAGACTTTAAAGAGGGTGATAATTTTGATAGTTTTATGCATATGATTGAAAGGGTATGTAAACAGTATAATGTTGACCAAGGGCTGTGGGTATGGTCCCTGACCCCCTTACTCCATGGTAAAGCTGTAACTGCTGTTTCTAAATTGTCTGATACTGATTGCTTTGCGGTATCATTGTCACCTCACAGTTAGACGTTGCCTGTTTGATTCTCAGTTAGAGCGTCTTCTGTGCGGCGACATGCGTGAGTGGGCATTCCTTCGTTGAAGGTTGTGCGTTAGGCCCAGCAAGCCAGTACATAAAAATCTACTGCCAATCATTAGCGGACCGGAGTTCCGCTGTGGCGACCCCTAACCGGGAAAAGCCAAAAGGCACAAACAAACAATTGTTTATTTGAGAGTTTTAAGTTAACACCTGAAAAGTATAGGAAAAAGTTTCATGACTATAGACACAAGGCAGATGATATTGCTGAGTTAAGCACTTATTTTCATAGATGAGTGAGTGGGTATCAGGTCACCACTTTTGAAGGGCTGGCAGACCTTTAGGTGAGGGAACAAGCCCTTAGCCCTTTGTCTGAGGACATGAGAATCTGGTTAGCAGATAGAGAATGTAATACCACAGATGAGTTGGGGAAAAAGGAAGACCTATACCTAGTAAATAGGGCATCACTGCACAGGAAAGGCATACCCAGTGCTGCACATGGGTCTAAGGGAACCCATGTGGGGAGCCTAAACCACCCAAACAGATTCCGCCAGTAACAGGGGAAGCCACTAGTTCAGGTACATGGCCAAGATCAAGGGTTAAATGTTTTAAATGTAACCAGTGGGGCCATGTAGCATATAAATGCCCATTGAGGCAAGGTGGGGAACAAAAATTAGGGGAGTCAGCAAGTGGGAATAACAGAATGCCAGCAGTAAGTTGTCTGGAGACAAAAAGGGTAATGAACTACCACAAGAGGTTATATCCTATCTTAGTAGATGGGAAACAGGCTTCTGCTAAGAGAGATGCAGACTCTGACCTAACCATTGTGAAGCTTGCAATGGTTAAAGAGCAGCACTACTTGCTTGGGCAGTCTACTCCAGTCAGAGCTTTAGGAGGGGACCCCATTCCAAATACCTTTGGCTACGGTTCACCTTGATTGGAAGGGTGGAAAAGGAACCAAGCAAGTAGGTGTGTTTGAGGCTATCCCTGCAGATGTCCTGATAGGGAATGATTTTGCTAATGCAGTACTTTGTGTGCATGCAGTTACATGCAGTCAGATATAAAGCAGTATCTTGTGCGCATGCAGTAACATGCAGTAATGCTTGGAGACAAGCATGTGGGTCTGATAGCCTGGGGGGATCCAGACAGACCACACACTTAAACCTAGGACTGGTGTGGTGGTTACATCAGGGAGGGAGCTACCCTGTAACAGTGAGACTGAAGGTGAGCCACAGCTGCTGGTGAGTACTGATGTTCTCTTGGACACAGTGACTGCAAGGGCAGAGGTGAGTAGTAGTACCCAGGCTGACAGTTGGCACCGCTGTCAGAAGATACCAGACTTCCTGTGGAAGGGGAGCTGGGAAGGGTTACAAAGTGAGAGTTAAGACAGAATCAGCTCTCAGACCCTACATTACAAGCCTGAGGGAGGTAGCCAGGGAAGTGCCTGATTCTCAAGGAAATGGTGAATCTGTTATACTGGGACAATGGGTTACTGTACTGAGTGTGGACCCCTGTTGGAGGGCTACAGGCTGACAGAATACAGCAGTTGGCACTACCTTCTGGCACATCTAGTGATAGCCCATGATATACCCTATGCAGGTCATATGGGTATAAAGCGTACCAAGAGATAATATGCAGAACTTTTATTAGCCTGGGATTTCCAGGGATGTAACAGAGTACTGAAGAACCTGTGAACACTTCCAAAAGGTAGGCACAGCAGAAGACACGGTGAAAGCTCCTTTGATGCATTTGCCTGTGACTGAGGAGCCATTTCAGAGGGTAGCTATGAATATTGTGGGGCCTCTGAGTATCCCAAGTCCCACAGGGAAGAAGTATATCCTAGTGGTAGTAGGTGGGGAGTGGGGAGTATTATTGGGGATTTGGAGAAAGAGGGAGAAACCAGCCCTGGACTGACTGTGGTCTCGGTGTGCTCTTAAGGGAAATTGCATGTGATACAGAGAGTTGCATCAGGAAATATTGTGTGCATACCTGTTAACCTCATAGAGTATGTCCCCCACTGGTGCCAGTAGTGTGGACTGAGGCTCCTTGATTACTGGCTCAGTGATGGGGCATCACAGAAGCTAAATCTACAAACAGACCAGTCACCAGTAGAATCTTCCTAGGTTTGGTGCTGGGACCTCACCTGTTTGGCATCTACTTCCCTGAAGTAAAAGCAAAAATCAAAGGGCTCTGGTTGACTAAATCATATAACTGCAAGTTAGGAGCAGCTATTAAATCTACAGATTACTTAGCCATCCTGCATGAAGGATTATCCTAAAAAAACAACTGCTGCCAGAATGATGACTTGAAATTAAATGTCAAAAAATGTGTTATTGTATCCTTTGGGAAGTCATCTACCCCAGAGAACTACCGCACTGACAATACACCCCTTATAGTTGACCAAGTTGTTCAGGATTTGGAAACTTATGTGGATAGGAACCATAATTTGTGGCCAATATGTATAATTTTTCATTAAGTCCTTCTACATTGTACAAGTTTTAAACAAACGGATTGCAACTAGTTCTGGAGATGTCATTGACCCCCTTTACTCAGACCTTATTAGGTCAATTGTTGAGCATAATGCCCTCTGTGGCATGTCTAGATACATGCAGCAACTGGAATGCCCATAGCGATACCTTACTAAAAGGATATAAGGTCTAAACATCATGTTCTGCATGGACTGACTCAAAGCCCTGTCACTGTACTCTGCATCCTGCAAATTGCTAAGACGTGACTTGTGCCTGACATACAAGGCATCCTCCAACACAGTACTGATCGACCTACTGTACATCAGCAAGTCAAATGGCATCAAAAATACTCAGTCCAGGGATATACACATTGTCTGCAACATGCACAAAACAGTTTGTAGGGACAGGTATATCTCTCATAGGATGCTGCTGCTCTGGAACAGACTCACCATCCACATAGCACAAAGTTCACTCATGTTCATACGGAAGTGCAACTTGTATCTATGGATGAGTAATATAAAATTTACTACAGGACTGCCCCTGTACTACTAATGAATAGAGGCAGCTCTTAAATGCTTTATTCCATGCAAGGGAAACTGGGATTGTAAGTGGCATGTGTGTAGTCCAGTATGGGTGTAAGGGGTGGAAGCCCATACCCAGGACAGCAGTGCATATTTCCTTTACGCCCTTGGGCCTGGCTGTGCTTTGTGAACTAGCTATTGAAGCAGATTTGTGTGTACTTTCTTGCTATTGCATCATGTTGCTGGTGATGGGATTTAAACCACATTGATGCCAGCCATCCTTACATGACAGTGGGTAGCATACTGCCACACGGGTGTTACACTTGTGGCAGTGATATCATCTTTCTGTCACATTTGTTGTTAGTCATGCCAACTCATTGTCATACTAAGCCACCACCCTAGTGAGATAGTAATATACTATATATATATATATATATATATATATATATATATATATATATATATATGGGATCCGTACTGTTCATCGAACGGCCGTTTCTCCGAAAGTGAAATGGCCGGGCACAGTTTTGCGAAAGTGCTTTTCACCAAAAAAGCACTTTTGTGAAAGTGTGCTAAAAAAGGAAAAATGTGGGGGAATGGCTGTTGCTGAGATCGTAGTACAGTGAGGATAAGGGAATATTCCCTTTTCCCCACTGTAGTGTGATCTTGGAGTGAGAATATAAAAGTAGGGGGTTGCCCCCCTGCATAAACGTGAGTAACAAGTTTCTTTTTTTTTTTTTATTTTGTTGTTTATTTATTTATTTTTTTGCACAGTTTAGCGAAAGTGTTTTTTTGGTAAAAAGCACTTTTGCTAAAGTGTGTTCGGCCATTGTAGTTTCGGTTAGGTAGGATTTTATGCAATAGTACAAGATCCGTATATATATATATATATATATATATCTATATCTGTATGTGCATATGTATATCTATGAGTATTATAAGCAGTCTCTACTTGCTATACACTGCAGTATATAAAGCTAATGAAACATCCAAAAAGAGAGAACTGCAGATTCTACTTGAGTGTGTTAGACAGTCTAAAAGTGCCGACTGCACACACAATGTTAACTTGTAGTAAACAAAAATATTGTTTATTTATTTACAAACTGTAGTACAAAATGAAATTAAACCAATAATTTATTCAAATAACCTTTCATTTAAAATTAAAAAGCATCTGCCCCTGCATCTTTTAATGTCTGAGCATTGACCCTTATTATTGTTACCAGCGGATGGATTTTTGTACTACAGTTCGCCATAATAAATATTGTTTCATTTTTTTACTTTTTTTTTCTGTAGTTAAGCTTGTTGTTGTTGTTTTTTTGTTGCTGCTCTTTGTTTGTTGGTGTGTGGGTTGTGTTAGACAGTCTAGGACAAAAGTATGTTGCATCAAGCGTATGTAAAAAGAGTTGTTATTCTATCATATAACTGTTTGAAGTGCTGACAAGTTCTTTCAAGAAGCAGCTGCTATTATGAGAAGTCTGTATTTAAGTTAAGCTAAAGGGACTCCACTTATACATGTTCTAGCTGGTTTGGATAGGTAGAGATACATTTTCATGGTCAAGAAAAGTAATGAGTTTATTTCCTTTCTAGTTTTATCTGTGTGGTCTTGGAAGTTTAGTGCTGGCTCTTTCTAGATGCCAAGATATTTGAAAGTAGAAAAAGTTTCAAGTGGAGTGCTATTCTTATCTTTGATATCCAGGGTTAAGGGGAATTGTGGCATGTTTTTGATGTAAAAGCATGGTTTTGTTTGACTGAAGCTGATAAGACGTTTATTCTTTTGCCAGTTGTTAAGTGCATGTAGATCATGCTGACGTTTGTTTTGGATGGCTCAGTCGGAGGGGTGAAAGCTATAAATGCACACATCATCAACATATAAGATCACATAAAGGAGGTAAAGATCGTACCAGAGTTTGCTTTTGAAACTTGAGAGCAGTGAGAGGCAAATACAGACCCTTGATGGACCACCTTTAAGTAAAGAGGCCTGGCCAGAGAGGGAAGACCCTATTTTGACTGTGCACAGTGTATCAGTTAAGTCCTTGAACCATAGGCAACATGCATTAAGGACAGTCAAGCTGTGAAGAAGAAAGGAGTCATCTCCCAGATCAAAGACCTTTCTGAGGTCAACAAACAGCTCCCCAATAAGACCGTTTTTGTCCATACTCAGTAGGACATCATTAGTAAATATCCAGATATAGATCAAAAATGCAGTCAAGAAGTTAGAGTCATTGTAAAGACCATGCTGCTTCAGAGACAGGACGAGATATGTTTGAATATAATCAGAGTAGAAAATAGATGATTTTTTCAAGAATTTTTACAAGATATATATATATATATATATATATATATATATATATATATATATATATATATATATATATATATATATATATATATATATATATACACACACACATATATATATATATATATATATATATATATATATACATACATATATATATATATATATATATATATATATATATATATATATATACATATATATATATATATATATATATATATATATATATATATATATACACATATATATATATATATATATATATATATATATATATATATATATATAGGAGTACTTACAATGATCTAAACCAGCATATGATCAACATTCAAAATATCAGCAGCAAAACATCTTAAATGCAAACATTTGCACATATAATGCTGACATAACTGAAGTCATAGTAGGGAAAGGTTTATGAGCTTTACTCACTGCTGTATGATCTCTGAGTAGGTATATATAATTAGCAGTGGTGTGAGGAGAGAAGGGGAGCTTGCCCCCATACAAGAACAGTGAGTTTGTATGTGGTTAGATTTTGTCACATTTTGATAATGATTTAGCAAGGGGGCAAGCCCCCTTTTGTGAATGGTTTTACCCCGTGCCACCTACTAATTATATATACCAACTCTGAGGTTGCACAACAGTGGGGTAAGGGCATAAAGCCTTCCACCCTAGTATAACAAATTTTGTCAGTGTCTTGTGTTTAGATGTTAGGTATTTTGCTTTGGATATTTTGAGTGTCAGTCATATGCTGGTCTAGATCATTTTCAGTACATACACACAGACACACAGACACACAGACACACAGACACACACACACACACACACACACACACACATACAGCTTCTTCTTCTTTCGGCTTTTCCCGGTTAGGGGTCACCACAGCGGATCACCTGTCTGCTCATGACTGGCAGTGTAGTTTTACGGTGTCGAGTTACCAGCCTGGCGCCCAACCTTCCACAGAAGGCACACACACACATAAACACACACACACACCCACACCTAGGGCCAATTTAGAGTGTCCTAATCCACCTACAGCATGTCTTTGGGATGTGGGAGAAAACCATAGCACCCGGAGGAAACTGACGCGACCACAGAGAGGACATGCAGACTCCGCACAGAAGGCACCCCAGCCGGGGATCGAACCGGAGAATCTCTTGCTGTGAGGTGGCAACGCTAACCGCTGCACCACAGCTGCCGCCCTACACACACACACACACACACACACACACACACACACACACACACACACACACACACACACACACACACACACACACACACACACACACACACACACACACACATCAATCGATAGATAAATACAAATAAATAAATATAGATAAAGATAAATGGAGTTGTAAAAAGCCTTTGTAGAAGTAAATGAACCTTCAGGAGCACCACTGTATCATGCTGAATGAAACCTAATAGCTACTTAAAAAGCAGTAAGCTGATTTACTACTGGACTTGAAATATTCTTCCTGCTGACAACAATTCTTATCTCTAAAGCCTCCTCCTCCTATAACCTAAGAAGTATGTTTCAGAATTCTACCACTTTATATGCCTCAAGAACCAAGCTATACTGCACCAATAATGCACTCTCAATTCCAACCCCCAAAGTTTGGGAATTCCTAAATCAATATAAAAAAATAACTTTTCATCTACTACAAAATTTAGGCCACAATTAAAATTATACCTTCAAAAACAAGCCCAAATGCTTGTAGGAAGATCACATTACCTAAACCTTTTATCCACTTCCACTCTATCGATCTCTATCTGTTCTCATTCCTCTCTGCTCAGCATAGAAAGGGAAACATACAACATACATGACCACTTGTAAATAACATGTATATAATGTTTAAAGTCTGCACTCCCCCTGCTGGTAGACAGTAGTATAACTAGGATAGGGCAAATGGGGTGGCTGGCCCAGATGCATGGTGCCAGGAAGCACTATTGTCAGGTGCCAATGGTGCAGAAGTGCAGTATCTGCATTCAGAAATGAATGCCGATACTGCATTGGAAGTCACAGCCGATGTGCTGAAGCGAATAATCTATATAAAGACCTTTTTTTGTTCTTTTACTTAAGTTGGGGCATCAGTTTGAGCACAATATAACTTAGTTTTTGTTCAGCCAGTAAATGTTGAGTTCACTACAGATATCTATATCTATATCTATATATATATATATATATATATATATATATTCCAACTTGTGTTTTTAATGGTATGGTCTCTGTAAAATCTTTCCATTGCTCAAGTCACATATTACCTCTTATTATGCTTGCCTTTCTTATGTTATATACAAATTTGAATTGTGTGATGTTATTGTGCTATCATTCTTTTTATGTTTTGTCTATATTATGTTATATACAATTATGTATTTTTTGATTTTACAGTGATTTCAATCACCCAAGCTATGCCTGGAATTGAGCTATTGTGATCACTGTACTAATCTGGTATAACAAATAAATTAACAGTTCCAAGAAAAAAACAGTGACGCTCACAAAGAACTTCTAAAAGTTATCCTTCTTTAAGTCGTGCTGTTACTAATACAACACTTGTTGTATGCATATCTTATAAACAGTAAACTTGGCTATGGAAAAACTACTGGTTACCATTTTAAATGTGCCTTTACTGTCAATAGCAACATCCATTAAGTCTCTTGCTAGAGATATGAGCTATTATAGCAATATCCCATGCCTGGGTGTAGGTAATGCTGGATTTGCCCACGGTTGGTGTGGTTTGGTCACAAGGGCGAAGCCTGAGTGGACAAACAAAGACAACCATGGGTAAATCCAGCATTACCCACACACAGAAGTAGGTTATTGCTATTATACAATGACATCATTTAAGAAAAAAATAATTAACTTTAACATAGCGAGACACTTTGTAAAAAGCAACGGAGATCTTGCTTTCTCCATTGCTTTTTTTAAAGCTGTCTCGCTATGTTAAACTCCTTTAACATAGCGAGACAGTGTGTAAATAGCAACTGAGATCTTGCATTCTCCATTGCTGTAAAAAAGGACTTATACTAATGGAAAAAGGTCCGGTCACCCGGATCTTTTTCCATTAGTATAAGTCTGATTTGCAATGTGCACGCTGACCAATCAGCATGCACATTTTAGAATATTAATGGGGGAGTCGTTGTATAATTGTAAATAAATCTCACTCAACAGGGTCTGAGTTTGTTTGTACTTTCTCCAGGGATCTAGCATCATCAGCAAGCTCCAATCACTATTCAAATGCCTTTTCATCCCAGCTCCCTTACATCCTAATTCCCTGTACATCCCAGTTCATCCACATTTTCATTCTACCTGTATAAGACATAAGAGAATAATTTTACTAAAAGGTAAGTGCAGTGGTGTGATACTTTTCTGCTTGTAAACATCTACAACAGGAATGAGGAGACAGTTACTGTTTCTGAATTTTTTTCTTTTAAAATTCAATACATTAACAGTCTTGATTAATAAAATGAAAATTTTGCCATACTTACTGAACTGTTTAAGTAGTAAAATTGTCATTCAAATAGAGGTGACTATTAGTTTAACTAAATTTTCAAGTAATAATAATAATAAATATGAATGTTAGATCTGACAAACTCAGACATTTTCATTTTGGCCTAGCAGTTTGCTGATACATACATTTGGAACTAGGACATAAAGAGTACCTAATCTTACTCAACTGGTCCGCACAAAATATTCGCAATGCATTTTCAGCAAAAAAATCATTTGTGCATGGTTAAGGCCTGGCTTACTTTGTTGTTCTGTTTACAACTAAGAGCACCGTTATTGACTCCCCTTAAGTTTACCCATTCTTTTCAGACTGAATCAATAACTCAGTCTGAGTTCAAAGAATGTCTATTCAATGTCACAACTAGTGAAGCATTCCCTGCTCATGAAACAATAATTCAGCCACTTTTGTTAAAAAAAATAGCACATTTCTACCTGTTAGGATGAACTTAGACATTTGCCACTTTTCTGAAAGGAATTACAAAACTAAAGTCTACCTACCTCTTTTGTATAAAAATGTCAGATGATAAAAAATGATATCTCCACATCCTGCTTTTGTGAACACATTCAGATTAAAAATACTACTGCAAGGAACTTGACAGTCTTTCAGATCAAACAGACGACAGAATAAAAAAGCTTGCCTGCCTTAGAAATCTAACACAAGATTACATGATCATAAAGAAAAAAGCTGACAGGCTGTCATAGTTTGTGACCAGAGTGTGCCTGAAAGGGGTGAGATGCTCAGAAGAGTAGTTTTACCAGTGTTTCATTTTTACACATTCCCATCTTTCCATGAACAAAGGGATTTCAAAACAATGACACAGAGACCCAAAATTCCTAGGTGTGTGTGTGTGTGTGTGTGTGTGTGTGTGTGTGTGTGTGTGCACGTGTGAACATCAGTGCCACTATATAGTGGGGTGACAAGCAATCTAGTCTGTGGGAAACATATTACTGCAGGAAGAATATAATTTCCACCCTCATATAAAATCCGTTCTGTAGATAAAATAAAGAATATAACATAATACAACATAAAGTAAATATATTACATAGCATATTTTTTCCAAGGAGTCACACACGGAGATAAAATCTATCTTGCTCTCTCCTTTTCCATATACTTTTTCAGCCTCATGTACTTGTCCAGATTTTTCTTAAAGCCTTGCGAGGATTTCTCACATCCTATTTTGAAAGGTAAAATAGCTGCTTTTACTGCTTACAGGTGAATAAATGGTGAAGAGAGACATCATCCCGGGTTTAAGATGTTAGAAGGAATGATCAGGATATGTCTATCGACTGTTAGTGCAGTACCAGTATTCATTTCTGCAGTACTGAAGTGATTCATCGCTTCTTGTGTGGTATAAGTTGCAGTAAATTGCTCCATACAAAATTTATTGGCAGGTCAAGAGGATATTAATACCTGTACTTGAAATATTTGTATGTATGTATGTATGTACAAATGTAGCAAGAGACTTGTAACAATATTAAAAGCAGAACTCCTTTTTATCAAATATCTTTAAATTGCAAGTGATTATTATTGATTTCTTATGGAAAAATAGCTTTTCTCAAATGTCAAGGAGAAAGTTAATGTTCTCATCCAAAACAGGAGATGTTGGTTTACCTGATTTCCAGTGATATTCTAGGACAACTGATATGATGCTTTTTGTATGTGCTAGACAGAGTCTGAAATCTCTAACAATATTTTCCCTACAAGTTTTTTATCATCATTGTCAGTAACCCCCTTTTTCCTACTTTCTACATGGGGTCAGGATGTTGTGTCAACTGTCGCCATCTCTCTTGATTCAATGCCATTCTCCTGTCTTCTCTGACAGTCATGCATGACTGTCGCACATCTTTTTTCACACCATCCATGTCTTTTCTGTATGCCCTTGTTTTCTCTTGCTTTCTTTTTTCTTTCTCTTTCAAATCTTCTTCACCAGATTGTCTTCTGCTTTTATGCACATCTGCCCGAACCCCCATAATCTGTTCTCTTTCACCTTCTCTGCTATAGGAGTTACTTCGACCTGTTCTCTGATGTCCTTATTTTTTTGTCTGTCCCACAGTGTGCACCTTACCACCTGTCTCAGGTACTTCATCTCCATTACCTCTAACTTCCTCATCTGCTCTGTCTTTACTGCTTAGGATTTTGTACCATGCAGAAGTAATGGATGCACCACTGTTTTGCACACCTTACTTTTCAGCTGCTTCGGCATTCTTCTGTCATCTACACCTGATCAATCACCAATATATTACACTATACTGATAGATTAATTAAAGTTAATTGTTTTAGTTTTTCCATTGGTAAGTAACTGTATATAATGGTTTTAATTCTTTTGCAAGTCATTCCGATGAAGTCAGAGAGACAAAAGTGTAGAATATAGTTTTTGTGCACCCATCCTGTTTGTTTTCTTGCTGGTTGCTGTCAAGTGTTTTTGGTTTATTTTTGAAGTTTTTAACAACCACTGTTGGATTTTGTGGAACTTTTTGGATTGGTTTGGCACCTCTCCCAGATACTTGAAGATTGTTAACCTGTTCAACTATTTTCTTTCTATCTCACTCGTTAGCTTCTACTGATTTCTCCCATTTGCTGGCATTACAACTGTCTTATCTGTACTCAGTTTCATCTCATGTGCCTTCAGTTCTGGATTCCATTCCCTAACCTTTGCTGAAGTTCTTGCAAAGAGTCTGCCTAAAATGACACAACATCTGTATACAGCAACTTTATTGTTCTCTCTTCCCTCCAGCCTGTTTGCCAATGCAGTCCATCACCAGTGTGAACAGCAGTAGGCTCAGAGGTGAGCCCTAATGCATACCCACTCCCACCAGGAGCCCCTCTGTGAAACTGAATATTGTTTGTACTTGAGTCATTGAATCTTTGTACATAGCCTGTACTAATTCTGCCAATGTTTCTGAGACTTGGAACATTTGCAGGACTGCCCAAATCAGCTTTCTCAGGACCATGTCATAAGCTTTCTCCAAATCTAGGAATGCCCACTTGGACTGTTTCCCCATCTCTAGTTTCTTTTCATCTATCTGTCTTGCTGCAAACTTTGAGTCAGTTGTCCTGCATTCTGATCTGTATCCAAACTGCTCATTTCCCATCTTACATTTTACTATTCCATTTATTTGTTTGTCACTCACCCTATCCAGAACTTACATGCAGTGTGACAGATGTTTGATACCTCTGTACTACCCACAGTTGTGGATGTCCCCTTTGTTCTTGTACACTGCCACTAGTATGTGTATTCTGTAGTTGTCTGGGATGTGTCATTCTCTCCATACTTCATGAGCTATTTCTCCCTTATCTCTCCTAATATCTTTAGCATATCTTCTGTGTCCTCATCTGATCCTGCTGCTTTCCCTGACAATTTTCCTTAATGATGTTCTTACTTCTTCTAAGGTGGGTTCCTCCTGTTCTTTCATCATAGGCTGTGTCTTGGACAGCACAGCTTCTGTGGGGTTTTGTTCATTCAGAAGCTCATGAAAGTATTCCTTCCACCTGCCTTTGATTTCCCATGGGCTGATAAGCCGGTTGTTGCTGGCATCCTTTACAAAGGGTGTCTGACTATTTTATTTTATCTTTCTGACTTTGCCTTGCAGCCTGACAGATATGCTTTATGACATCATCCATGACTTACCAGAAGCTGGTAGAGTGCCTCTGATGACTTGTTCTTTGATATTACAACTCCTCCCTTAGCCTTTTAGGAAGTCAACCAGTATTCCTTCTTAGCCTGGTCCATCTTTTCTATCTCCCACTTTTTCCTGCACTCCTTTCTTCTGATGACTTCCTAGACTTCTGCATTCCACCAACAGCTTTCCTTATGTACCTTATTTCCATACCTGGCTCAGCCACATACCTGTTCTGTAGTCCTCACACATGCTGTTTTAAGGGGCTGCCATTCTTCTTCAACTCTACCTATTTCCTCCTATTCCTGAGGTACTAAAGCCATGAATAATTCATTAAAAGGTATGCTTTCTCTGCAGTCAACTTCTGGGTACTTCATTCTAGTCTCTGTTTACCTTATAGCCTTCTCTGACCACTTCTTGCATCTGATCATGCCAACAAGTAGTTTATGTTGGGGGGTGACTACTTCACTGAAGATGACTTTGCAGTCTCTGATTCTACCCCAATGCCATTTCCTTACTAGAAGGAAGTCTACCTGAGTTGCATGCCGGCCACTCTTGTATGTGATCTTGTGACTGTCTGTCTTGCTAAATCATGTGTTGGTCACCATGATGCCATTTGCCAGACAAAAGTCTAGCATGACTTTTCCTTCCTTATTCCTGTTGCCCTAACCCTGTGGGCCAAAACAGTCCTCATATCCTCTTCTATCTGTCCCAATATGTGCATTCAGGTCACCCATTATTAACATCAATTCACATTGTCCTGCCTTATCTAGTTGGTCCTGTAACTGCTGTCTGAATGCATTATTTTCTTTACCAAACCACTGCTGTGAGGCATAGTCTGAGATTATGAATAGTGCCCTTTCCTTACACTGGATTCTGAAAGCCATGAGTCTGTCAATAATTCTGATGACATTCCTCACTGTCTTCTGAAGCCTCACCCTCACCACAGTTTCCACACCATATTTAGCTTGTCCTCCTCCTGTGTTGTAGACTCTGAACCACAAGCCAAGTGGCTTTATTGCATTGTCCTTCCATCTTGTCTCCTGGATACATAGGATGTGCAGCCTCCTCCTTACCATCATGTCATACACTTCCAAGCTGTATCCTGTCAGTGAACCTACACTTAGTATAGCAATCCATAGTTCATGTTTGGCAGGTCGATTGGTTTTACATCCAGCTTTCACTCAACAGAGCAATCCCAAGCAACCCAAGTTGGGCAACTGGATACCAGCTATCCAGTACATCATTGACCCAGGGCTGCTTGGCTTTATGGTTGCTATGCACTGGCCAATAAGGTCACATAGACCCCTCCCACAATTAGCATGGGTCCCTGGTGTAAACAGAGCAGGTCAGGTCCTCAACCCACTTATTACCAGCAAAAACCTATACCCCTTTGTCGACATTAATTAACATGACTGAATCACCTAAAGCCACTTTTTATACTGTTCAGTGGCTAGCCGTGATGTGGCACACAGCCAGTGATCCATGTTCTCCTATATTGAGAACACTCCGTACCACAGCTGATGGGGGGAAGATTTGTGTAGACCAACTGCTTGAGAACACCCCGTACCACAGCTGATGCCTCAAGCAGTTGGTCTACACAAATCTTCCCCCCCATGGAGCACCACCTAAAGTTTATGCTGCTGTCCACAGCTCCATTCATGATTGGGTGTGAGGTGGAAAACCCACAGAAACCTAAGGAGAATATGGAAACTCTATACAGGCTTTGGCCGGAGGCCAGAATTAAACCTTGTACTTTATGCCCTTTTTACTACAGTTTTCTTGTATAATGACCAGATACTAAATTCATATTTTAGTTTATGCCTTATCAGAAATTTAAACAATGGAATACATTAATATGAATTTAAAAAAATGAGTAAGATGTTTGAGAAATTTGCTTACAAACAACTGATTTTTTATTACTCAGTAATATTTCTAAACCCTCATAAATTCTATATGATGCCCCTCAGCTGAGCATGCTGTATATGTGTACTGAACTCTGGCAAAATACAGAACAATTACCTTATGTGTTTTAAAGACAATATTGTTCTGAGAAGACCATAAAGTACATCCATATCAAAACAGTGAGAAAGCAACCATCAAGTTTACTAATACTTCATGGGGGTCATGAAATATGCTGATTGCAAAGGACATTCCCTCCATACCTCACAACCGTACCACATTCCTCAGTATTTACTGGTTTTGAGGCAAACGTAATGGGGTGCCACAAATTTCCAAATGGGACCTTTAATTCCAGATTTTTTTAATTTTTTAAAATAATTTTAACTTATGGCTGATGTCATCATGCATCGCCAACGTATCCTGCAATATCATCAATGTGCAGGGGCGTGCATGATGACATCAGATTCATGACTACCTGTCAGACTCACTCGGAGACTACTCACACTGTTTTTTTTTTTTTTTTAACAAAAAACATCTTTATCAAATTTGAAAATTTGAATTGGAGAGTGGAGACGATGGAGTAGCAGCAGCAGCAGCCTGAGCACTGAGGAGACCCGTGCACAAATGCATTGCACAATTTAAGTTCTGCACTTCTGCAGACTTAGTACCAGGATCAGGAGGATGAGGAAATTTACTTTCTCTAGCAACTTCAACTTCCATAAAGTAAGTAAAAAAAATTGAAAAAAAAACACATAATCCATGTATGGTCATTATGGGAGCAGCTACTGTGCAAATCCTTTGGTCACGATCTAGAAACTGGGATTAATCACAACAAAACCCATGTTTATAATTTTATGCTGAATGATTGTTAATTGTGCTGGTAGTTTTACGCCATTCTGCAGTGTACTTCCCAGCCCAGTTGCCTAAAAACCTCACTTAATTTCTGGTAGTGGTTACTGCATGCCCCATTTTGCTCTGTTAGGGTTGCCAGATGAATCTGCAAGTGGGACAGTACCAGGACGTACAGTAGATGAACCCGTAAAAAAATTCTATTAGCTATATAGTTGTGATGGCATAGCTTCTGAACATTCCATGAAAGCTACTCATTTCCAGAAATTGTGATTTGGTTAAGTCAACTGTGTGGACACATTGTCTTTGTTTACTAACAAGGATGAAGAGGATTGCAAACATTCTTAAGGGTATGTGGACGAACATTGTTTTATGCAGCCTTTCTCTGGGTACCTTCTGTATTGTTTTGCTCATCATCGGTCTCTGGTTTTCAGGTGCAAATGACAGCATATCTACAGCTTGATCTTGTGCTTGGGGCAGGATGTTTCCAGCTGGGTAAGTGTAGAAGAATTTCTTTCTATAGATTTGAAGGTTGTTTTTGTGAAGCTCTTCAAACTGAGGTTGTCTGTTAAGTTTGCAGGTGCGGTAAAGTGTAGAAAGCGACTAATAATATCTCACATCACCTACAGGTGTTCAAGGACACTATTGTGTTTGGAAGACCCTGTATTGTCCAGTATCTCACAACTGAAGAGTGTTTGGCAGGTGGGTGCTAGCTATTGATGTACAATATGATTTTATAGGCACACCTGTTGGGTTGCTGTGTTCTTGGCTGGGATACCTTCTGTGCGGACTTTACTTGTCCAACTCTGTGTCCACACATCTGAGAACATACAATAGTCTGGGGCAGGGAGTACTATTTGGATTTATAATAAATAAGACTGGGGGTCATGGGGAAAAGAAAGAATACAGACAGATGATGAAGGCTCAACAGAGTCCTTTAATTTACATGGTCAAAATGTAATGTATGGGATTTTACTATTTCTGCTCCTTGTAAAACTGTCACTTCACTTTAATTATTATTTGCCAGTGAGAATCAGTTGTACTTTTGCCATGATATTTACAGGGAATTTATCTTTTATGCTGCAGTTCTTCACATTTAATACATGCATCTTGTATTAATTATTTCAGCTGACAGTATCCATAACTGTAATAAAAAATTAAATATTTTGTCCCTTTTAATGAAAATATATGATGATTGCATCTCAAGCAAGGAAGAAAGTCAAAAGAGCAGTTTGGAATTTCAGTACTTATGCTGTGAAATGATAGCATGTGTGTGTGTGTGTGTGTGTGTGTGTGTGTGTGTGTGTGTGTGTGTGTGTGTGTGTGTGTGTGTGTGTGACAACATATGAGTTTGTCTTTTTCCATATGAATGAGCAAGTGTACATGCCAGTATGCTTAATATACACAAGTATGGTGCATGATAATAAATTATGTGTAGATGGTTGTTGCAATATAAGAAAACCGACATGAGTTTTTTGCAGGTGAATAGAACTAATTAAAATAACATTCAGAGAGTTTAGAAGTGTTGTTAGTTATTAGAAAGTCAAATGCAAAAATAGAAGAACACTTCAACGTAAAAACGAGTTTTGTACCGTACAATATAGTAGAATTAACGGTTTACACAACGCCACTAGATCAGCAGTACATCTCAAGGTTTTGCGCCCGGTGTACTTTACATTAACAAAAATGACAAAACGTGCGTGAACATGCACCACCACGTTAACACAAAGCGTGAATGTTGACAAACATTCCAGTAAATTTCAAACAAACACATTCTTCACTGAAACATGTTATCAAAAATGTAAACATTAAATAATCCAATGCATGTTATTGTTAATGGCACAAAAGCAACGATTAATTCAGTGCAAAACCAATTTAAAAAATAATATATTGAAAATGAATAATGTATGTAAAATTAAATGAGCAACCAAAAAAAAATTCAAACAAGTAAAAATCAAACTTTAAAAGTCAGATAAAAAAAATTTAAATTTTAAAGTAAGTTGTATATACAAAAAGTTCTATGTATACATAAAAAAGTATGGTAATTCATAAAAAGTATTATTACCTAAATAGCAATAAAATTTATTAACCAAGGAATAATTACAATAATGAGAGGTCGTACAACAAAATGTCGAAACATGAGGCTAAAACCAAAAAATTTTTTAAGATTTTTAAAAATTGCATATTTTTTAAAAAATGATCTATGGCCATAATAAGCAGAAAAGGTGCCCAGCAAGGTTGGCATCTAGTTTGAGTGCTGCTGAGACGCCAGAGTTTTTCTTAATAAATTACGTATGCTCATAGACACGTCCCAAGTTGCCGCTAAAATCCCAGATAAATGAGGACACGCAGTCACGTACTTCTTCTATTAGACTTATTGGGATTCACAGATGAGTGGAGCTTGGATTAAAAACTTCCTGTCCTTGTAGGGAGCTGCCCTGTTGGTTTTGACGTTGGTTTAGCCAAAAACCATTAAGTCAACATCCCTTGTGCCGGACACGTAGGTTTTGCGATATAGGTCACCGGTGAGTTCCTAAGATTGTTAATTCCTCTTGGAATTCCACAGGACAGGGGCCACAATTGAGAGGGCTACTTTCGAGCTAATTGCCAGTTTCTTAATCAATGGTGAAGTCTGTCTCCGTCCGATGATCCTTGTAATTTTCTCACCACTCCACACAAAACCATATAGACCTAAAAATAAATTAGTTAAAGAGTTTTTGTGTGTTTCCCCCTGGAATTGTTGTCTGCCCTAACCAGTTCCTGAAATTGAGTTATTAGAAAGTGTTAGTTATTAGCAAGTCAGCTTTTACAAATCTGCCTGTCGTATTTTGTGTGTGTGCCTGTGTGTCTTCTGGTTATATTTTTTGTTTAATATTTTGTCTGTTCTTCAATTTGCTTTTGAATATTGATACCCCACAATTCCATTACAATGGGTGGCGTTACATAATTATGTATGCAAATGTTATGTTAATCAGCTTACAGATTTTTGACTAGTTATACCTACTTTTCTTGGGACTTTGTCCAGATTTTTGATGTTTCCAGGTTGAGAGGTATAGACCCCTCACTTCCACAAGAGGTATTCCCTCAAAGCAACATTGTGCCAACTACCCCACTTCCAGCATGAGTGCTGGACTCTCCAGTCTCCAACAGGAACCACTGTACCACCTCATGTATCCAGACTGCATACAGCCCCCTCACCCAGGAGAGGCAAGCAGACTATGCTCCTTCATTCCTCCCCCTCTCTGCCTGGCTCCTACAGTGCCAGGGCCACTAATCGAACCCTGATAACTTGGATCACAGTCAGGGCTCCAGCTCTCTGTGCCAGAGAACAAAGCTTGAATCAAGAGCATACTAATGCACTGACCATATATCGTCAAAGTGAAAAGGAAATATCTACTACCTTGCAAGGCTGTGAGAAATTTCATGAGTGTGTATATGGAAGACAAATGTTTGCTCAGGACTGATCATAACCTCATAACCACTGTAGAACATTTTCCAAAAGTTATTATATGAGGTACTTCTGCAAAGAATGCTACTCATTCTACAGAAATATGATATGAAAGATGACATAAGCCAGGCTTACATATGCATAATGCAGATAAATTGAGTGGAGCCTAGCTAAAAGAGCTGTCCAACGATCTGTTTAATAAGTACCAGGAAAGGTGTGGGTCATACCGTAGCTGTAAATGATGGAAAAAGACAATAAATTTAAGAGGTATATAGAGAAGGGCAAATACTTATATCATGATAGCCAGATCAGCTATCAGCAGTTCGTAAGTGGATTCATGTATGCTACCTCTATAGTGACAAAATCAGATGCATACAGACCTTACATTTAAATAATATAAAGATCATAGTAGTGAATGAGCTCAGAGAACTTACACTCATCAAAGTACATGAATCTCATCTAGAAACAGTAAGATGCAAAGCAAAAGCAATTGATGTGAAATATTGGCCAGGAATGTTGGAACAAATTGAGAAGGGACTTGTGCAGTCTGTAATATTTATCACAAATAAAACTCTTAGTGAATACATCATACTTCATGGTGTACCTAACTTGCGTGGAATCAAGCAGCATTAACATTATTCTAATTTAATATGCTTAAGAGCATTTTTGTGAAACTTGGAAATTTGATACCTTAATTTTCAATAATGATCCACAGTCTACAAATCAAAAATTCATAAAAAGTTTATGCATACATACGTTTGCAAGCATATAACATCACATTCCAGGAACCAACCCAGTATTATGGCCATATCAAGAAAATAATTTAAACAATAAAGAATCTGTTGAAGAAGAACACAGGAAATGAAATGGGGAACTGTTATTTGTTTGTAGTGGAATACGAAAATACTACACTGCAGGGTATGGGGTTCTCACCTGTAGAGTTACTAATTGGCAGACACCTGAGGTGTACATTTCTTATTATTATGGCATTGTTGCTGTACAGAGTGGTGCTGCTCAAATGCTTCAACACAGTCAAACCAAACCAAAGGTTTTCTATGACAAACACAAGCTACTGACTTTATTGAAAAAGGAGGTAGACTAGTGGTTCTGATGGCAGAAAATCTGTAAGAAAGGCAGCAGGAGTCTGCTGTGGTAGAAACACCAGAACAAATATCATATGTGAAAGATGCACACACACATCTATGAAATTTGCAGGAGACATTTGTTCAAAATTAAATCAAGTTAATTTTGTTGTATAAATGTTACTTTCTACATTTGTGCAATACTAGTATTAGTGCATAAATGTGTTGCTCCTCATACTGTGTAATACTTGATTTGTAATTACATACTGTTTTACCTTAATATGGAAAACTTAATTATACATAGTATTCTTTCCGATGCTACCACTCAAAATGGGATATATAACCCAGTGGACTATCCTGTGAACAAATGGAAATAAATAATATATGCAGTAATTTATTTACCATTTCAAGTAGTAGAATAAATGAAGACATACAGCAAGTTAAAAAAAAAAACAGCTTAAAACATACTAAAATGTGAAAGAGGTATTCCATCCAATTATCGATAACCCCCACCCCATTTTTTACACATTGGATTGAGGTGTCATGTCAACAGTGATAATCATCTAAAACGAATGTTCATACCATCCGGAGGAGTTCAATATATATTTAAATTTGTATGTAAAAGTAAGGCACACCCATTAATGTCACATTTCTTGGAGTTAACGAAGTTCCTGATATTGCAGGAATTCTTACTTCTGTTCTAAAGCATTTGTTACTGCACTTGAGCTCAAAGCAAATTTGTTTTATATTGGCAGGGTTTTTTTGCACTTTGATGGTAACAGAGAGCTAAATTCAACCGATCCAAAATGGGAACTACTGGTCGATAGCTTATTTTGTTTTTATAAATCAAGAAGAAACTTTGCAGTGTGGAGGGTGTGAAGTTCTCTCCTTGAATTATATACTTAGTTCACTAATAAAAATTAAACTGTAAAATATGTACTACAAAATAATAAAATAGAAAATAGTAGGTAGTCCACAGTTGAGTTAAAATCTTTTATTGAAACACACAAACAAGCGATCCTAGTTGCGTATAATGAAAAGCATCAAAAACATTCCTTATTTATATATAGTCAGGTTATTTGGAGCAAGGGAGTGGTTCCAGTGGGGGATTCTGTTAAGAGCAATAAAAGCATTAAACTCATTCCTTTAACCAAGTCCCCCTTCCTCCTTAACACAATAGTGTAAACTGAGACTGTGCTACCTTGGAACTGAAAATAAAAAGCTAGAGACAAATTATAATATATAATATAAGAACAACTTATTAACTTTATATAGACTAATCTACTAATCCAGCCTTTATTAATTAAGAATCTAATTCACTAACAATGAAGTTAGTGAGTGAACTTCAGTGATATTTACAACTCCTGTGCTGCATTTATTTATTTTGTTAAATTTATCACTGTTTTTCAGCCTGCACTTGTTAAAGGAACTCATCTGTTTGTTATTGTACTGCTCTCAGCTTGTTGTAACATTATTCTACAAATACTGTTCTGAGTATGCCAAAATATTTCAAAGTTTTGCAAAGTTTTTGTGTATAGTGAACATTTTTCAGCATTAGTGAACTATTCCGAAAGATTCCTGATATTACATCTGATTCGTCTGAGGGTTTAACTTTAGGAAAGTCTTTCATCCTGCTGGTATAAAATCTCCGCATTTGTGTAATACACAAACTTGGTCCCAGTGCTTGCATATAAGCAAACTTATCTGGTTTAAAATTCTGTCTAGAAAATGCTCTCTGTAGTCTCCTACTGTTCGCATCTGCCCAAAGAGCTGCCAGTTTGTGCAGAGGGTGGTACCACTGCAAGTCATCTAGTAGTATACTACTAAACACTCCCACTTTGACTTTTAAGTGACTCTCCCTTACACCTTCCCATCTAGAAATTGTTTCATCACCTTATATAGCATAGGCTAGATTTAGACCTGCTGAATCTAGACTGTTTGGTATCACTGTGCTTTTATACCAGCCATCTTACATTAAGAGGGTCTCCCTGCACCCTTGTGACAGAAGTATGTAGCTCAGGACCCATCTGAGTTGAGGATTGCTGGAGAAAGGCTCAGTTTGCAGCTTTCCCATTGGTAGTTGTATATAAGCCTCATATTTACATGGGTTTGTGCTCAGTTTACCAGAGCAGCTCAATATTTGGAAAGTTTAGCCACAGGTCTGGAGTGCATATGCACTGAAATCCAAGGCATCCACTGAAAAAAAAATGAAAAATAAGTATATTTAAGCCAGCACTGCACTCTAACTGTATTTAATTGAATTAGTGCTTCATTTTTGCTGTTTATGACTAAGTCTAGCTAGCCCACTTCCATCCCAAATACTACATTTAGAAAAATCCTGCCACAATGCACTGGCAGTTTCCCATTATTTCTCATGCCAGCTTGATTGATATGGGCATCTTGAGGCAATGTAGCAATTACCTCATGTACACTGACAACCATCTACTCCTAAAGCAAACTAGTACCCTATGTAAGAGATGCAAATACCCTGTGGAACTGGAGTCAATGCTCTCATGTAAAAATAAACTAGACATCAAACAGGTTGTCCGCACACATGCTTCAACTCTCAAGCAAACCTCACCTCTCACACCAAATAAGGTCATGACACATAAACCCACATATGCAGAGGTACTCACTAAAAGCCTACCAAAAGAATAGAGACCTCCCAAATGCACACCACCCACACTCACCACTAAGCAAAAAGAAACCACTACACATATCAACACACACATACGTATCTCACCAAATAAGCCCCTATGCATTTGTTGCTGCACTTGAGCTCAAAGCCAGTTTGTTTTACATTGCCCCCAAGGCAAAACACATCAAATGTCTTGGTCATAGGCAACTCCATAGTGAGACACACAGATATCCCTCTCACCAGACTGGACAAAGTAAAGGTCATGGTCAGCTGCCTATCAGATTCCAGAATCTGACAAATCACTTAAGCACTCAAGCCACTCAGCAACTAGTACCGTTATGACTCTGTCATAGTCCATGTTGGATTGAAGACTTGAGATGTACCTCTCTGGACTATATGAAGAGAGACATGATGGAACTCCAAAATCCACCAGGTATAGAAGAGCAAAGTAGCACAAACAAACAGCAAAAGATCAAAAGATTTATTGCACTTTAGTGCCTCGGCCAAACAGCCTTCAAGAAGGAACACGTTACAAAAACATCCCCTATATAAGCATACATCAATTATCCAATTAAACAATGCAACAATATACTTAATCAAACTAAAGCAAATATTTCCAACGAATATCCCAGTTTAAATCCCTAGGTGCAAGAGTGTTATACTTTAAAATGAGCAAGGATTATTTATGTAAAAGTTTATTTTTTAATGTAGACACATCTTCTAGTCTAATAAAAACTTTTTCCAATACAGTTACTTGTATACATCTAAAATCACTATTATGCCTTTCTTTAAAATGAACAGCAATAGAACTTTCTATTTTTTTTTTTGTGTGTGTTTTATGTCCCTTATGTGTTCTTGCAACCTGGTCTTAAACTTTCTCTTGGTTTGACCAATATAGAACAGGTTGCACGGACATCTAAGGCCATAAATAATTCCTTCAGTCTCAATGAAAATGTGCCATGAACACCAAACTTCACATCATTAATCCTTTTAAAATTAGATACAATAAATTTGCACACATTACAATTCAAACATGGACATGATGGAACTATCTGATTATGTGTCA
Organism: Protopterus annectens; assembly: GCF_019279795.1. Classification (NCBI taxonomy): domain Eukaryota; kingdom Metazoa; phylum Chordata; order Ceratodontiformes; family Protopteridae; genus Protopterus; species Protopterus annectens. The sequence goes on from NC_056731.1 coordinate 1,391,988,829, forward strand.
CAGATGGGTATGTCCCTAATCCTAAGCAGTATCCTACCCTCACTTAGGATGATGCCACAATATAAACAAAAAATGGCTGACTTCTACAATTGGCTCAGCTTCTGGTTTCAGTCCAGGAGGACCCAGTATCTGTCAGCCTGGGAGTATATGGTAGAAACACTTTGCTGTTTTGCTTCAGATGGTCTGCACCTGTCCCCCTAGGCTTTCAAATACTGGCAAAGGCCCTTGCCTCCCCATAGTGCCCTTTTAAGCAAAGTCAAAATAACACATTTTCTAACATAACACACCAGATGAAAACCAGGTTTTCACAGAAAAACATGCCACCATGGTGGACTTTAAGTGTAAACAGATTACATAACAAGAGGAAGAAACTGTTGCCCAAAGGCAAGAGGGATATCACTCTGTAGAAGAAAATCAGAAATCTTGTAAAGTCTTCTTAAGCAAATTATGAAACGAAAATCACATTTCTAGCCAAGGATAATCATAAGGCATTCTTTAACTACATCTGAAATCTAAATGGGAATGTCCAGCTATGTGCCAAACTGGCTGTAGATGGGATTACTCATGGTACACCAGAAGATATTGTCAATCTGCTAGCTGACAGATTCAGAGAAAACTTCACCCCCCATCCCCACCTACCATATCCCAAAGCATACCTGACACCTGCCCTCTGCCTAGTATCTCTAGAGAACAGTTCATCTCTGAACTCACCAAAGCCAAAAACATGGTCTCAATGGGACCAGATAATATCTCAGGTTGTTTACAAACAATCTAAAACAAGACCTAGCAGATCCACTTGGCATTCTCTTTAATTATAGCTTCAGAACTGGCTATGTTCCTGCAGAATGGAAAACAGCAACAGTAATTCCCCCTGCACAAAGAGGGCCCATTAACTGACCCTGGGAACTACAGGCCCATAAGTCTAACCAGCCTTATCTGCAAGACCATGGAAAGAATTATCATGAACCTTATCAACAAGGACATAGGCGACCTCCAAACACTGGACCCAACCCAGTTTGGCTTCGTTAAGGATAGATCATGCTTATTAAACCTGCTGGATTTCTTTGAGAATTTCATCAAAATATCAGACGAAGGTAAGACAGTGCACACTGCCTATTTCAACCTTGTCAAGGCTTTTGACACAGTTCCCCACTCTGGCATCATTGAGAGACAGGACTAACCCTCATGTTACTAGATGGATAGCCAATTGGCTTACCAACAGAACACACTCTGTCAAAACTGGTGACTCCACCTCCACCAATAGACCCATTATCAGTGGAGTTTGTGACATTAACAGAACATGCTGACGAGATAGATATGTCTCCCAGAGACTGCTGCTTCTCTGAAATAGACTTCCCACTCACATAAAACAGAGCTCATCAATGACCTTATTTAAACACAACCTAGATAATGGAGACTACAAATTCACCCTTGGGGTGGCACCCATGCCCCTCATGGGCAGGGGTAGCTGGTGTTGATCACAAACCCGCTCTGTTCATAAATTCATTCTGTGAACTACTCAAAAAGAAACAATGGGGATACTTGGGATTAACATGGCTAGGCTTGTAAAGGCTCTAGGGCCACTAGGTGAGTAACCTCCTATGATCCTATGAACCTATTATTAGCAGAGCTGTTATAGTTTACATTGTGCTGTTAGCAAACACTTACTACTGTAAGCAAACAGTGAATAAAATAAGATTTTTCTGAATAAATTCTAAACTACCATTTTCTCCAAAGAGTAAAGAAAATTAAAACCTGTAAATGTATGCTTAAGTAAGTTTCATTTTAAATCCCAAGCCTCAATGCTGCTAATTAAGAATCCTAATAGCATTAAAGCAAAATGGGGTCCTTTCCACAATGTCAGCTTCACAAACAGTCGATATTCAGAACATCTAACACAGAACATGATCAAAAACAAACCAAAAAACATAACAAAACCCTACTTCAAGTTGTAGACCAAGCTCAGAAATGAGCTACCTGTATTTGTCAAGCTTTTGAATATTTTATATTTTGCTTCCAATATTCTGAAGGTCAACATATTCTGCTTTCAATATTCTAAATGGCTCCAGATAAAATGTTGAGATACCTGCAATGGGTGCTAATGGCTGAGTACTGCAGAAAAAGGAGAGAATTGTTTGCGTTACCAAACCTGTTAAGCAGCTCTATATTTTGTTCTGTTCTGAAGTGATCCAGAGTTTCAGCCACTCAAAAGAGAAAAGAAAGTTTGTTTGTGTCTTTCGGCTTTTCCTGGTTAGGGGTTGCCACAGTGGAACTCCGGTCCACTAATGATTGGCAGTAGATTTTTACATGCCGAGTTGCCGGTCCTGACACACAACCTTCAATGAAGGTATGCCCATTCACGCATGTCTCCACATAGAGGATGCTCCAGCTGAGAATCAAACAGGACAATGTCTTACTGTGAGGTGACAACGCTACCGCAGCACCACCACTGCAGTACTTTTAAAAGTGAAAAGAAGGTAATATATAAACATGTAATTTAAAAAAAAAAATTCAGCATCAGGTCGAGATCCATTAGAGACTTTAAATAAAACAGCCATTAAAAACACAACAAAACACACTATGTTAAGCACTTTCATCTTAAAACCAAAAAGACATCATCAGAACAGTGTGTAGAGAAACTACAAAAGCTTAAATACCCCCTTGTAGATCTCTGCCCACTCAAGTAATTCAGTAGTAATTGAATCCATTTCTAAAAGGCCCAGGTTGTAATTCAATCTCTAGAAAACGTTGCTGCAAATGTAATAGACAGCAAATATAAAATACTGATATAACAAGTGGAAAAAAACAAATGGAAAAACAAGTGAAAAAAACATTGTGTTAAACACAATCAAACAATGCATGCCCTTCTTTTAAGTTCATTTGTAATGGATATATTGTCACTTAACCCTGGAAAGGCTGTGTCATCAAAACTTAGCTGCCAAAGCATCTCTCGATGTAGTAAAACGTTTTCCAGTCTCCCAAATAAACAGTGGACCAAACCTGTTCCAAAACTAGGAACTGGATTTTTTTAAAACCACTACATTGAGTTGCATGACGTGCCAGGGCACTTTTGTTATCAGATTTTTGCAGACTATATAGGTGTTGGTATATTCTCTTATTTAATGCATTGTTCATATTACCTATATAGAATGCATGACACTGTGCATAGTGTGCCAGGTAAACCACAATGAAACTTTCCACCCTTGGAATGTTTTGCAATCTTGTCATATAAATCGCCAATGTAATTACTGTCAATGTATCACATTGATTGCATCTGCCACAAGGTCTAGTCATGGGAAAAGACCTTGTAATGTTAAGTTGGCAATTTTCCAACAGGCTCTTAATATTGTATTTCCTTTATATGTAAATCCAGGGTTATGAGAAATAAGCCGTTTGGTGGTGTCATCACATTGAAAAACTGACCAATATTTTCAAACTATGTTTTCAATGTCCGTGACGTCAAGTGAATAACGAATAACCATATTTTTTGGAAAAATCGGATCTCACATTAACAGGAGGGGTGTCTTCGTTGTTAAAGTGTAGCCCATATTTAGGAATAGATCCATATTTTCCATTTCTCTCAGACCAAATTTCTATTTTTATAGTCTCGAGAAGCTCTGAAGGGTATCCCTAGCGTGAAACATCTCATATAATGAGGTGAACTCTTTTTGACAATGTTCATCATTAGATGTCAGTCTGGAAATTCTGGAAAATTGGCTCTTGACTGTCCCTCTTTTTTGGTGATGCAGATGGCAGCTAGCAAAAAAATAAATATGTATTTCAAAAAGTTGGTTTCCTGTATACACCTGAGGATAGTCCAGTTTCAAGAAATCACCATATATTGACATTGAGGTAGTTAATCTCTTTCCAGCCCAATTTATATGTGAATTTAAAAAAAACTGGTGCTGTTTTCCATAAAGTCAAAGAAAGTAGTAAATTATTGTACGTTCCCATGACATATGTTGGATAAGTCATGCAAATAATGATAGTAAACTTTACAAAACTTGAAAAGAGGAGTTTGGAATAGTATGTCTAATTCCCATTTTAACAAAACTCCATTTGCAAAGGTTGGGGCACATGCAGCACCCATGGCAACCCCTGTCCTGTCAGCTGTTTGAAATATTCCCCCCAAAAATGAATGAAGTTGTTTGATAACACCATTTCCATACAGTCATGCACAAGTAAAGTTTCATGCTCTGTGAAGTTGCCAAACTGTTGTATTATGTCATTAAACCATTGCAAGCTTAGTTCATGGGGAATTACCGAAAAATAAGCGTTTGACATCGCAGATTACAAAAAGACAGTTCTCATCAAATTTTACTGCACAGACCTTGTCAAGCAGGTCCCACGAGTCTCGAATGATGTGAGGGGAATGGCTTGAATAAGTTCTTAAGTTTGACATCCACAAATTTTGCTAGTGATTCCATCACTGAGCCCTGGGCTGCTACAATCAGTCATAGAGGGGGTTTTCTATATTGGAATGGATTTTGGGAATACCAAATATGCTGGGAATTACTGGGTCGGTGACTCTTAATGGTTTAATTTTGTACCTTCGGGGACTTTATTAGACTTAAAGTTGTTTACTTCCAAACTGAATTTACACTGCTTAATGAATGACAATTCTGAAAAAGAAAATTACGGTTAACCCACCTTTATTGCCAGTGGTTCACAAGTTTGAAAAAATGTGTGAGAGGGACATCCAGTCTTTGTTGACTAAAAATGCAATCACAGGTATTATAACCTTACAAGAGAGGACAGGAGGATTTTGTCCACTTTAAAACATAACAAGGATATTAGATGTATGCAACCTGATAAGGGGGAAGGTTTGGTTATTATGTATGAAGTGGATTACAGCGGTTGAATGTACAACTTACTGGGAGACAGTGACACCTATAGTTTAGCATCTTTAAACAAAATTAATATTGCATACAACTGAATTAAGGTGGCCATGGATGAATGTCTACTTTATGATTACATCAGTCTGGATTCATATGCATTCGTAAGAGTCACCAACCCAGTAATTCCCAGGATATTTGGTATTCCCAAAAATCCATTCCAATGTAAAAAAAAAACTCTATGACAGATTGTGACAGCCCAGGGCTCAGTGACAGAATCACTAACAAAATTTGTGGATGTCAAACTTAAGAACTTATTTAGTCCATTCCCCCACATCATTCAAGTCTCGTTGGTCTTGCTTGACAAGGTCTGTGGAGTAAAATTTGATAAGAACTGTCTTTTTGTAACCTGTGATGTCAAAAACTTATTTTCTGTAATTCCCCATGAACTGGGATTGCAATGGTTTCATGACATAATACAACAGTTTGGCAACCTCATGGAGAGTGAAACATTACTTGTGAATGACTATATGGAAATGGTGTTTTCAAACAACTTTATTCATTTTTGTGGGGAATATTTCAAACAGCTGACGGGTGTTGCCATGGGTGCTGCATGCACCTCAACATTTGCAAATGGAGTTTTGTTAAAAATGGGAATTAGACATACTATTCCAAATTCTTCTTTTTAAATTTTGTAAAGGTTACTACCATTACTTGGATGACCTACTCATCATATGGCATGGGAACATACAAGAATTTATTACTTTCTTTGACTTTATGGAAAACAGCACCAGTTTTTCAAAATTCACATATAAATTCGGCTGGAAAGAAATTAACTACCTCAATGTCAATATATGGTGGTCTCCTGAAACTGTCTATTCTCAGGTGTATACAGGCAACCAACTTTTTGCAATACATATTTATTTTTTACCAGCTGCCATTCGTATCACCAAAAAAGAGGTTTAGTCAAGAGCTAATTTTCCAGAATTTCCAGATTGACATTTAATGATGAACTTTGTCAAAAACAATTCACCTCATTATATGAGATGTTTCAGGCTAGGGGATACCCTACAGAGCTTCTCGAGACTATTAAAAGAGAAATTTGGTTTGAGAGAAATGGAAAATACGGCTCTATTCTTAAATATGGGATACACAACGAAGACACCCCTCCTGTTAATATGAGATACGATTTTTCCAACAATATGGTTATTCATTATTCACTTGTCGTCAAGGACATTAAAAACATAGTTCAAAAATACTGGTCAGTTTTTCATTGTGATGACACCACCAAACGGCTTATTTCTCATAATCCTGGATTTACATATAAAAGGAAACACAATATTAAGAGTTTGTTGGAAAATTGCCAACTTAACATTGAAAGGTCTTTTCCCACAACTAGACCTTGTGGCAGATGCAATCAATGTACATACATCAACAGTAATTACACTGACGATTTATATGACAAATTGCAAAACATTCCAAGGGTGGAAAGTTTCACTGTGGTTCTGAACGTGTGGTTTACCTGGTACACTGTACACAGTGTCACACATTCTATATAGGTAAGATGAACAATGCATTAAATAAGAGAATATACCAACACCTATATAGTGTGCAAAAATCTGATAACAAAAGTGCCCTGGCATGTCATGGAACTCAATGTAATGGTTTAAAAAAATTCCAGTTCCTAGTTTTGGAACAGGTTTGGTCCACTGTTTATTTGGGAGACTGGAAAAACTTTTTACTACATCGAGAGATGCTTTGGCAACTCAGGCTTGATGCCACAGCCTTCCCAGGGTTAAATGACAATATATCCATTACAAGTGAACTTAAAAGAAGGGCATGCATTGTTTGTGTTTAACACAATGTTTTTCCACTTTTTTCCACTTGTTTTTACATTTGTTTGTTTCTACTTGTTATATCAGTATTTTATATTTGCTGTCTATTACATTTGCAGCATTTTTTTTCTAGAGCGTTAATTATAACCTGGGCCTTTTAGAAATGGGTTTAATTACTACTGCATTACTTGAGTGGGTGGAGACCTACAAGGGGGTATTCAAGCATTCATAATTTCTCTACACACTGTTCTGACGATGTCTTTTTGGTTTTAAGACAAAAGCACTTAACATAGTGTGTTTTGTTGTGTTTTTAATGGCTGTTTTACTAAAAGTCTTTACTGGATCTCAACCTGATGCTGAATTTTTTTCTTTTTATTACTTTGTTGGTTTATTTCAGTTCCATTTTGGTGTTTTTTTTAAATATGTAATTTAGCTTTTCCCTATCTTGTAAGTCAGTTGCTTCCACAAGATTCTAATCCTAATACCCAAATAAACATAACCAAAATGTGTAATATGTCATAATGCCAAAGGAACAGATAGGATTCTAATTTATAAAATCTTCACTTCTAGTATAAAACGTTTGATTCACAGACACTAATACAAAGACCAATGCAAAAAAATGGTGAATCTTCTTCAATGTTACTTGACTTTGTCATATCTCTGTCTTTTGTCCTAGACTGTACATGGTAAATATGCACATTCAAAGCATATGCAAAATTTTGTAGAAAAAGTACTACCCTATTAGGCCTTTTTCAATAAGCCACCTGAAGTGTCTGCAAAGGACTAGTGATAGCTATTCTAGTAAGTACAACTGACTATTTATACTTACAAGGACTGACATGTAAGGTACCACCCGCCATTTGTTCATCTAATAAAAACTGCAGGGTATTGGTCAAAAATATAAACTACCTTTTATGCTTTTATTGTTTACACTTGGAATTAATGCTCCCTCTGATGCTGATGTTTTTGTGAAATCATCCACCCTACCCCCACTGCACCCCAGTAACCTGCAAGTAAGTAATGCTGAGGGCTAGAAAAGGACAGATAACCATAATTATGAGATACAGTGTCACTGCTGCAACAGGCAGTAGACTTGCCTTTAGAGCAGAAGGCTATGGGTTCTATTTCTACACCACAGATCGACTACTGACACTGCAGTGCAGTATAAGGGGTGTGCTTTCTTTGGAGGAGATGTTAATCTGAGGACCCATCTGCTTTAGTGATCGTAGCTCCAGTGGATGTAAAAGATCCTATGGTACCTATCAAAAACAGTAGGGGAAGTCCCCAATGCCCTAGACAAATTTTTCCTAGTAGTATAAACATCACCGTGGGTCTCCCCTAGGACAGCAATATTACCCTGGTCAACAAAGGATAGGTAAATAAAATGACAGCCTCCCCTTGTCCTTTCAAACAGTCGTGATTTACTACAATCAATCAATCAATCAAATGACAAACATATAAGTCATCTCCCAAGCAAAACTTGTAAACATGCAGCACTGCCTCCAAACACTATACTGCTACACCTCCTGCCAAAGACGAATTAGAAAGGACTTCAGTCAAGCAGCCAGGAACGTAAGCACCAACATCAACAAACTGATAATATGGATCCAGTAGGATACTTTTGAAGGACAGCATGAATGTTATCACAAATTTAATTTAGTTGAAGTTTTTTTTTATCTATTTTTTTTTTTTTTTTGGTATCCTGCCACATCTCAAAGGCATGAGTAGATGAACAGGTGATCTTTCAAAGTGTCCATCAATGTGCATGCTTGGTTTGAGTGTGTGTGTGTGTGTGTGTGTGTGTGTGTGTGTGTGTGTGTGTGTGTGTGTGTGTGTGTGTGTGTGTGTGTGTGTGTGTGTGCGTGTGCAGGTGTGTATGTATGCATAAGTATGTCTGTGTGTACAGAGGCTTGTGCACATAATTGTAAGAGTGTGTTTGTATGTGTATGCATACATATGTATGTGTGTGCATGGATGCATATTCAAGGATATGTTTGTGTGAATATGTGTGTGTACACATACATACATATATGTGTGTGTGTGTACATGCATGTTTATATTCTGTCAACTTGTGATGGGTTGGCACCCTGTTCAGGATTAGTTTAATGATAGGTTCTGATTTCCCCATCAACCTCAATTAGATTATGTGAGCTACATGAAAATGCACAAATGAATGACTTTATAAATGAATAAATTAATGAATAAAAAGGAATGAACATGGTTTATTAATTTCATTTATTCTTTAACTAGTTATGGCTTGCTTGGTTATTTACTTTTAGATGTCTGAGACATTTGAAGATGTGGGTTGAAATTAATATCTGCCAAGACTGCCTTGGCTAACCATCTAAACTGTATTATCTTTTTACAGTTCAGAAGCATTACTGTTAAATAAGCACTTGGCACTGTCATGATTCAGTAAGAGAACTACAAAAATCACAGCTATGTCTGCAAGCACAATTTGCATTTGCATGAAATAAAAGCTGAAAATTCTAAGCTAAATTGTCCAAAAAGGGGATCAAATGGAAGCTTTTAAGTATGCATTAAGGGTTATTCATTGTATAGCTGAAAGTTCAGTAGAATACAGTTCAGGTTTAATACCTTCTAAAACAGCAGTCTTTTATTTCTAAGTCACTTTCAACTAAGGTGTTTTAATGTATAACAATGACCTTTCTCACAATGCATACAGCTTCTGTAAAGTTATAAAAGCAATTTCACATTGTTCTACTCTAGGGAGGCTTCAAAAGCTCTTTATAACATCACTGATAATCTCTTATTATAATGCACTGACTTGTAATGATTAATTTGTATATGTAGTCATTATACATTGTGCAGTATACAGACACTCTTTAGATGACTTTTTGCCTTTCCAAGAGTAGTTCTTATGCTGTCTTGGTACTGCATATAGAATAATATATAATACTCTTCATTAAGCTGCAGACTTAGTAAGACAAAAGAGCCAAAGATTGCACACATTTCTTAGAGAAACACACAGTGTGGGGAGGGGAGTGGTTCCCATTTTCTCTGGCACATTTATGTTTCATTGCTGTAAATTACACACTGCTTTGAAATTACAGTTAAATAACAGTTTCATACAGCAATAATGACTATGATTTGCCATTAAAGGAAAATTAAAATATCTGTGAAATTATCTACATATATAGATTATGTGTCATGACCTTCACATTAGCTTTGTCAGCAAAGAAAATAATATTTTTTTTCTGAAGGTCACATAACTTGTACATAGATTATTTCCTTGCCTGTAACAGGCAAATAAATTAGAATATTGGAGGACATCAGTCAACACAGAATAAACCACTGTCAGACATTTGTTGGTCTTTATACCAAAGATGCAAAGAGCTTATGTATAAGGGAGATAATTTTGTAACATGAGCATTGTATTACTATGTTAGGTGTGCAAACAAATTTAAAATCATTAAAGGTTCACATTTAATATCTTTCTTAAATATCTTATCTTATACGTGCATGGACGCAAATGAGCTATGCATTCTTTACACTTTTAAACAGGCCATCGTCCTAACTTCATGAGTACTTGCTAAGCTATTGATCTGTGAGGAGTTTAAGAAGCATAGACTTGCATTCCCAAGGTAGTCTTTAGGCCCCTGTGCTTCCTGTATGAATAACCCATTGGAAGGCAGAACAAGGATATGTTGGGACACTGTGTCCCTGTTCATGACAGACATGGGTGTTAAACCTAGGTCGAATTTGCAGTTTCTCATCCAAATTACATTTAAAGAGAGTAAGAGAAGTATTTTGGGTCATGTGGAATGGGAAAGTATTCTCTGTGATACATACCTATCCCTCCAATATGAGGAATCGTTATGTATCACAAAAGAGACTGAGATCCCCTGATCAGGTATTCACACTACCACTAGATTTGGAAATGTGTAATAGGTCAGAAAGGGTATGGTCTGCTATGGCATTATATGCAAGGCAGAAGTCACCTGTTAGCAGCTTATATGATACTGAGCAGAGACAAGTCTGCTGCTCATTTCATGCATTCAAAAGAGACAATAAAGCGATGTATGTGTTCAAGATATTTACTGTACATAAACACATCGGGAACTGTAATTGGAACATGTGTTTAAGCTAATTGATTCACTCATTATTTCAAACACACTCGCATGTACATCTCCATTCAGGACTACATTCACTCTAGCTGACCATACAAAATGGAACTGTTCTCACATGCACTCAGTACCTATATGCTCATGCTATCTAGCTACAGTAGCTGACTAGGAATAATACACATAATGATCTACAAAGGCTTTGATACAGTCTGCATATTTTTTATGATTTAGGCCCTTGATTTTTTTGTTGAAAAAGCAATGCAGTCTTTTCAGTTATGACAGATATTTGTATAGGTTAATACCAAGTGGGGTATTATACTTAATGAACAGCCTAATGACAACCAAGTACAGAGAAATGATTACATCACTTGACATGGATGACACTCATTTAGATATAAGCTGTGTGACAAAAAAGGTGTCCTTACAATAGTGTCTGCTGCAAGGTGATCATAGTACAGTTCATTGTTGTTGATATAGGTTTCCAGATCCCTGACTACAGGATCAACTTTGGGGGGGGGTGTCAATGTGGTTGTTACAACAGGAGTTATGCTTGCTGCAGGATACTTTTATACATTTCTTGACATTTGGTTTTAGTCCATGGTTTTGGCACCAGCTATATTTTTTGTTTTTTTTATGAAAAGCCTTCTTGGAGGATCCTCTGGGGGAGTTAATGATGGCACCATGTCACAAAGTTTACAGTCGTCCGAAACTTGATCAGCCATAAAATAAACATCTGTTTGACCTCCAAGAAAGAAATGCCAAAGAGGAGTGGCCCAAGGACTAAACCCTGGGGTGTAGTACTACTGACTGATATTTTGAGAGATATCAAGACACCCACCCAAATTTCCTGAGTTCTGTTTGTGAGCCAATTAACTATCCAAAGAGTAACACAGAAATTTACATTTAACACAGGATACCAGAATGTAGGATGGTGTTGACTGCCTTTGCAAGGTCTAGATATGTCGTGTATACTGATTCTCTTTCAACTATTGCTTCAGTAACCTCTTCAATGAAGCCAACCAGTTTAAGTGGGCAGAATCTGCTCCTGATGAAGCCAAACTTACTTGGGCCAAGAGTGTGAAGGATACCTTCTTTATAAAATCTATAATGATCCTTTCCATAGCCTTACAGTTGAGGCTGGTCAAGCTAATGGGTCAGAAATTATCTGGGTCTGTTGACACCCCTCCTTTGTGTAAGAAGATAACTGTTGCTACTTTCTATTCATCTAGGGCAAAGCCTATTTTAAAGCTGAAGTGGCTTCTATAGTGGTCTGACAAGTCCTGGCGAGAAGGCAGCCCAGTATGTTATCTAGTCCCATAGAAGTACTGTTCTTGGCCTTGTGAACTTGTTCTTGGGAGATTTGGGGGACTGTAGATATGGATATGTGCTCTGGGAATATAGGAGGAGAGAGAGGTAAAGTTTGAGCTTAACCTGTCCATGAGTATATTAGCTAGGTCCTCTAGATCTGAGTATGTGATGTTTTACTAACGACTGTTCACAGAGCTAGGAATTGTTTTTGAGATTTCTAACATAGTTAAATAATGGTTTGTGGTTAGCTTTCACCTGGGTGGCTATTTTTTACCTCATATGTGGCTGATTGGTTGATTAGATCAGTGTCTGGAAGTCCCTAACAAATTTAGCACACATGTTTTTGGCCTCCCTCATGGGAGTAAAACTTATATTTCAAAAGTCTTCAGCTTTATATACCTACATTTTACACCACACACACTGTGTCAGTTTGTTCATTTCAGAGGCAGTCAGAAAATGTCAAAAGAATGACTACACTGTCTCAGGATGCCCATTTCAACAAAGCTGGCTATAGAAGAGATTGGAAAGTGCAGATCCATGGTTCCAGTTGCTTATAGGAAAACAATGGGAGGCAAAAAGGATTTAAATAGATAGAAGTGAGTGACCTCACAAAATCTTACCTTTGTAATTAATGACAACAACCAAAGAGAGCGGAGGTTTATGGTGAAATTAACATAAGGGGCAGACAACAAGAGAGACACTGGGTTTAGGAGCACAACAAGGGTCACATAGGGAGGATGGTAACAGCCTGATACCAGCACAGGCAGCAGCTGAAGACTTAACTAAAATGTTCTTGGACTCAGGCAACAAAATCAGTTAACCAAAAATTTACAGCTGCCTGAAAACAATCGGACGATATACAACTCAATCTTACACAAAAAGACAACCAGGATTTAATTTCAAAAGTCGCCTCACTAAAACGGCTAAAATGGTGCAGGCAGCTGTTTACAGAAATTAGTGAATAGGGACTTAAGACATTTATGATAATTTATTCAAATGCTGTAGGGTCAGAGACTGAATTGAGGTGGGCTACCAGCCACAACTCTGAGCTGAGATGCCGAATGACTAGAGGCTTCTGAGCTTCCCCAAAACATAAGTTGCCTGTTTTTGCTTGGTTATACTATTTACAGCAATTTTTATTGTGTTCTGCTTATTTAATACTGTATTTTAATACTATAAACTAAACTGCATTGTTTGTAGTACATTTGACTGCCTTACTGTGTCTATTAAATCATAGTTTGTTGCTGTCTTTACTGTTGCAAAGCTTTTGATGCTATTTTCACTGTTTGCAAGGTAATTGTTGTTACTTTTCACTGTTTGGAAAGCATCTGTTCTGTTTATTCTGTATTCCCACCAAGAAGTGTTTTAAATAACTTATTTGTTTGCTGTTTAAAACATTATTTAGTGTATCCTTGCTGTTTTCTGCCCTCTAAAGCATTTTTTAGTGTCTGATTGCTGTTTTTCTGCTATTTAAAACATGTTTTAGTGTTTCCTGCCTAAATTAGTGTAGCTAGTAGCTTTAGCATAGCCCAGATACAGGTTTGCCCTATCTGGGTCTGTTTGTAGTGGCTGTAGCATTCTGAGCACATTTTCCAAGCCATCTTTGATTGAAAGGGACCTTTCTGTACCCTTGTGAGAGAAGTGTGCTGATTGAAGCCTGTCTGGTGAAGGGTGATTGGTCTAGGGCTTGGAGCAAGCACCCTCATTGGCTCTTTTCAGTTTTTTAAAAGTCTTTTTAAGTTTTTAGCTTCTGGTATTTACACCCGGCATTTGAGTGGGTATCTGCTTGTTTTCATGCCATGCAGCACCATGCACTGCCATGCAGTTGTGCCCCATAGCCAGACATATAATTTCAACAAATTTTCCCTTAGATACAGCTGTAGTACACTAGTGCAATCCTTATCTTTAGTACATCTCCAGTCTAAGAAGTACTGCTAGTGAGGTGTGACCTATTAAGCAACCAGCCAATAACCCCATCAGAAATACCCATCTACAGAGCAGCTCCTAGATCAGTCCTGAAAGCACCCCCTTTGTGATAACAGTTCTTCAAACCTAGCATTATGGACAGTTGGTCTACCATTGTTTTTTCTGCCAGCCTTGTTGACTTGGGTCTCCTGAGGCAGTGTAGCAAATGCCTCATGTACACTGACAATCATCTACTAATACCTCACTCTAGTACAGAGTGTGAGAGATGCATCTACACCAAGATCTTGAATCCCTGCTCTCTCACACTCAACACAGTAACACTGAAGAGGTTGTCAACTCACCCACCACTGCTCATGCACATAGTACCACTACTCATAAACACAGTATTCATCCAACACGTAAATCAACATATGCAGAGGTTCTCTCAAAAACCTTACCAAAACACCAGAAACCTCCAAACCAAAAGACTGCTACAACTAACACAGTTCCCACAGCACCCAAGACACATAGGAACACCAGTGTCTCACCTACCAACCCCTTAAGGCGTAACATTCAAAAAACAAATTTTCTTGTCATTGGAGACTTCATAGGGAGATACACGGATGTCCCACTCATCAGGTTTGATAAGGAGAATGTCACGGTTAGCTGCCTGTCCAGTGCCAGGATTTTTCAGATCATGCATGCACTGAGGTGTCTCAGCAACAAGTATCTTTATAACTATGTCATACCTCATATTGGAGTGAATGACCTGAAATGTACCTCAGTGGACTATATGAAAAGAGACATGATTGAGCTCTCAGAGTATGTGTCTCAGGTAGGTATGTCCCTAGCCTTGAGCAGCATATTACCCTCACCTAGAATGATGCCACAGTATAAACAAAAAATGATCAAATTCAATAATTGGCTTAGTTTTTGATGTCATTCAAAGGGAATCAAGTTTCTGTCAGTCTGGGATGACATTATCAACAAACCTCGCTGCTTTGCCAGACACAGTCTGCACTTACCACCATTAGGCTTTTGGCTGCTGGCAAAGGCTCTTACCTCCCTCATAGTGCTTTTTTTTAGGCAAGGTTTCAAAAATAAAATTGCTGATGTGAAAATTTCCAACCATAACAAAATAAGGATTATGCTGCTAAACTCTAGGAGCTTAAACCAAATACTGCTCACCCTGGAAGCACTTCTATCACAGGAAGATGTGGATGTCTGTGCAGTCACAGAAACTTCGCTCAAGGTCTCAGAGAGTACCCTGGCCTTCCAAGGCTACAATGCCTTCCACACCTTCAGACCACAAAATGAACATGTAAGAAACAAAGGAGTCTCTATCTATATTAGAGATAAATTCACCTCCCAACTAGTTAAGACTGGATAAGTCCATGGAGTTACTCCAAGTTCAGATTACTGTGGATAAGACCTCCATTCAAGTCCTAGCTAGTTATAGATCCCCCTCCATGGAGCATGATGCTCATGAGGCCTACTTGACCAAACTGGATTCAATCCAAATACTGCCAAACATTCTGGTCATGGGGGATTTCAATTATCCCACCATCAATTGGGAAACATACTCTAGCCCTAACTCCACAGTGCAAAAGTTCCTTGACTTTGTTAACTCAAAGGCCCTGGAAAAAATGATTCAAACCCCAACAAGAGGAACAAACATACTAGATGTGGTCCCCACTAAAATGACAACAAACAGATGCACCACCGCAACTGTCGGACTCTCATTAGTTAAATCTGACCACAAATCAGTTGCCTTCAAACTGGCATTAACACCATAACTCAGAAAATGTAAAGTGAACAAACCAAACAGAAACCTGGAAAAGCTGCAACGCTTTATTCCGGTACCTCGGCTGAATGCCTTCAAAGGAATAAATACAATACTACTTGACTACTTGTATATAATTGTGTAATTGCTGTGTAAATGTAATTATTAATAAATCACAATAATAGATTAAGAAAATAGAATACAAACAAGACACATACAACATATATATAAGCAAAGTATAAATATAATCAAACACAAAAAAAAATACATACTACTAACTATATAGAATATATTAATAATATAGTAAGATTGAAATTTAAAGTCATACTCCTTTGGTTTTAAAACCAGGTTTTTTTAAAAGTAAGAAAAATCCAACAGATTCTTTTCAACCAAATCAATTCCCAATAATGTAAAATTCAAAAGGCTAAAAAAGGGCACAAAAAAATAAAGATAAAAAAAAATGTTGTGAAATTGACCAATCACAACCACTAGACTTCTTTCAGAAGAAAGTTGTCTCTTATCATAGATACATGGATGACTTGATTTTCATTTGCAAAGGTAGTAAATTGGATTTTGACGAATTTATTTTTAGTTTAGAACACTTTAGTGTTTTAGAACACTTAGGTGATATTCGAAACGTCAGAACTGATAGCCCAATTTCTGAACATTTTAATTCATTTCACAATGGAAGTTTGATTCAGGGGTATGAATTTAGAAGTCAATCTTACTATATGATTAATATTCTATATTTAGTAGTATATGTGTCTTTTGAGTGTTACACAGCATTATATAAGGTGCAACAAAGTAGTATTATTTATTCCCTTTGAAGGTATTTCAGGAGGCCGGAATAAAAGTGTGTGTTGTTTTTTTTTTTTTTTTTTGGTTTGTTCACATTCGTTTGCAGTTTGGTTGGTTTTGTTCAGAAAATGTAAAGTCAGACTAAAAAACTTCACCAAAGCCAACTATACCCTCCTAGGTGAAGCTGTAAATGCATTCCAAGCCCCACCTGTAGCTAGAAGTGATAACTACACCAAAGCTTACACTAAAGTCCTGAACAATCACTTGTATAAGTGTATAGACTCTGCTGTTCCAGAGAAAAATCAAAGACAGAGCCCCAAGTAAAAAAAAAAAAAAAAGTCACCCTGATGGACATCCAGCATCGATAAACTTTACAACAAATGCAAAAAGTTGCTGTCTAAGAAAACTAAGGCGAGGCCCCAGCAATGGAAAATCACCCTCCCCAACCTCAACAGGCAAATCAGACAACATGTGAAATCCTCTAAGTGTAACGTCGAGAAAAACTTAGCAATCACAGCCAAGGATAATCATAAGGCCTTTTACAGCTATGTATGTAGTCTAAAAGATAGGACCCAAGCATGTGCCGAGCTAGTAACTAATGGTATCATACATGCTGATCCTGCAGAGATAGAAAACCTGCTAGTGGGCAGATTTGGTGAAAACTTTCCTCCCTCACCCCCTTCAAACTTATTACAAACCTTGCCTCAGCTTCCTCTACACCCTACATATCCAGAGACCAGGTCATTTAAGTCTTGTCTAAGGCAAAAACACATCTTCTTTGGGATCAGATGACATCCCAGGCTGTCTTCTAAACAAATTAAAACAGGAACTAGCATCACCATTAGTTCCCTATTTAATCACAGCCTAACCACTGGCTTTGTTCCTGCAGAATGGAGAACAGCAACAGTTATTCCCCTCCAGAACAAAGGTGACTTAGTACCCATAAATCTGACCAGTCTCATCTGTAAAGCCATGGAAAGTATCATTATGGACCTCATAAATAAAGACATAGGCAAACTCCAAACCCTGGATCCGACCCAATTTGATTTCATCAAGGGCAGATCCTGCATGTTAAACCTGGTGGATTTCTTCAAAAATGTGACCAGGGCCATTGACAAGGGCAAATCTGTGTACACAGCATACCTCGACTTGGCAAAGGCCTTTGACACACTCCCACATTCAGGCATTACCGATAAACTTAGCAAACTAAATGTGAACTCCTTTGTTGCAAGATGGGTTGCAAACTGGTTCACAAACTGGTCACAAACTATCAAAGTGGGTGACTCCACATCTACCAGCAGACCTGTCACCAGCAGGGTGAAACAAGGGTCAGTGGTGGGCCTCCTACTGCTTGGTATATATTTCTCAGAAGTGCAGGCCAAAACTAAGGGTCTGTGGCTGACCATGTTTGTGGATGACTGCAAACTGGGTGCAATTACTGAATTCCCAGATGATGTCAGTATACTTCAGGAGGGTCTTACACAGACCAACGACTGGTGTCTTAGTCATGGTCTCAAACTGTATGCAAAAAAATGCATCATCATTCCCTTCCGTAAAAACAATGTCCCTTCACACTATCAAATTAACAACAATACCCTATGTGCCTATGAAGTGGTAAGAGATCTGGGATCACAGGTAGACTGTGACCTTCAGCAATCTCCGACCCAAACCTAATAAATTTGCTGCACATCCACAAATCAAACAGGATTAGAGCTGCAACTTGAATAGGATGTGTTGGAGGGACAGATTTGTCTCCCAGCGACTGTTGTGTCTTTAGAATAGGTTGCAAATTCATGTAAAGCAAAGCACCTCTATGACACTGTTCAAAAGGAACCTGGACAAATGGATAGAGCATCATAAATTCTTACCAGGGATAGTGCCCACAACCCTCCTCGACATGGACAGTCATTAATAAATACAGTCCTGAGTATTGACTAAACTATCTATGGTATTACATAAGGATGAAATGGCTAGGCTTGAAATGACCTCCGGATCGACAGCCTAGTAACCTCTTATGATCCTAAGATCCTATGAAAACCTTTCTCACAATTTACTAAATTGAGCACTACCAAGCAAACAAATGGCAATGTCGTTTTCACCCAGGTGTCCCAACTCCCTCAAAGCCAGGGACTATATTATGCCAATCGTTATATGCTATTCATTTGCAAACCTCTAAACAAACAAAAATAAATAACTAAATAATAATAATAATAATAATAATAATAAAACAGAATTGTTTCAGAATAGGCCAGAGTACAATGAAAACACTTTAGGATGACATTGTTTTGAAAGTTGGTATAGGTCATCTAATGCAACAGGTAGTGACAACTTGATGAACCTTTAACACCATTAACAGTATAGTTTTTAATCAGACACAGAATCTTGATGGCCTGAAAAAAATAGCCAGGAGTGTCAATTCATAATTACTTAACCTCAGTTTCAACTTTAAATTTAATATACTGCTTATTTCCTAAGCATACAATACATAGCAAAGTAAAGTAAATGAAAATAATACTTTAACCTATTAAAGACTGCAAACAAAGTAGAATTATTTAAAAATACAAACTATGAAATAAATACTACATAGTAGAGAGATTATAACACAATAGCCACTAAGGGCACACAGAAGTGTCATAAGAAATTCAAACAGGAAAATGTCCATAAAAACTCCAAGCTACTGCCCTCATATCTTTCACTAACACTATTGCAAAATATTGTGACAACAACAAGCTAATCTTCTGTCTGTTTCAACACCTCTCCAAAGTCTTCAACACTGTTTCCCACCAACCTCTTCTAACCAAACTAGCTATCCTCAGTCTCTCCAACTCTGCTCATATTTAATTCTCCAGCTATCTCTCCAATAGATACCAGGCAGATAAATGGCAGTCAAACTTCTCTCCATTCTCCGCTGTACAACCAGGGGTACCCCCAAGGCACCATCGTTGTATCCCTTTTATTCAGTATCTTTATTAATCACCTGTACTCTTCTTCTCCTCTCTCTTCTGTCATTAAATACACTGATGATTCCACAATTATCTTCTCCTCTGACAATATCTCTCACCTTCACACCCTCACCCAACAGTTTCTCCACTCTGTTGAAAAATGGTCAACTTCCAGTCAATTGCTACTCAACCCAAAGAAAAATAAACTTCTATTATTTCTGCCCAAATCCCTTCAACATCATAAAGATACATTTACTGTCTCCTCCCTTCACAACACATTCATTTCTGTTGAACCTCACACTAACTTACTAGGAGTTATTATCGACGACCAACTAAAGTTCGACCTCCATATTCATCAGTCATTAAAAAGACACATCAAAAGCTAGGCCTGCTTTACAGGCATAAACAATTCCTCACAAATGCTTCTAGGCTCTCTCTTGTACAAGCATTCCTACTCCTCACCTTACTCTATGCAGTCCCCATTCTCAATAACATCCATGCCAACCTTCTGTCTAAACTGGAACTCATCTATAACAAAATCACTAGAGTTGCTGTGTAGCCTTGTAAAACCTACATTTGCTGGAATTTTATCATCAAATCCTAATACCACAGCTTCTCCTGACCCATTCCATCTTACATGAACCCTCCTTCTGCCCCTCTCTCTCTTCTCTCATCCAGTCCTATACTCCTAACCGGCCTCTCCACAGCTCCCAACAGCATCTTCTACAAGTGTATGCTCCCAAGAAAAACATTGGAAAACTCCACTACAGCTACTCATTGACTAACGCTTGGAATAAACTTCCCCTAAGTCTTAGGCAGAACTTTAACCCAAATGCTTTCAAAACAACTGTAAAAGACACTCCCCAGGATTCACTAATCTTCCATGTAAGACTAAATTAGTCTTACACGGAAGAGCCAGTCTAAGAGTAAGACGGCAGCGCACCATGCATATTAATAAGGGCGCACTGCCTCAACTCTAAAACTAACATGGAGCATGGATGAGTGTAGGGGGTGTGTCGGGCTGCCGATCAGTCCAAAAATCCAAGCCCTGCAAGTTTGAAACTCGGGAAATGTCTAGTTACATGAGTGAGTCCGCTCACATGTGTGCATTCTAACACTACACTACCCCATATATTAAACCCCATACAAATATAAAAAGTAAAAGAAATGTTTTTTTTTTCATTTCCGATATAGCGCCCGTATTTGCGCGTGTATGCACGTGTTTGCCCATTGCTTAGCTACAGTTAGCAGTTTAGACACCAAAGAGGATAATAAGAAAAATATATGCAAATTAAGTGAAATAGCGTAGTGGTTCGAGCCTTCACACAAAGAGGAGGCATTCCCTGTTCAAGTCCCACCACTACACTTTCATTTTCTGATTGAAATCTGTATACAAAAATATTTCCTGGCATGTATTATTTAAAGTTTTGTAAAAAGCATTGAAATGTTATATGTAGTAGTGAATGAATTTTTATATATATATATATATATATATATATATATATATATATATATAGGAAGGTGAAATGGTTATGCATATTGATGCATGAGTAAATTACTTTAAGCAATGCAAAGCACTGCTAAGCATATTTTACCAGTACTGAGCATATTTATATTTAATTGCTCATAGCTGAGCACTGCGTTAACTAATGCAATGTCTTTGCGTGGAGCTGTGCATCGCGCAAACTAGCACAAACAGAACATGTTTGCGTGTAGTTGCCCACCACGCTAACCAGAGCAACGTCAGGCAATGTCAAGCAATGTCGGGCAACGTCAGGCAATGTCGAGCAATGCTGAGCTAAGTCGGGCAAAGTTGAGCAAAGTCGGCTAAACATGGCCACACCTCCTTTACTGTACCTTAACCATTCAGGTCTGGCCAGTAGGAAAACAAAAAGCAGTGACAGGGCTCAAACTCGGGATACTGTGCACTATAGTCACAGTACATAACTACTAAGCCATGACAGCATTTCATAACCATGCACTTTCAACAGACACATATCTATCAAAGGAATATTAAGCATTGCTAACATCAGCTAAGCAGGTGTGCCTACAGCTGAGTTTTTTCAAAACTGGCTAGTCACAAATAAGTGTGGGAAATGAGGCATATTTAAACTCCACAGGCGGGAATACTTGCCATAACTGGTTGTAGCTCCCTTTTGCAGTCAGCATGGCCAGAGTTGGAGAAGGAACTTGATTTCGAGCGCAACGTTGGGGCATTGCGGAGACCAAAGTAATGATTTGGCTCCTTGCCCACAACCATGAGGAAAGACTCCTGTGGGGCCAGTACCAGGGCACCCAATACAAAATGGAGGCCTGGAACTGTCTAGCTCGTGATCTCTCCAGTGCCACGAGCATTCCTCGGACTGGTGAGCAGGTCAGGCACCATTACTCTGACCTGAAGTGACATAAAGAGGATCAACTGGACCAGTGGATCCAGGAGGCCCATGGGGTGGCAAATGCTCCAGTACTGAGTAAGTAGCCATTGTATTAAGTATTTAAGAATTGCTATTCTTGTCTATACTATGGATAGGTAAGTCTCATTATCACTGCATTTACTTCACAGCTGCAAGTGTCCGGGCTATGAATAAGCAAGCCCATGAAGATAGGCTGCAAAGGCTCATCACCAGGCAGGTTAGTAATTATTCTGCATGTACTGTTATATAAAATAAATGAGAGAGCCTTCAAAAAAGTGTTTTAACCCAATAAATAAAGGTATAATAATTCTTTAATAATTATTCTGCATGTACTGCTATATAAAATAAATGAGAGAGCCTTCAAAAAAGTGTTTTAACCCAATAAATACAAGTATAATAATTCTTTAATAATTATTCTGCGTGTACTGTTATATAAAATAAATGAGAGAGCCTTCAAAAAAGTGTTTTAACCCAGTAAATAAAGGTGTAATAAATCTTTAATAAAGGTATAATTCCTGGAGTGCGTCTGTGTGATTTTCTTTGATATGTTGTTGTACTGTTGCATTTTAGAAATAGCACTGTTGTATTAACCAGTGTTAGTTAACCCACACTTGGGTAGTCCCATATAAGGTGGATGAAGGGAGTGCCAGTTGCTTTTATGCATATTTACAGCCCTTAACTGTTGGTTCATGCCCAGCATGTACAGGTTAATCTGGCACATGAGTAGCTTGGTTCTGTGTTCCCCAGAAATGTCAGTGTGCTACCAGAAATGCAGGGAGCTGTTAACATATAACTGATAATTTCACCTGAACATATCTAGATAATTATATGAAAGTAGAGCTGTCAGTGTACCATCTCAGCAGTAGTGTGTGTGAGCAACTCTCAGAATATGTAGCAGTAACATCTGCATCCTGGACAGTCTGTATGTCAGATACAGCTCATGTATATAATGATCTAGCAAAATCCAATTGCACAATAGAAGGACATTGGGTAGTGTAATAATACATGTAAGGGACATATAACTGCAGTTAATAGGAATGTAGTATAAACTAGGATATATATAAGTTGTTAATTGAGCTATCTTTTCCACCCTACTGTATGTGCATATAAAATGCAATTCCACACCTCAATGGGTATGACTAATCTCAAAACATTTGTTGGGACATATGTCCTATTGATTTATAAAAATTTGCATTCATTTCTATGCATGTGCCCTGTTCAAATATTACAATATTGGTGGCCTGTTGCCATCAATTAAACCTGCATGCTGTTGTAATGTCCACTATTGTTCTATATATGCATGTGTTATGCTTGCTTTTCAACTGTTGAAACTCTGGTGTTTTGGGTTAATGGGAATACTTCTGCATGCTGTTATAACTAACCGGGAATGCTGTTGATTGTTACTAGCCCATATCTTTATTAAATTCTCCAAAATATAGTTTGTATGGGTAGGCCGGTCCCAGCAGACCCACCTTTCCCACCTCAGCTGGCCATGGCATCTGGCACCAGCAGGTCCAGTGCCCAGTTTGGGACTGCCTCCTCCACTGGCCCTGTTCCACCTTTGGGTGGAAGCACTGCAGGGGATGGGGCTCGCCCCCCCCATGCAAGCATGGGTGGAGGAGGGCCACCTATCACCCTTTGAACAGTCCGGGCTGTGGTGCGTAGTGATATCAAGCATTCTGTTGCAGAACCTCTATGCCAGCTTGAGGCATGAGTGGCACAACTCCCGGGTCAGCCTGCCCCTCCTACACAGCCCCCAGCACAGCCATCCTCTGGGTTGTGAAGGTGCAGTAGTGACTGCCCATGGGTGGGGAATCTCAGTTCCACTGTTGCCATCTGTGGGCTCATGGGCTTGCAATTTCCAAACATCCCTCCCCGTCAATGGTGTTCACCCATGACATGTGTCATATTCCGCCCCTGTATGCATCTTGTTTGTCTTGTCTGTTTACCTCCCCAACCTACCACCCCAAATATACCTACTTCCCCTATCCCACATTCCACTCTCACCTGAAAAAAAGGGCAATGTGCTCCCAAAAAAAAAAATTACACCCCATACATAGCTGCCCATTTTGCATACATGTCCCCTGGACACATAGAATGTAATTTAATTGGCATAACAACATACTTAGTTGTTCTCACCCCTCTCTCAGGGGTTGAAGGTTTCATATTTACCTCCAAATTTATTCCATATGCACAGCTGTTGCTGTTAAAGAAATGGGCAGCTATGGACCTTCCCTACACCCATCCTGCACATCCCGAGCTACTTTCCATACTGTCTTTCCCTTTTTGTGCCCCTTTTTCACCACTTTCTTATCTCCCCATTTTTCTTTTCTTTCAAAGAAATGAGCGTGGGGGTTAGCAGGAGTAAGCACTATTAAGCAGTAGTTAGCGGGTTTGTGTGAGTGTGCACTTGTTTGTGCTTAGCAAAGCATTGCTAAGCATCACGCCAACCCATGCAAACCCGCTTACAACTGCTTAAAAGTGCTTCAGTCACTCTGTATGTGAGGGCCCTTGTTCTGCTCAGGAGCAAAATAAAACACCTCTGTCAGTCTCAAACCCCAGACCTTGTACACACTACACTGCATGAAGTGCCACTAAGTCACAGTAGATATACAACAAGTCAGTGCTGAAATAAATATATCATGCATCAGAATGAGTGAATGTAAAGGAAAAATAGGAATGCCATACCACACAACTTGTTCTGTGGATCTTTACCAACAGTTGTTGTGGGATTACATTACATGACTGTGATAAGAGAAGCAGCCATTCTAGCAGGGAATAATGTTACACCATCACTTTACAACCCCACACAGTATCACAGCAGGACAAACACTGGCATGTCTGTTTAGGGCAGAGGCCATACCTCCCAACTGTCCCTAATTTTCAGGGATGTCCCTGATTTTGAAACAAAATTTAGCTCCGTCCCTCTGAATCCCTCTGAAAACTACTGACTTTGGCCAGAAAGGTGGTGAGTTACACGTAATGAGTAATGACAATAATTAAGAGTTAGACACTTCTTTTACTTCAGAAAAGGTGTATTAATCCATATGATCTGGTTCTCTCAAAGTCTCAACTTAATGGCACTAATATTTTAAAGTTGTCCCTGGCTTTTTCTCTACTTTTCCCTGAGTCTCTTCAAATATGTACCTGAGTGTTTGAGATGTCTGGCAGAAGCAGAAACACAGAGGCATATCAGCCTTTCTGCTGTTACACACTGTGCAAATAGCTTCAGAAGGAGTTCCGGAAGCATACCCTTATGTAGGAATACAACACTGAAATACAAAAGGATGTAGCCATGTACTGGTAGCAACCAACTGTAACAATGCCATTGCTCTAGTGCTGAAAAGACCTGTGTGGTGCACAGACAAAGAATAACAGGCTAATATCTGTCTACCATGTGGATAGGTCCACAGTTGGGAGTTACACAGACTACTTGCCTTGATAAACTAACATGTACACAGCAACCCTGTTAAGTCCAGCAAGATAAAATTCACACAATAATAAGTACGCTCTCTGTACTTCTGCACCCCTAGCCAAATGTAGAATATACCTCTGTGTGCAGGGTCTACCAAGGATGTAGGTAAGCATACTCACAGTACTGAAATGTGTCCAGTTTTCTTGAGCAGCTTGTGCTAATGTCAACACTAAAAAAGCACAAACTGTTTAGAACTGAGTAAATGAATATTCACAGTATAGCAGTTCACAAACAATTATTGTGCCAAAGGAATGCATCTCAATAACTAGCTTCGTATGGCAGTTAATTGTAAAATTTGAAAAGAAAGTACATCCTCCCATGTATCTTGGGTTAGCATTTTGAGGGGTGAGTACATTTCTACACTGACAAGTGTGTACTGGAAGCAGCAACATTTAGGTCTGAGTACAAAATGTAAATCACTGGCTACACCCCTGGCTTCTGATATAAGAACTATACCAACCTTCTGTCTTAAACAATGATGTCCACAGCAAACAAGGATGATCTCCATCTTGGAAAGCTGAAAGGGCCATGCCTACCTGAGTTAGCAATTTACAGTACTGGGTTGCTATGACAGTGATTACTGCAATTACTACACATCAGGCTGCATGCAATTAGAAAATGGTGGCCACTAATTGGTGCAGAGGCCATCACATGCTCATGTGCAAATACCTACAAAAGCAGGCTGCAACCGCTGACAACAAACTCAATCACTCTATTGCAGAGACTGACAGAGAGAGAGAGAGATAGAGAGACTGAGAGAGAGAGAGGGAGACAGAGAAAAGGAAAAAGAAAAAGAAATAAAACCAAATCATACAAAGGAAAGGTATGTGACACATATGTATTTACTGGCATGTAGTAGATGTTTTTGAAGAGTAGTCTACATAATGTGAACCATTCATATGTGGCAGCAGTACTTATCTATGCACAGATGTCCTGCTTAACTACTGCTATGAACAATACAGTGTGTACCTGTGGGCAGTGGGACATACCTGTGAAATGTGTAGCTCAGCATTAAATGTCAAAGATCTGATCCCTGTTATATGTGTCATGTACAGTAGTGTGGCCAATGGCTGTTGGGGGATTAGTGCTGCCATTATATAAACATGGGTGTGACAGAGCAACACATGCATGATAGTCATATTAAAGTGTAGCTTAGCATTGGCAACTGCTGTACCAGGCTAGTATGCTAATCTAGCATTTGGAGCTATATATACCCCCTATAATGTTACTGCGTGTTCACATATGACACCTGTTCATGTTGCAGCAAGGCCCAACAGTTCAGCTGTGAGGTCCAGGGACTTACAACAGTGTGGACCTTGTGTGTGTATGCCACACACATACGGAGAAATATATATGTGTGTCATATATATTCACATCTGTATATGTGCATAGAGCAGGGGACATATTGCAACTGTTTGTGAAGGGTGGAGATATATTTATGTTGGTGAAGGTTAATACGTGCATATTTGTATGTAGGTTTTAGTGTGTGACAAACAAGACAGCATACAGAGCTGGTATATGACATGTGGTGGTTAAACAGTGTGAGTGGTTTGTTCAGTTTGCAATGTTGAAGCCAGTCAGGCCTGCTAAAGCTACCTGGGCTGTGAACACTTTCAATGCATTTATCACAAGACTGTGTGATATTATTACATTACTGTACACCTCACATCCTTTGTATAATTGATATTCCCACTATGGAAGGTGAAATGTATATGTGCCTACATATATATGTATATGTACACCAATGGATGTTTATATGTATATATATATATATATATATATATATATAGAGAGAGAGAGAGAGAGAGTCATATATATTCATACACACCTACATCTACTTGTTGCAATCGATTCTCTGTACTGTTGACTGACTGTGATGGTCAATGTGTTTGTGAATACATTAAATATATGTATTTGTGGGATAGCTTAGTGGGAAACTGTTTATGTCATGGTTTTATGGGTCCTTACTTTGATCCCAGCAAAAGCTGTGTATTCTGTTGCTAGGCAGAAAAAGTGCTATGGCATACAGTGTGATTAAGTCCCTTGGTTTTAACTGGGGTGTGTCACTGGAGGCTAAAGCACTACATCTATGATTATTGATTGGTACTGATGATGAATCCAAATCCTGTGTGTACTGTAGTACTACTTGAAGCTTTGGACCTGTACAGCAAAGTATGGTGTATGTCCACATTGCTTGCATCCACTGTTTTGTGTGGTCCCTGTATTCATCACCGATTACATTCCTCAAGATAAAGGTTTTGTAAGTACTGACACACAGTACTGTATAGTACACACGTAGAGCTTATCTGGGTTACCATACCTTTGTGTCCTGTAATTATGTCTGGTGTTTATGTGGGTATGTCTGTAACATGTCCTCTGTCATGTGTGTGGTAAAACATATAACTGCGTATCTAGCAACATTTATAGTGGACTACAGCAGTATGCGACCTATATTCCCAATTGTGCACATATTTTGGCCACGGGTTTGCCATTAACAAGTTGTGTGGTATAATAATAATACATTTACTGGACCTTACACTCATTGTGATGGATGACATATTTCTTTACACATCAGCTTGATGTATATCTGCTGTGTCTAGGTGGTGCATTGTGTTGCATACAGTTTGCCAGGTACTCTTGTATAGTCTTATATAGTGATTTTATTTTGTTGCTGTGCAGAACATGGTTCATTATATAGAGTGAGCCAGGCACTTTCAAGTAGTTGTGGGGTG
Organism: Protopterus annectens; assembly: GCF_019279795.1. Taxonomy (NCBI): domain Eukaryota; kingdom Metazoa; phylum Chordata; order Ceratodontiformes; family Protopteridae; genus Protopterus; species Protopterus annectens. Next base: position 1,392,016,944 of record NC_056731.1, read on the forward strand.
AGCAGTGATAAGTGGTAGTTAAAGTGTTTCACTCTCAATTAGCTAATAGGTTGCTATATATAGTTCATTGATATCTGTGCTATATAATGTTAAATGTGACATATGACTTGCTCAGATATATTTTTTCTTTATGTCTTCCAGGGATCATGGCACATCACAGAAATCCCAGCTATAGTAGTGCCAAAGATGAGATCATTACTAGCTGCATGATTCAGCACAACAGTCTAATGTTCTCACGAACCAGCCAGAACCAGCAGGAGCATACTGCAATGTGGCAAGATGTTGTCCAGAGGGTAAATGAGGTAGGCCTGCATAACCGGACATATGAGCAGGTATGCCACCACTGTAGTGATCTACTCAGACATGTCCATCAGCATGCTTCTGATGTGCGGAGACAACAGCTTGCAATGGGAGGTGGTGTTACTATCCATCCCCCCTTCATCAGAGTGGAGGAGCTGCTCCTGAGCCTTGTGGCACCTACCCAACAACAACAGCAGCAGATATACACCATGATGGAGGTTGGAGCCACCCAGCAAGCACACATGGAGCATGCAGGTAACATGGCATATCTGTAGACTACTGTTATCTGTATTTGTAGATCATGCATATGTGAGATGTGGAGTGTGTAGTTAGAAGATGTGGAGCCTGTTGTTGTGCAATACTGATCATTTGGAACATAAGCTGCAGGCCTGTGAATGTAAACTGTTGTTCTACTGTCAGATTGCAAACACACAGTAGCAATTCCACAGTTGTGACCACTGACAAACTGTCTCATCTCTATGTAGGTCCCTCTGGGGTGACATCAAGGCAGCGGACAGATGCTGGTGAGTGTGTTCTACATTTATTATTGTAAATAAAAAGTGTATGTCATAGTTAAGGTAATTCATGCTGTGCATGTTTGGTGTAAGACCACGCACATCTCACTAATGTGATTAGCTGCCTCAAACACATGCAATACCCAGACCATCTCAAACAAATGTGGCTACACTCTAGTGACCATTGGATAGGCAAAGTTGATACTCAACATGTACATAACATACACAACTATCTCATAAACAGAGCATTTTAACATGCTACAAATAAAGGATTCACAAACCCTCTGTAAAGACGCACTCCAGTATCCAAAATCTCATCCATACATTACACATAATATACCTGAGGGGTAGAGACCTATCATGGGGCATTTAAACACTCTGCAACACACTACACATTCATGTCATTGAATGCTCCTTATTGGCCTCCTTACAAATCCATGTAACAACTGGTTGTGAAATGGTGAATGTAGCCAAGGCAGTACAGTTCCGGTACAGCATGATTAGTGCTGGTTTGGGAAACACTTGTAGCCTTGAGTGACCACATGATGCTTCATGATGATGGCCTATGGTACTATACCCCATCCAGTTATTGTAACCACAGTACTACACATAGCATTTATTGCTATACACCTCAATGTTGTGTGTGTGCAAACATATGCAACTCTAAACAATATGCATACTAATCACCATTTGCACAACTGACACATATATGTTTTGTGATGCTATTGAGTGACTAGGTCATATGACACACATTGGGTATGTGTGATGTTTAAATATGCAGTTGTGTTTTAGCATACCATGTCATGGATAACACTGTCATGTCCACAATATTATCTACACTCACCATAACTACTGTACATTGGGTATGTGGACGAATGATATTCCATCAATTATACATGCACCACTGATGATGTTGTGTGAATACTCATCATGCATGTGCTAAAACTGTGTCTACAATTATTTGCTAAAGACACAGCGGCTGTAATCAGCATTGGATACCTATCTGACACACAGATACACATCCAGCCATGGTATGTAGACCTGTGAGTTTTAGTGCACAGTACATTACAGAGTTTTGAATACTTGCACAGCAATGTTGTGTCCATGTATGCATTGCATTCTAGGGGGAGGCCAATCACCTAATAACAAAACACATGCCTCAAAGCCATGTATACTGTTAGTAACAAGGACTGTCTACACTTGCAATGCATGCTGTTGAGCAACACATGTTGTGCATGCTGACATGTATGATATGACTGTTTTGCTTGTGATACTGTACCCCACCATCACCTGCTATTGTGTATGTTCTGAGATTACTGGTGTTTTGTGTGTGTGTGTGTGTGTGTGTGTGTGTGTGTGTGTGTGTGTGTGTGTGTGTGTGTGTCTGCTTTAGGGAGGAGTGTAGTTGTGTGTGTGCATGTGTGCATGTGTGCATGTGCACATGGGTGCATGTGCGCATGCGCATGTGTGTATGTGCATGTGTATGTGTGTGTGCATGTTTGCATGTGCATGTGTGCATGTGTGCATGTGCGCATGTGGTCTAACATCATGTTCAGGTCTTAAAGTGTGTTTCCTGTTTTCCTCTCACAGGTGCTGAGGTGGGGCTGGGTCACTACAGCAGGGAACCTGATGTCACTGAAACAGACAGTGATCATGAGGATAGGTGCGTTGAGACACAGGCAGGTTTGTCGGGGTCTGTTGTTGGGCCATCAATTGACAGTACACAAGTCTCCACCCCATCCATGCACACAGTCATACTGCCTGTACATCCATCATCACCAATGCCCTTAGCAGAGGGACAGTGTACAGTCGGCACTGGCCAGGACAGTGTGGTATCTATGGCACATGCATCATGACACAGCAGCCATAGCCAGAAGTTTGGAACGGTACCACATAGGCAGATGCCCAAGGGTTCTCGTCAGAGCACTGCTGGTCATCATGCCCCTGGCAGACGTGCCACACCTCTTTCTACCACATACATGTCCCAGGCTGTCATGGAGGCACAGACACGAATGGAGCGGTACACCAGACAGGCACTAAGGGCACAGAGGGCTCATAACACCGCTGTAAATGACAGTATCTGTGACCTAGCAGGAGCCATACGTAATTACACTGAGGTCATTGATAGACGTTGGGGTGAGACATTGGATGTCCTCCACAATGTCATGTCCATGTGTCAGGACAATGGGGAAAGTTGAGACATTGATGTGGATGTATGCCAGCAACATCAGCAGCTGGCAGTTGCTGTGGACGTCCAGCAAGTCACAGCCACTCCAGTAGTGCCAGTACCAGCCCCAACAATGTTGGGGGGCTGTCCATAGACCATCCTAGATGACCACGTGCACATGGCTCTGACCATTTCCAGCATGGACCTGGATCCAGTGGACATATATCAACCTCTTCAGATAGCACCCAGTCTGGATTAGTACCTGATACTGTCTGTAGCACCCCTGCCAGGCACAGGTTCCGTATCCATGGCCAGAGATGGTGATTTGTAAAGCCTGCAAGGTACAGTCTGTAGCTGTCTTACAAATCCCCATATATGGCAGCCACATGGTGGAACTGTGTGCATGCAGACACACACACACATAAACCAGAAACCTAGGGCAAACACATACCCGCACACATTACATCGACATTGGCCCATAACGGTACTCATGGCCCTCACACACACACTCACACACATGTCGATTGTATGGCTCAGTGTAGGCCTCTGGCAAACCAACAACACACCCTGTGCATATGATGAAACCTGTGCCACCTCCTGTCATCTGTAACATTGATGCAGGAACAGGCTAACATGGTGTTGATGCACAGGGTGACTTTAATAAAGTATAGCAATGGTTGATTGTGTAGCATGTTGTCAGTAGTAAAGTGTAATGATATCCTTGAAGGTGTAGCTGAGCAGGCATGATGCATTAAAGCTGTAATTAGCAATGTTGTATTGTTTCCACCAGTGCTTATTCCAATTGTGTTTTGTTTGCCCATGTGCCACTTGGCTGATGTGTGTAGTTGTGTCAGCATGTGTTATATAGTGGAGAGTAAGTGTGGGGTGTGTGCAGCACAGGTCTGCAGGTGTACATTTATGAACATGGTGGAGGTGCACTGTCTGCATGTACGTGCATATTGGACACATGGGCAGGGTGACATGCCCTGTATTGGCCAGTATTAACACTCCATACTTTCTATTGGTGGCCAGTATGCATTGTACTACACACATTTTGGAACTTGAGTACTCATGTGTGTGGATGACATGGTTTGACACTGTGCTGTGGGTGATGCTGTTGTTGCTATCTATCATTGGTTTGCATTACTAAGGCTAACACTGTCCCAGCTGCAAAATCCTTTATTAATGCACACTGTTTACCTACAGGGTTGCATGGACCGTGCTATCACAAACACAAGCAATTCTCACTTATACAGTAAAAGTGCATTAGTCTCATGGACCCCTGCCATGAACTAAATATATAATAGAAGGTGTGAAGTTGTACCAAAAGAGTTACATACCAAGAAGGGATAACCTCTCCAGTCAGTATCATTGGGAAAATACAATCCCTCAATAAACATACAAGGCAAGCTTCAAAATACAAAATGGCAAGGATTCCAAAGACAACACTAAAGCTTTCTTCAGTATTGTTCATAATCTACCGGTGAAATCTCAGATCGGGTCACAGTTAATGTAAATGGTCACAAAGTACACATATCTGACTGACATTACCAATTCCTTGTCAGACAGTTTGAATGCAGATTTCACCACCCTGTCATTACACAAGGGCCACATTTCCAGACCTGAAGAATGTAAAACCTGATGATTCACAGACACTCTAGTTAAACATCTCTTTAACAAAGTACACACCACAGTGACAATGGTACTGGACAGTGTCCCTGGCTGTGTCATATACAAGCTAACATATGAAGTCACCACTCACCTAAATGATCTGTCCAGATGCAGCCTCTATACAGGTTACATACTTGTGGCATGACACATGGTAATGGTGTTCACAGTCCACAAGGGTTGAGCTACAATGTCTTCTTTTTCTTCTCCTTTTGGATGCTCCCATTAGGGGTCGCCACAGTACATCATGTCTTCCTGGCCTCTGCATCTTGCGCTATCACACCATCCACCTGCATGTCCTCTCTCACCACAGCCATAAACCTCATCTTAGGCATTCCTCTTTTCCTGCCTGGCGACTTCATCCTTAGCATCTATTTCACAATATTCTCTGCATCCCTCCTCAGCATATGTACAAACCAACTTAATCCTGCCTATCTGGCATGGTCTACTAACCTTCAAACCTGGCCTGACCCTCTAATATACTTATTCTTAAACCTGTCCACCCTCGTCACACCCAGTGCAAATGTTAACATAAATTGATTAAGGGTAGAACTACAACAGGTCCTGGAAACTCTCACCCTATAAGCCAGACCAATGTTATCTGGAAGGCTATGGAGCACAGCATTATGGAACTCATTAACAGAGACATTATGAACCTGCAAACACTGCACCATACCCACTTAGGTTCTCTAAAGGCCAGATCATGGCTCCTACACCTAGTAGACTTCAAGCCAGTCAACAAGGCTATAGGTGAGGGAAGGGAGGTCAACACAGCCAAGCTATAGCTCACCAGCAAATCATACCCATCCCACATACTGGTATTAGATATAACCTCAACAGACTGACCATAAACAATTGTTAGATGATGGCTTGACAACTGATGCACAGATGTAGGACACACAGTAACACTGGCAGCCTTGATGTACTATTCTATGCCAGTAACAAATGGTATTCACCTGCACTCAGTCCTGGGACCACTCCTGTTTGGCATATAGCTTTCTTATGTACAAGCAAACACAGTAGGGATATGTCTGCCCATGTTTGATGAAAATGCATACTGTGGGCTATACATTATTCTCCAGATGACACACACATCCTCCAAAAAGGGTATCATGCAGACAGATACCTGGTGTCAAACTCATGTTGTAAAGCTATAAGCCTAAGAAAGCATAGTTATCCACTTTTAGAAAACAAAGTATCCCCAGAGTACCACATAGGTAGTATCCCCCAAAATGTGGAACAGGTACTAATGCATACATAGAGTCATGTGTTAAGTCATCTCTTCTTTGATAATCACATTACCAAAGGGTTTTGGAAATCCCTCTGTGGAGCACATAAGCAATAAAAGGTTTGCATGTAGCTCCACAGAGTTTGTTGCACACCTATAATGATTAATCATCTTTGCCAGACTTTGCTTGCTTTGGAAAAGATTTCAAATATACCTCAAGCATAAACCCTCACTCACACGCTTCAATAGAAACTGTGATGAGTGGACGTGAAATGGAAGCCGTAGCCCAGGAATCACTGCAGTGGCTAAGCTTGTCACAAGCATACAGAAGTGACCTAAGGTCTGGAAAGCGCCAGCATGCTCTGGCAAAGATAACACATGCGTTCATGGAGAAAGCAGAGTACCCACCTATGAAATACTTGAGGTCACATGTATGTATATGAATTTGCCCCACAGCTACCTGACATGTATAATGTACATACAGTTGTCATTGTGATATGTCATACACTAGAAAAATCAAAGCCCACTCTCCATTGGCCAGTGATGTTGCACACCTGGAGCACAGACACACAGTCAGCAAGTGCAAGATTCAAACTATTTCCTAACTACATTATGATACTACAGAAGTATGCATTCAGTTGACATGCTATACACATTACTGGGATTTCACCTTTCCACAGGTATATTTGTAGGATGGTGACATCATCAGACTTGACAAACATGAGTGTACCACTTTTAAGGTGTGTGAGTAGTCTCCAAAAAGGTAGCTCTTCTCCAGGAAGACACACACACACTCTTGGAAAGTGCAGGATTCAAACTCCTACTTAACTACATTATGATTTTATAACAGTATGTATTTACACTACGTGCTATACACATTACTGGACTGCACTTTTCCACAGGTATATTTGTAGGTTGGTGACATCATTGGACTTGACAAAGATGAGTATACCACTTCTAAGGTTTTTGAGTAGTCTCCAAAACGGCTTCTCCTCCCCAGGGGGACACACAGTTGGCAAGTGGAGGATTCAAATCCCTACCTAACTAAATTATGATACTACAGCAGTACGCATGTACATGACGTGCTATACACATTATTGGGATTTCACATTTCCACAGGTATATTTGTAGGATGATGACATCATCGGACTTGACAAAGATGAGTATACCACTTTTAAGGTGCTTGAGTAGTCTCCAAAAAGGTCCCTCCTCCCAGGGAGACACACACAGTTGGCTAGTGCAGGATTCAAGTCCCTACCTAATTACATTACGATATTACAGCAGTATGCATTTACATGACATGCTATACATAATACTGGAACTTCACCTTTCCACAGGTATATTTGTAGGATGGTCACATCATCAGACTTAAAGATGAGTATACTACTTTTAAGGTGTTTGAGTAGTCTCCAAAAAGGTTGCTTCTCCCCAGGGAGACACACACACACACACACACACACACACACACACACACACACACACACACACACACACACACACACACACACACACACACACACACACACACACACACACAGTTGGCAAGTGTGGTGTTCTTAATCCAAACTAAGTACATCTTTACACTTCAGCAAGCAGTATGGAGTTACAGGGTGCAATACAGACATTACTTGCTGACAGTCTGCACAAGGATTTTTTCCACATTTGCTAACTTCAGCAGGCTTATCATACTAGGTGTATTGTGAGTGTATTGTATGCATAGGCCATGACCATATCATATATGGGTTGATGCACTACATGCTGGCACACACAGGGTCAAACCTTGAGTAGCATCTTACCTTCACCTACATGATACTGCAATATAACAGAAAGATGATAAACTTCAACAATTGGCTGAGCTTCTGGTGTCATTCAAAGGGAATCCAGTCTCTGTCTGCCTGTGATGACATGATAGACAAACCTTGTTGCTTCATTACAGATGGTTTGCACCTGTCACCCCTATGCTTCTGAATACTGGCCAAGGAGCGTGCTGTCCCCATATTACCTTTTTTAGGCAAGGCTCAAAGGTTCATAGGTTCATAGGTAGGTAGTAGTCTATTGGCCCTGGGGCCTATACAAGGCCAGCCAAAAAGGTACCCTAGCTTTTGCCACCCAAGAAATTTATTTTCCTGTGCCACTGTCATGCAGAGACACAGAAGTGATCCCCAGGGTGAATTTCCTATTTCCCATCCAGTCATCAAGATTTTCCTTGAAGAGTGCTAATGAGGAGCTTTGTTTGATATAGATATGTAGTTTATTCTGGAGTATGTGAAGTCTGTGGGACAGGAATCTATCCCTCTGGCATGTTCTGTTTATTGTGGTGACAAGATTTAGGTCCCTAGAGCGTGTAGGTTCATAGGCTCATAGGTAGGTACTAGGCTATCTGCCCAAGGGCATTTACAAGCCTAGCCAGAATGTGTTGGCTTTCACCTCCCTTTTAAATTAGTTTCCTGGGCCTCTGTCTAGCAGGGCCACTGAAGTGATCCCAGGGGTAAATTTACAATTTTCCATCCACTCATCAAGATTCCTCTTGAAGAGAGTCTGCAAGGGGCTCTGCCTAACATCAACTGGGATTCTATTCCAGAGTGAGGGAAGTCTCTGGGACCGGAATCTATCCCTTCAGCATATCCTGTTTATTGCTTTGCTGAGGTTTAATTCACTGGAGCATGTGGCTCTAAGAGATTTGTTTTTCTTGAGGTGGAGCATGTCCATTAATTCCGGGTTGGACATGGCCTTATACGTCAGGCATAGATCAGCTCTGAGCAGGCAGTAAGCAACTGAGTAGAGCTGGAGTTTCTTTAGTCGAGCTGCATAGGGCATCTCTTTGAGGCCCATGATCCTCTTGGTGAAGTACTTCTGTGGTCTTACCAGCTGTTGCAAGTGCCAGTTAAGGTACATACCAAATGGGGCATTGTACTCTATTATGGGCCTAATGAGTGATGAGTAGAGGGGCACAATGACCTCTCTTGATCTAGAGGTGAACCCTTTCGTGATTAGGTGGGCTACATAGAAGGAATATCTAACCACTTTGCCAATGTGATTATCAAAGGAGAGGTTACTATCTACCTGGGTCCCCTGGTCCCTAATTACATTTTCCGTACCTAGTGGATTACCACCTATGTGGTAATTCATGGGCACTTTGTTTTTTCCAAAGGGGATGACTATGCATTTTTTGGCATCCAGCTTGAGGCCATGGTATCTGTCTCTGTAAGACCCTTCTGGAGGATGTCTGTGTCAGCCAGAGAGTCGATTATGGCCCCCAGTTTACAGTCATCTGGGAACTTGGTCAGCCGTAGTCCTCCCTTGCTTGCCTGTACCTCAGATAAGTATATACTGAACAGGAGGGGTACCAGGACTGAGACCTGTGGTATGCCACTTGTGACTGGTTTAGAGTCAGACATGGCACCTGCAATTCTGACCATGTGTGTTCTATTCGTCAGCCAGTTGGCCATCCATCTCATGACATAGGGGTTAATGTTCAAGCTGGTATGCTTGTCTATGATGCCACAGTGGGGAATGGTGTCAAAGGCCTTAGTGAGGTCCAGGTAGGCTGTGTGGACTACCTTCCCTTCTTCTATGGCCTTGGTAACTGTTTCAAAGAAGTCAACTAGGTTTAAAAGGCAGGGTCTGCCTTTAACAAAGCCAAATTGGGTAGGGTCCAGTATCTGGAGGTTCCCAATGTCTCTGTTTATGAGTTCCATGATAATTCACTCCATAGCTTTGCAGACCAGGCTGGTCATGCTTATAGGGAGATAGTTCCCAGGTTCTGTTGTGGCACCACCTTTGTGGAGCGGGATGACTATTGCTGTGCGCCATTCTTTGGGTACATAGCATGTGGTAAGGTTGAGTCTGAACAGTGTATGTAGGTGAGTGTTTAGTTCCTTTTGGAGCTCATGTAAGACGCAGCCTGGGACTCCATCCAGTCCCATTGATGCTGTGTTCTTAGCTTTGGAGAGGGCTGTTTTTACCTGCATGTCCATGAAGTCTGGAGCTCTGCATTCTTCTGGGATGGACATGGGCCCTTTTGGGGGTGGGGGGGGGGGTGAAGTTTGCACTGAACTGGTCCGCCAGGATGTTGGCAATGTCAGTTGGTTCAGTGTATTTTTTGCCATTTTGCAGTAGCTGAAAGCATATCTGAGAGTTGTCACCTAAATGTTTGATATAGCTAAAGAAGGCTTTGTGGTTATCTTTAGATTCCTTGGCAATTTTTCTTTAGAAACTGGACTTGGATTATTTTATGAGCGATCATAGTTTCTTGCTAATAATGATCAGTGATGCCTTTCCTTTTTGGAATTTTGCTCTGTCATGTGTTAGTTTACTCCTTCTGTTGTATAGCTTATTTATGGGCAAGGACCACCAGATTGGTTTCTTCTTTTTGGACAAATGAGTCTTGGTTTTAATTGCGATGGCTCGATCCATGCATCCATGTAGATGTTCATAGAATGCACTTGTAAAGGATTCTGCAGATTGGATAGAATTATCCTGTAGCAAGGGGGCTTTGAAACTTTCCACTTAGGTCTTGAGAAGTGTAAAGTTTGCTTTTCAAATGTTTTTTCACAGTGGTTTTGTTGACTGGGGAGAGGAGTCAGGATGTGGATGTCCAGTGTGATTACTTCATGATCTGATATTAGCAGTGAGGGGTTTACCTCTGGTGTGGAACACTGATCCCCCATGTTGGTGATGATCAGGTCCAGTATTTTGTTACCTCTAGTGGGCATGGTGACCAGATGTTCCATGCCAGTTGAGTTTATAAACTCTAGGAAGCATTGGGCAAAGGACTTTGTACTCAAGTAATTCTCCCAGTCAATGTTTGGGTAGTTGAAATCTCCTCATATCATGGTGTTTGGTAGGACCTTTATATTTCCCAGTGTTCTCAGGAATACTGAGTGAGAGTCCTGAGACAAGGTATGTGATCTATAGCAGGCTACGATCTGGTAAGCAGCTTTGCCCAATGTTAGTTGCACTTACATGGTCTCCAAGGCCTCATGCTGTGCCACTAACCTGGAGGTGTGGGTATCCTTTATTAAAATGGATACACCCCCTTCTTTTGTATTTCAGTCTGGGCTTTGGGGCTGACACTTGGAGGGATTGGGATTTCTTTAAGTGGGGCATGTCCAACAGCTCTGTGTTTGGCATAGCTTTGTATGTTAGGCAGAGATCACCTCTGAGTAGGCGATATGCGATAGAGTAAAGCTGTAGTGTTTTGAGACGGTCTGTGTATGGCATGTATTTGAGGCTGCTAATCCTCTTTGTGAGGTATTTCTGCAGGCTTTCCAGTTGTTGTAGATGTCTTGTGAGGTACATAGCAAAAGGGGCATTGTACTCTATAATGGATATAATGAGTGATGAGCAGAGGGGAACAATGATCTCTTTTATTCTGCATCAGACACCTTTTGTGATGAGGTGTGCCACATAGAAGGATTTCCTGAGTACTGTGGCAATGTGATTATCAAAGGAGAGTCTACTGTCCACCTGTGTCCCAAGGTCTCTTATCACACTTTCGGTGTTAAGTATACTATCACCTATGTTGTAGTTCATGGGTACAGTGTTTTTACCAAAGGAGATGACAATGCACTTTTTAGCATTGAGCTTGAGGCCATGGCTTTGACACCAGGCATCTGTCTCAGTGAGGCCCTTTTGTAGGATGTCCACAACATTAGTAGTCTCGATTATGGCTCCTAGTTTGCAGTCATCTGTGAACTTCATTAGCCAGAGACCTTCCATGTTAACCTGTACTTCAAGGAAGTAGATACCAAACAGTACAGGACCCAGGACTGAACCCTGTGGTACTCCACTTGTCAATGGCCTGATGTCGGACTTGGAGTCTGCTACTTTCACAGTGTGTGTTGTGTCAGTAAGCCAGTTGGCAACCCATCTTGTGACATAGGGATTTATACCTAGTTTAGTGGGTTTATCCATAATTCCAGAGTGGGGGATGGTGTCGAAAGCCGTGGCAAGATCTAGATAGGCTGTGTGAACCACCTTACCCTTGTCTACGGCTTTGTTGACTGCTTCAAAGAAGTCTATCAGGTTTAGGAGACATGATCTGCCTTTTACAAACCCAAAATGGTTGTGGTCCAGAGTTTGGAGATTACCAATGTCTTTGTTTATAAGTTCCATGATGACAAGTTCCATAGCCTTGAAGACCAGGTTCATCAGGCTAATGGGGCACTAGTTTCCAGGGTCCATGGTGGCTCCCCCCTTGTGTAGTGGGATAATCACTACTGTGCACCATTCAGCAGACACAAAGCCTGAGGTCAGGCTATGATTGAACATGGTACATAAGTGTGGTGCCAGTTCATTCTGTAGTTTGTGTAGAACGCAGCCTGGGATGTAATCTGGTCCCATGGATGCTGTGTTCCTGGCTTTGGAGAGTGGTTTTTAGCTGTGCAGCCATGATGACAGCAACTTTGCATTCTTCCAGTATAGAGATGTGCTCTTTCATGGGTGAGAGAGGGGTAAAGTTAGCACTGATCCTATCTGCCAGGCTGTTGGCAATATCAGTCATGTCTGTATATTTACTGCCATTGTGCTGTAACTCAGAGTAGATCTGAGTGTTGCCATTGAGATTCTTGACATTGCTATAGAATGCTTTGTGGTTGTCTTTAGAATCAGTGTTGATCTTGTTTTCATAACTAGCTTTGGAGGATTTTATCAGGGATCACAGCTTCTTCCTGAGGCTGACCAGGGAGCTCCTCCACTCATGGGATTTTATCCTCTTTTGCAACAGTTTCTTCCTTCTGTTGTGCAGTTTGTTTATGGCAGGGGACCACCAGATTGGCTTCCTTTTCTTGGAGGATAGCATCTTGGTTCTGTTTGGGATAGCACGATGCATACACTCATGAAAGTGCTTATAAAGTGCAATTGTGAAGGATTCAGTAGTCGTAACAGTATTGTCCATCTGCATGGGTGTCCTGAAGTTCAGCACTTCTGTCTTAAGAAGCATGAAGTTGGCTTTGGAGACATTTTTAACATGGTTTCCTTAATGGGGGGGGGGGGTCCAGAATGTGGATATGTAGGATAATTAGCTTATGGTCAGATGGGACCAATGAGGCATTAACTTCAGGTGTGGAACACCGGTCACTCAGGACAAACCAAACCCCATAACCAACACAAATAACCAGAAAGTTAGCTAAATGCTACTCATTGCCAGAAGTCTCAGCCTCCAGATGCACACACACTTGAGGCACATCTCAGTATGAAGAATATTGATATCTGTGCAGTAACAGAAACCTAGTTCAAGGCTCCAGAGAGCACACCAGCACTACCAGGATACTACTCATTCCATACCTTCCAGCATCAGGACCTGGATCATAGCACATAGGGTGGGGATGTATCCATATTCAACAAGGATACCTACACCTCTCTCTACATGCTCTGTACAGGATATGTACCCATAGAATGTTGCACAGCAACATTCTTCACACTCCACAGGGGTGGGACCACAAAAACCCCTTGGCATTCATGCTCTATGAGCCTGATGAGTCTGATCTTTAAGGCAATGGAGCCAATCATAATGGAAGTCAACAATAAAGAGATTGTGAACCTTGACACAGTTGAGCACACCCAGTTTGGCTTCATCATATGCAGATCATGCCTCCTGAACTGGGTGGATTTCTTTGAGACCATTACCCAGGCTACAGATGATTGAAATGAGCTCAACACAGCCTTCCTATACCTCACTACAGCCTTTGACACGATTCCCCAGTCAGGTATCATAGATGAACTCAACAACCTGGACATGAATCCATACATCACAAGATGGATTGCAAACTGGCTCACAGATAGATTCCACAAATTAAGAGTTGCTGTCTACACGTCAGACTCTACACTGGTAACAACTGGTGGCCCCCAGTGTTCAGTCCTGGGGTCCCTCCTGTTTGGTATAGACTTCTCAAATGTACATGCCAACACAGGAGGGTTGTAGTTGACTAAGTTTGCTAGGAACTGTAAAGTGTTTGCCATAATAGATTCCCCGGATGACACAAATATTCTCCAGAAGGGACTCTATGAGCAGATGTGTGGTGTCAGAATCATGGCCTCAAGCTCAATGTGGAGGAATGCATAGTGATCCCCTTTGGTGAAAACAAAGTACACACAAACTACCACATAGGTGTTACCCCCTTAAAACTGACAAGGTAATAAGGGGTCTGGGGACACAAGTAGATAGTCATCTTTCCTTTGACAACCACCTAATCAACAAAGGGTTTGCATCAGGATCCAAAGAGGTAGTGGTGGCCCTCTACTCTTAAGTCATCAGACCCATCGAGTACAATGCACCATTTTAGATTTACTCGACTATGCATATCCAGCAGCTGTAGAGACCACAGAGGTACCTCACCAAGAGGATTACTGGCCTCAAACAGTTGTGTTATGCAACACAACTGGTGAAACTAAATCTGTTCTTCGTTGCATACCACCTACTCAGAGGCACCCTCTGCCTAACATGCAGAGCCATGTCCAACACATAGCTGCTGAGCATGCGCCAGCTACAGATAAAATTGAGTCGCCCTACACACTTCAGGGATATGAACCTCATCACAACAATGAATACAACATGCTGGTGGGATAGAGTACCATGCCAGACACTTGCCTTACTGTGGAACAGAGTCCCAATGTACATCAGACAGAGCCCCTTACTGACACTCTTCAATACAAACCTTGATGAGTGCATGGGAAACAGACAATTCACGCCAGCCATCACATCAGCAACCCCACTAGAAAGGGGCTTAAGGCACTAACTATTAGAACGAGGGCTTGGG
>NC_056731.1:1392036580-1392069080 GCF_019279795.1 Protopterus annectens
ATGTGCTGACATGGCATCCAGGAATTGGTGCAGTACCCTGGATGCTGATGCCTGTGAAATTCCCGTCATATCACCAGTTGGTCTCTGGAAGGTACCTGTAGCTAGTGTTCTTAGGCCAACACATACCTTGGTATCCACTGGGATGGGTTCCCCTCTGTTGGTTCTGTGTGTGAGGCGTGGCCGGCACAGCTCAACAATTTGCTGCAGGAGGTCTCTGTCCACCCTATAACGGTCCACTATCTCCAGCTCATGAAGCCCCTGGTAGGTTACCCTGGATCTGTACACTCTTTTCCATTTCCTCACTGTGGGTTGCTCAGTAGCATTCACAACATCACCACCCTCAGCACCTTGCACATGTTGGTTTATGATAGCAAGAGCAGCCCCTAACATTTTGTCTGACTTAAGTTTTTTAAGTTTTCACTCTTTGTATACTGCAGTGTTGCAGAGTTCTTGGGAAAACACAGGGGAGACTGCTGTTTGCAGAGTTTAAAGTGCTGGGCTGGGCTGGGCTAGTCTGCTGCCTATGTAATTGGCTGATTCTGATATATTTCACCTGGCAGCTCTGCTAGTTCTCCTTGGTTAACTTCCTACTACTTCTTTTCCTTCCTTTTCCCTTTCTGTTTCTGCCTGGTGCAGCACCACGCAAACGAGTGCACACGCACCCACACATGCGCACATGCTGTGTGCACATTTGCAAGAAATTTCAGATATATTCACGGAGTATATCTTTGGTTTCTGGTTTTCAAAAAGGACAACTGTAGATACACCTCTTGCAATCCTGAGCAACTCAGGGCAAACACAAGACACTGTGCTCCAATAAGCATACAGCCTTTCTGACACACCCCCTTATGGTGTCAGCTATCTTCTACTCTACTATTCACCTACTCCTACACTTACACTCTTGGAACATAGCTCACATGCTGGGGAAAATTGGAATTCACTATCCTTATCCTCATTTGCATAGGATTGCCTACTAATGCTTGGTTACATCTCTCACACTGAGCTCCCCCCCCCCTTAGCAACTAGTACTCAGTGGCCATGTTGTCTTCAGCCTGCCATTCACCTGCATGGTAGGATAAACTTTTTAGTGAAAATGCCTATTTTTGGCTATTTTTTAATTATTTTCTTGTTTTTTTAAGTGCCGCACGTTTGCATGCCGCTGCGCTATGCTTAAACATTGGAGGTCAGGGAAAAAAATAGATTTGAATAATTTTAAACATTTAAAAATGCCAGTGGCCTTATATTTGGCCATTGGCATGCTTCCTCAACTGGATGCATCCTTTATTTGGAGATGTCATAGCTCCGTTTTGCTATTTGCAGAACGGTACTCCATTACCAACGGAGTACATTTCTGCAGATAACACTACTCTTCCACGGACAGGTTAGTGTTTCCTGGATTGCAAATTTACCTCATTTGCATAGCTTTCAGCAGCAAATGAGCTAATTTGCATACCATGAGTCCGTGCAAGACTAGCTTTAGAAGCTCTCATGCATGCCCCTGCCGGCTGTTGCTGGATCGCTCAGCAGACATATTGGCTGTCTGATGTCTTACTCTACTCTACAACTCCATGCAAGCTTTCGTAAATCCGGCCACTATGTTTAGTCTTCAAATTCTGCAATTTTTGCCACTTGTATTAACTGTGCTATTTTTTGGAGCTTTTCTCCTCAGGCTTCCACTGAAAAAGGGCAACCTGCCCATTCGGACTAACCCGGTTAACAAATGCCAACTAAATAAATAAAATACATAAATAAAGCATGTGTTACAAATAAATCCACTGGAAACAGACAGGACCAATGCTTCACAACCCATATCCTTCATGATGTTAGAATCCAACAAAGAACAAGAGTTCCAATGGATATATCTGCATTTAACTGGAACACACTAGTTTTTGTGGATGCTTTCTCGAACTGTGACAGCTTTAAGTAAACTTTGCAAAGCAAACTTGTACACTTACAGTTCTGCTACATTTTTATATTACAATTCCTTACTTTCTAATATGGAGACTGGTTACTTAAATAATATTTATTAAATAATTGGGGTTATTTAAATTTAATTTAAATTAAATTTAATATATTTAATTAAATAATAGGGGTTGGGAGGATGGCCTAATGGTTAAGTTGTTTGCCTTACAAACACAAGGTGCAGGGTTTGAGTCTCACAAGTGATAACTGACTAGGCTTAAAGTGACTCACAAGGGCAGTTAGCTTAGTACTAATCTATGAACCTCTAAAAAAGTAAAGAGCTGTCAGCATACTCTTGTTCCTATCCTCACTCTACATGCAAACACATACTGTCTCTTTGTTTGCCACCCCACACACACTAAGAATAAGCTAATGCAGTAAACTCTCATATTTTTGAGGGATGAAAATTCACCTTCATAGTTGTTTAGTTCTGTTTCCACAACATGCATGTTGGCATCATGTTTGTGTGTGTGTGTGTGTGTGTGTGTGTGTGTGTGTGTGTGTGTGTGTGTGAGTGTAGGCGTGTGCATGTGTGTGTGTGTGCATGCACGTGCACCAAAGCAGGTGTGTTTTGGAGGAGAGAGACTGCACTTGAACTAAAAAAATTATGAAAGGATTATTTTTTGCTAAGTGTACCTCTGCAAAGGATATGGGAAAATATATAAATAACTCCAACTATTTTATTGAAATGTTAGGCCAAGGTGTAACAGCACTAATCTCTGCTCTGGATATGGGTTGTGCACTATTTGTTCCCTTGTTTTTCCATAAGACTACTCGAACTTCACCCTTGTGGTTTAACTGTAGCACTCTTGAGTAATTACTGCACAACGCACCCAGCCCAGCAGTGAATATCACCTGATTCAAAACAATTTTAATGCAGGTTTGCTGATGACTCACCAGGGAGCAAAATGCAAGTCAGCCTTAACAAAATAGAAACTAAGATTTCAGGAATACTAAGATGAAGGCAGACCAATTACTAACTGATTAGTGTGCACGTATCATCTAGGTCAAGGGAAGGTTTTATCCCTCTCTCATCCTCCCCTGTCATACCCATCATAGGCAGTGGTGGCATAATGGCTCTGATCTTCACTTCACACACACACATAAGGTTCAGTATTTGATTCTGTCCACTAGTTAATGGCTGGGCTTGTAACAGTCTGTAGACTGACTGCCTAGTACTTACCAATAAACCGAATATAATTCCCCTTTCATTGTGTACCCTTCTAAACATATGACTCAACCTGGAAGACATCACGGTTCCTCATGAAGGCAATCAAGGGCACATCTTCCACATGCTATGCAACTCGCCTTCATGCACCTTCTTTGTTTTCTTACAGACCATTGGTACTTTTGCCTTGCTTACATAACCTTAAAGGATCCAGTCTTAAGCAGCCTCTTACGCATTCACAAAACTAACAGTACCATAAACAGTTGGTTGAAGAAAGTAAATTTCCACTTTAACATAAACAAGACCTGCTTAGATACCACTCTGAAAGAATCCCTTTTCTATGGAATACACCTCCCCTAAATGTAATGTAATGATGTGTCATTGTGTTTCTGCTATTATTGTACTTATATAACTGCATCTCTACTTATTGTAATTTACTGTATTTTATTGGCCTTGTGACTCAGGTCATGCATGAAAAAATGGTCTTCAGACCAGATAATCTACCTAATTAGCAAATGTACAAAGCAATAAATAAATAAATGAAGAAAGGAAGGAAGGAAAAAACAAACAATCAAACCTGATCAAATAGACAAATGAATGGAAAACCATAAATTCACCCCTGATCTGGCCCCTTATAACCCCATTGAAAGGGGAAGAAATTAAATACTAGTGACCTCATTTTGTAGGGTACTGATAAAATGGGAACTTGAGGCTAGGCTACACATAGTCCAGCTAATCAATAGCCTAGCATGAACCTATAGACCTATAAAGCAAGCTTTTTAACTTGATTACTGGCAACTGCTGAAATATCCTAGCATTGACCAAACTTAAGTTCTTTCAGTTTGATGCTGCAGGCTATTTCTCAGCAAGAGAAGCTCATGGACTAGTGATCTGGTCCTATCTGCTGAATCACTGTTCCTGACAGACTTATCCTTTTTAACAAATGGTAGCCAGTATATCTTTGGTGTATCATCATTTCCTCCTTAACAAAACAAATTAATTAAAACACAGACAAAGCAGTCAACTACCATGTTCATTAGAAGCTTAGTAGACAAAACATCCTTCAGTAGTTATTAAAATAAAACAGTCTGTGGAAATGCTTCAGATAATCTTGTTTGTTAAATTAATGTTCCCTAACTATTATTGGGTATAGAATATTAATTCAAATGCAGATTAGTTCAAAATGACTAGATCAGAGGAGAATCATTAAACCTGAGATTGTTTATCTTCCTTTTCTCAGAGGTGGAGCAGCCTTGGAGTTTACTATATTAAGTAAGAAGATATGGGATAAGAAGCCAGTGGCTGCAGAGAGAGATAAACCCTAAAGTATGACCCAGTTGACCCAAGTTTTATTAGCAGCTCAGGTGCTTGATGGCGCAGCCTATCAGGTTAGGGATGGTGTGTGCTGCACATGTCTTGGAAACCATAGCTCAGAAAGAGGATGCAAGACTGGGGGAGGGAGGGAGGATAGAGAAGGCGAGAACCTCCCTCAAAGGCTTTGAGGTGGAGCATGTGCTCAAAGTTCCTTCTTATTGTCAGCCCAGTCTCATACAATGATGTCAATAGAGAAGACAAATTTAGGGCTAAGGAAAAAAATCCCCAAGCTGCATTCACGCTTTATCCATGGCATTATCAACAGTCTTGACAGAGCCCTAGGTATAGTGCAAACATTTGTCTGTTTTAAATAATGAAATTGTGGTCTCGTTTGTGAACTATAATATGTAGATTTTGTGTTTGGCCCCTACCTATATTTTGGTTAAGCACGTTATAGTTTGTTAATGCATGATATAACCCCCACAACGTAAAATTTCCAGTTGAATGCTAGAACTGGTTATGTTACTGATAGCAAGCTACTGCGTCAGCACATGGAGCAGCTTTATTTTATGAGCGGTAGTAGTGGTTAATAAATAGGAAAGGCATACAAATACAACTTAACCTTGTATACTACTAGTTAAAGATACACTATCACACACAATCACATACACACACACACACACACACACATATCACAAGATGGTAGTGGCTGGGTGACAAAGACTACATCAGCTCATGGGGACTTTGTTTTTTTAACTTGATGTTATAATTTAAATAACCTAGAAATGTGCTTTTAGATGTGGTATTTGGGATTTTTATTTAGGAAACTGTCTTTTTTTTCCATTAACTCTTTCAGCTCTCCAGTTCTTTCAGTTGGCTTAATAAATTAATTAAAATCACTGTTCCCAGGGCTTGTTATGGAATATCAACATCTTATTTTTGTGGGGGGGGGTTTTGATCATGGACTTAAAACTGGCATGCAGCCTATCAGGTTCATAGGCTTACAGCAGTAGCACTTCTCTGGACCAGCAGCTTTGTGTTATAATACCAAGTTTTGTGTTTGAATTTGGGTGTGATTTTGCTCTTGAGATGCTTTTGTTATATCTGTCCTGTAATGCTAACAGTTTAGGCACTATTTTGTTAATTCTCTTGCTGCTTATGGCACTTTCTATCTTTAGTCCCTGTAGAACCCTGTCATTGTTTCATGAGATGACAGCTGACTATTTTGCGTTTTGTTAGTGTTATGGGCCAGGTGCTACTTCATCATCTATGGCACTCAGGAATAAAAGAATACTAGTTTTTGTTATTTTATAGCCACGGAAGACATTTTACCAACCCATGGCATTTTCAGCACTACCAGCTAGGAGACTAGGACATTAAGCTCTGTTCCATTTACTGCTCTTTGGAATACATGGGTCACAGTTGTGCTAATAATACAAAGATGATAGCTTTAACATCAACAAATGTTACAAGGTCATCGGCAGCAGTAGCAGCAGCGGTAACATCAACAGCATTTCTTTTTTCCCGTTTATTATTTATGGAACTAGGGTGCTTCAGCAACTATCACCACCTCTTTTGAATCAGTGCCACCCTCCTATCTTCTTCAATAGTCATGTCCAAATGTCACAGGTCTTTCTTGGGCAATCCAACCATGTCTTGGCTAGACATCCTCATATACTCTTGCCATCTTCCATTCACTCCAAAATCTGCTTTACCAAATCACATTCTGCTTTCCTACACATAGACTGAGCTAGTGCAATCTGGTCTTCCTGACCTTCTTTGCAACTGGAACTGCTTTGCCTTCAGCTCCGACATCTTATTTCTGAAATCCTATTTCTCATTTCAGGCATTTCATCTACATCACCTCAGGCTTTCTCGGCTTGTCTGCCTTCAATGTCCAGGTTTCTGTACCACACAGAATCACTGCTGGCAGCACTTTTTAATAACGTTACATTTCAACATCTTTGGTATTCTTTCCTTGCACATTAACCCTGACATTTTGTGACAGTTGGAAACATGCGCCTCTTATTCTAGTGTTGACCTCCTCATTCGAATCCCCTATTCCTCAACCACACATTCCAGATATTTAAAGCTGGTAGACTGTTCCAGTATTTGACCTTGTGTCTCAGTTTTTATTTTCTTCTGATTTTTCCCATTTTCTGCCTTGACCACTGTCTTGGCTGTGCTCAGTTTCATCCGTAGTATATTAAGTTTTACCTCCCAGGTTTGAGTATCAGGCTTTAAACTGTACAGGTGCACATTTTGCAACATTAGATTTAAGAAGGGTTATGAGAACTGTTAGTTGTATAGTATAGTGTATATGTTTTATAGTGTAGTGGTTATCATTTGCTAAAGATCCTATTCTGAGTCTGCTTGTAGTGCCACATTGTCTGCATGCAGTACTTTGTTGATCTGTCCCCTATAGTCTCTTTGATGATTCATTCTATCACCGGTATGAACAGGAGTGAGCTGAGAGCTGAACCCTGATGTACACACAGTCCCACTGGGAACGCCTCTCCAACTCCAAATATCACAGTTTTGATGATACAAAATTTGGTGAAGAGGTGAACACTTTAACCTAGACATTTCAAGTCAGACACTACCCTTTAGACTTTATTCAATGTCTAAAAGTCAAGGTCGTTGATGAGTGGTCCCACCATTTTAAGGCTGTTTTGAGGTATGGTTTTGATATCCTGGTAGTAAGATCAAATGTGAGTGTTACAGCTATTGAAGGGAGTGTAAATCATGGCAATGCTGAATAATTTCCCAGGGCATTGGTACATGTTTACTATAAAGCTACCAAAAATGTTAAAGACATTTTAACAAGAGATTGGTTTAGCTTTATTACAACCCATGTTTGAGTAAGTTTTTGGGTAACAGCCCTACTTTGATATTTGGAATGGGGATAATCTTAAGAAGAGATTTGAAAAGTGTGACATGAGAAAGTGGGAAGACCATATGGCTGCGAAGGGTATGTAGAAACGTGATGCTTACAGCCAGTGTAGATATGTTTTTGAGGGTAGCAATTTTACTACAAGCACCTTTGCACAACTGGTCTACCCAAATGGAAAATGTAATTGTAACACTAAGGGTGGGATTTATTTAGCACAAAGCAGTTCATGCTCTGCATTTTATGTTGGTAAAACATTAAAGGCTTTGAAGGCTAGAATTTACCAACATAATTATGCCATTAAGAAGAAAGATAATAATAATGTGTCACATAAACATTCAGTAATTTGTGCACATTTTAAGAAATTTTTGTTTTTTGCACTGGAAAAAGTTCCTTTTTTGAAAGTGGGCAAATGGAAAGTGCATATCAAGAAGCGTGAATTATATTGGCAAGTGTTGCTAGATGCCACCAGTCCCCTGGGTATCAATGATAGAATATCTATCAGTAGTTTATTATTAATTAAAAGGGGACAGATCTAATTATAACATTGCATACATTTAATTATGGTTCACTATTTAACATGGTAGTTAGTTTACATTATGTTAATAGAGAGTGAATAATGTTTATGATTCTGTTTAATGTATTTTTTCAGAGTGAAGTACAATTAATTGGTTATTGAATAAGATCTTACCGTTTCAAAGTAGTTTTGTTTTTAAGCAGTATGGCTTAATAGCTACTAGGTGCCAATGTATGATTTTATTATTTAAAGGACCACTATGGGAAAAAATTAACAAACACTTGCCTTTTTTTTTCTTTTTTTGCTAACCTGTATTCATCAGAAAGTTGTAGTCACTACTAATTTTCTTGTGTTCGTGACCCTCAGTGTCCTTCCAGGGGCATATATCCTGATCAGAGCTTGCTTTCTTCTAAAGCTAAATCTTCCGCATAGTGCACTACGATGGCACAGTTGTTGAGATTATAACACCCATGGCTGGACTGTCTCATCTCAATTCCATTCACTTAGAATGGAAGAACAGAGAAGCCGTGCTAATTTTGAGAGACTTTCGTACTAGTATCACTTATTGTTCTGTCCTGCCTCTTACAAATGTTTTTCTGTTGATGCGTTACACATTCTATGAAAAAAAACTTCCATAAAATGAACTCATTGCTGAGATAACAGACTTTTTTGGGAGGTACTGCTTTTGGGTGCTTCATTTCCTTCGCAAGTTATTCCTCCCATTTCCCCTCCCTTAGTAAACCACAGTATCAGATTTCCTGCCGTGTAAAGTTTAGTTTTAGCACTTTGGTCTAACATATTATAGCACACAGATTACCTCTCCATTCATACTTACTACTTACCTTTTGGCAAACAAGCACATAGGTCATTGTCTGTCCTGCAACTAGCAGCTATCCATTTTATATCACTACATAAAACATATATGGATATCTCTGTCTCTGTCTGCAACATTTATTTATATGCCTGTCACTCTTTCTGTCCCTAACCACTCTCCCACACTGTTCATCTTGTTTGCTGGACGATATAAGTGCATTCACTGTAATTTCAGTATTGTGATTTATAAGGATGTTATGAGGACTTTATGATCTGGGATGCTCTCCAGGAGTAATCTAGTCTGAGTGTAAGTTATAGTAATGGTCAGTAAGTCATAATGGCTGCTGTAGAAAAGTAGATATGGGCTTGTGAAATAGTTTCTATCCAAGGTCTCCTCTAAGAAGGGAAACCTGTGGTATGCTCAGAGCAAATGCTCTATCTACAGCTCAGTTAACCCACTTAGTTAACTGATCAGTGTTCAAAACTAGTAGTTTCTTCCTGTTTTTCTACTCACACAGTGGAACTTCCTTAGGAAATTTCTCAAGGCATGGAAACAAAGTAACAAGAGGTTGAGGGTGGCAGTGGATTTAGGGATAGCAGGCACCAATTAATACAAGCAGACAGGAACCATTAAGTAAATCTGACTTGATAGTAGTTTACATTAAGAAAAGACTTGCCTGTCACTCCTTTTCAAGTGTTCCTCACACTCTGCTGGCATTATCTCATATCGCATGTACAGCTTCTCTTATACCAGCTAAGTCTGCACTCACCTTGGTTTACAGACAACATATAGGTACATTTATTATTGATTCTTTATGAATTTAGTTGCTGGAATTTGCTTTCTGAAAAAACACTAGTTTTAGGGAGGCCTAAAGTAAGACAGGGACACAATCCATGCAATTAATTTATTACACTGAATACATTTTAGTAAAATTATCAAACAGCATAATGAGCTTAAAGTAAAATATAGGCAGTCCATCAAGTGGTATGCATTATTTTAGTCCAGATGCATTTTTCATAATGCAAGCCTCTAGCAGTATTATAAATCATCATATAGCAGAGTAACCTAGAGCAATGATTTCAATTTATCACTATTCACAGCAAATTTCTTTATAGTTACATAGAATGAGCAAAAGCAAATATGCAAAGCACCTATTTCAAACAATGTTTCACTAAAAACGTATAACATTATTTATGAGTCTTGGGCACAAAGGTGAGACAAAGTAGCCTTGTAATCAGCATAAGCAATGAGTCTTCAACACATTGTCTTTTGCCACATTCAGACAGCTAATAAAAAAAGATAATGAAAAATATAATGAGAAGGATGAGGCATGCCCCTGACTTGGTTCTTTCATGTAGAAGATGATTTCATAAGAGACCTACCTGGCACAGTCAGTACAGGATGTAAGGGTGTGTGTGTGTGTGGGGGGGGGGGGGCAGTACAGTACTGCTTTCTATTGCACCATTCAGATTACTCATAATAAAACTGCCTGATACTTCAGAGCTACCTTTTCCCTGTACATTTTCTATCCAGGAATTAAAACTTAAAGGGGGAAATTAGTTTTCCTCCAAAGCTTTAGGTCAATAGAACCTACATCTAGAAGTCAGAAGATCAATGCTGAGAAATATGAAATAAGGCTTAGACAAAATTGCTGTAGCATTCAAATTAATACAGTTTTACAAGTCTAAGCATGTATACCATGTGATTTACTTTATTGTTTTGTGCTATTTTCAAATATCATACAAGGTAAAACCAAATAATCAGCCAGCAGCCAGCATTGTTTTTTATACATGCAGCATGCATATGAGACTCAGTTTAGCAAAGCTAAAGTAACAGCATAAAAAAGCAGCCAACAGCAAAATAATACTGACTGGCAAATAAATACTAAATGTTTATAGACTTATATTTTAAGTAGTTCGAATACAATCACATACAGGCTGGTGCACTGGAAAAGCAATTACATTATAATGTGCATAATGTGACACAAAGTTCAAAGAAGGGATGCTGGTGGTAAAGAAAGAGTGCAAAATAACAACAATGATACTGGTGCACTGTGAAAGACTGAGCAAAATTTAGGTAAGTGTTGTGATGGCTTAGTGGTTAACTACTGTGACTATAGTGTACAGGGTCCTGGGTTCAAGAACTGAAAAGGCTGTTTAAGGGGTGGGAGGTTGGCGTAATGGTTAAGGTGCTTACCTTAGAAACACAAGGTGCAGGGTTTGATTCTCACATGGGGTAATCGGCTAGGCTTAAAATGGTCCCCGAGGACAGTTAGCCTAGTACTAATCTATGAATCTATGAATCTATGAATCTAAGAGCTCTGTGCCCAAAAGAAGCAATAACGATTAATGTAAAGAAACACAAAAACCTAAATCATGGCGGCGGCAAAAATCTGATTGGATTGCTCCTACTTATTCTGCTGCTGACTCCAAATGGTCCTGTTATCTCCCACCTCTTCCATGCCCTTTTCATATGATTCTTACAAGTATCTCATATGTATCAAAGCACTGTAACTTCTTAATTTCTCCTCAGCTACTGGTTGCCAAAGCCATGTAGTTTCCGTACGTGACAAAGTATTTCCTTTATTAATGTGTAGCCGATCCTCAGCATCAGCTTAACTGTACACTTTCTAATTCACCCATTTTTTGCTATGCATGACTTTGACTTAAAGTCCTACCTCCTATACTATGGTCATCCAAGTAAAACAAACACCAGAACGCCTTGAGCCAGAAATGAACAAATGACTTTGTTGTTATTTCATCAGACCTGAGGCTGTGTGTTCAGAAAAGGTGCAATCATCAGAGGCAATGAGCTGTAATTTGATCACATTTATTTATTTACTTACTTAATTTAAATATATATTTATTCTTCTTTTTTAACCAGGGTACTACACTGATCCAGCTGAACCATTTTAGGCTCAGCCTGAGTGAATACAAACAGTATAACAAACAAAAAGCATTAGTAACAAGACAGTTCAGAAGATGTAAATCACAGGAAATACAAACAATTATTGTGGACATGGTAGAGAAATGCGTCATATGGTGAAGGTGGAGAACAAATGAGTATTAATGGTTTCTGAGAGAACCTAGCTGCTGATTTTATGTGGGATGAGTCCATCTCCCTCCAAAACAGCTTCTCATATAAACTGGGAAAAATCTGGCATATGAAGCCTAAATGGACCTCAGTAATTGAGATGGTAACAAGAAGCTGTGTCTAAAAAAGGAGGCCACTATTTGTCATGGTGGTAACCGTAGGGACAACTCATAGACATTATTGGAGAGGGATGGTATCTCATTAAAGAAAGAGGCCTGCCACAGAATGCTAGTAGGGGACATTTATAGATGTGATTGTCCTGTTCTGACACACCAAGAAGTCTGCAGCTGTGACAGTCACTAAAGCAAAGTCCCTGATATGGGGTGAGTTTGACAAGGTCATGGAGGAATGATTTCAAGGTCACCTCAGTGAGGTTTTGGCAAACCATTTTGTGACTCAAGAAAGAGAAGCAGGACAGTGTTCAGGCTATTTTTGACATGAGTGCATATGTATTGATCTTGGCTTGGGTATCATTTGGAAGATGAAAGGAATATTTTGAGAAACTTTTAAACCTAGTGAAGGCAGCATTTGGCAGCATTGCCTTTGTCCTATAGATGACATCACCACAGCAGTTTAACAATTGCAGGCTAGAAAAGTTGTAGGAGTGGTCAGGGTGCAGTCAGAGGTGTTTAATGTGCCTATTCAATGTTGTGTATGGAACGACAAACTGGGTCGCAGTTTCCATCTTTCAAAAGTGTGACAAGAGGTGTGTTTCAGTTATATGCTGGTCATGAGCCTTTGCCTCCTTGGGAAAGCACACTCTGAGATGACAGAAAGCAAGCACAGTCTGATAAATTAGCTTCTGCTTCAAAAGGAGTAATGTAGATATCTTCCAAACAAGGAGGAGTTTATCAGTTCTTTGTTCTCGGGTAGATATTCAAGGGTTAAAAGCAGCTCAAAATGGAAAACACAATGGTATAAAACTATCTAGTTTTAATAAAACCAAATTAAAAGCCTGCCAAGCTTACAGGTTTCACAGAAAATGTTTTTTCAAGAAAAAAAAGACAATGCCGTAACTAATATTTAAACAAAAATTTAAATAACCTCTCTAGATCACATGGTTCAAAAATTTAAAAGAGCAGTCACCTTCTAGCATGCATCTTTAGTAAAGGCTTTATACTGTAGTTAACATTTAAGCCTGGAAGTTGGTCAGCTCTAAATAATGATATCTATTTAAAGTCAGCATATTCCATCTTAGTGCATATATCACCACCTCTTATACTATCATTTATTATCTCAAGTACTGAATACCTAAAGAAATTATTTCCTCCTTTGTCAAGGATATGTTTATATAGTACATAAGTGTTTTTCTTTTAATTTTATGTCAGACAAATGTTCACCAAATAAGATTTCCTAATTTCCTATTACATTTACCAAGACAGAAGGCACTACATGTTTGACATATAGTGATATAGGTTCATAGGTTCATAGGTAGATACTAGGCTATCTGCCCTAGGGCATTTATAAGCCTAGCCAGAGTGTATTTGGCTTCCACCTCCCTATTAGATTAACCTACTGTGCCTCTGTAAAGTAGGTCACAGAAGGTACCCTTTTAAAATTAGTTTACTGTGCCTCTGTCTAGCAGGGACACAGAAGAGATCCCAGGGGTGAATTTGCGATTTCCCATCCACACGTCCAGATTTTGCTTGAAGAGGGTCAGCGAGGGGCTATGTCTAACATGAATTGGGATTCTATTCCAGAGTGAGGGGAGCCTCTAGGAAATGAATCTGTCCCTCCAGCATTTCCTATTTATTTTTGTGCTGAGGTTTAGGTCCCTGGAGCGTGTGGCTCTAAGGGACATGGATTTCTTTGAGGTGGAGCATGTCCATTAATTCTGGGTTTGACATGGCTTTGTACATCAGGCATAGATCACCTCTGAGTAGGCGGTAAGCAACTGAGTAGAGCTGGAGTTTCTTTAGTCGAGCTGCATAGGACATCTGTTTGTAGCCCATGATCCTCTTGGTGAGGTACTTTTGGGGTCTCTCCAGTTGCTGCAGGTGTCAGGTAAGGTACATCCCAAAAGGGGCATTGTATTCAATTATGGGCCTGATGAGTGACGAGTAGAGGGGCACAATGATCTCTCTTGATCTAGATGCGAACCCTTTCATGATAAGGTGGGCTATATAGAAGGTCTTTCTAACCACTTTGGCAACGTGATTATCAAAGGAGAGATTACTATCTATGTTGGTCCCCAAATCTCTAATTACTTCTTCCGTACTTAATGGATTACCACCCATGTGGTAATTTGTGGGCACCTTGTTTTTCCCAAAGGGGATGACTATTCACTTTTTAGCATTTAGCTTGAGGCCGTGGCTCTGGCACTAAGCATACGTCTCTGTGAGACCCTTTTGGAGGATGCTTGTGTCAGCTGGAGATTCAATTATGGCCCCCAGTTTGCAGTCATCTGCGAATTTTGTCAGCCATAATCTCCCCGTGTTAGCCTGAACCTCAGAGAAGTATATACCGAACAAGAGAGGTCCCAGAACTGAGCCCTGTGGGACGCCACTTGTAACTGGTTTGGATTCGGACATGGCACCTGTGATTCTGACCATGTGGGTTCTATCTCTGAGCCAGTTTGAAACCCATCTTGTGATATAGGGGTTGATATTTAAGCAGGTAAGCTTATTTATGATGCCTGAGTGGGGCATTGTGTCGAAGGCTTTTGCGAGGTCCAGGCATGCTGTGTGGACTACCTTGCCCTCATCTATGGCTTTGGTAACTGTTTCAAAGAAATCATCTAGGTTTAAGAGGCAAGATCTCCCCTTAACAAAGCCGAATTGGGTAGGGTCCAGTGTCTGGAGGCTCCCAATGTCTTTGTTTATGAGTTTTATGATAATATGCTCCATAGCTTTACAGACCAGACTAGTCAGGCTTATGGGACGATAGTTTCCTGGGTCCGTTGTGGCACCAACTTTGTGGAGTGGGACCACTGTAGCTGTACGCCATTCTTTGGGTACATATCCTGTAGTAAGGCTAAGTTTGAACAGTGACTTAATGTGAGGGTTCAGTTCTTCTTGGAGCTCATGTAAGACACAGCCTGGGACACCGTCCGGTCCCATAGATGCTGTGTTTTTTGCTTTGGAGAGGACAGCTTTCACCTGTGCACCTGTGATGTCAGGGAGGTTACATTCAGTTGGGATAGGCATTTGCTCCTTTGGGGGGGAAGGGGGGGGAGTTTGCACTGAATCTGTCTGCCAGGATGTTGGCTATGTCTGTAGGTTCGGTATATTTTGTACCGTTATGCAACATTTCAGAGCATATCTGGGAGTTTCCGCCCATGTTCCTGACATAACTAAAGAAGGCTTTGTGATTATCTTTAGTGTCTAGGGCAATTTTTCTTTCGAAACTGGCCTTTGATGATTTTATGAGAGATCGAAGTTTCTTGCTAATACTGATCAGAGATGCCTTCCCTTTTTGGGATTTTGCTCTGTCATGTAGTAGCTTCCTCCTTCTGTTGTATAGTTTATTTATGGCCGGGGTCCACCAGACCGGTCTCCTGTTTTTGGTGGAGTGTGTCTTGGTTTTATTTGGGATAGCACGATCCATGCATTCCTGCAGGTGCTCATAGAATGCATTTGTAAAGGATTCTGCGGATTGGGCTGTATTATCCTCTGGCACAGGGACTTTGAAGGATTCCACCTCATTGTGCTTTTCATATCACAGTTAGCAGGGATATGTAAATAACTGATATTTAATATATTTGGATGCATATAAGAGTCATTCCTATAAATGCACTGACAAAAGCAACAATTACAGCATGGTTTAGTGCCATTCCCTTTTATATTTTTAGTATGTTGTTTAAATTATTCTCTTTATAACATAATGCCTGTTTTGCATTTTTTACCCATTTTGCATGTACATTTTGGATTATCAGCTAATTTCTCCTTAAGACCATCTATATATTTTTAAATTTATTAATTTTTAAATTATATTCTCAATAGCTTCTGTTGTCGATTATAGCCTGTTACTTCACAGAATTTTTCTCATTTTGAGTCTTCTGAAACATAGTTATATTTATGCCATGAGAAACCATTTTCTGGATTTTTTGGGGATTTTATTTGGTGTGGTAGCAGGAAAGGGATGGTGTTTCTGTAGAGAAAAGAGTAATATTACCATCATTATACTCACTGAGAGTGCAACCAGATTACCTACAACAACTTCTTCAAGTGACAAATAATCCGCTTATGTTGGCTGAGGAAAGTACTGTCAATGATTCATCTACAAATGTAAGTAAATCGAGTTTGAATGATGACTCTTTCTGCTGCTTTGCAAAGACTTTTATTGTAGCATTATAACTGTGTGAAGAGCTAGTGGGCATTTTTAGTGAGATCATGGAGGAAGGAGAGTTACCTAAGTCCATTATAGTCAGTACTCCCTACGGGCAACAGTGATCCAGAAGACCCTCAAAGCTTCTGGCCTATGTGCTTTTGTAATGTACAATGTTATAATGCTTACACATAAAGACTGGGTTCAAGACCTCATAAGAGAGGATTTAAGAGTTCTTCTCAGTCTTGTCTTGGTTTGTATGCTGGATCACAAAAAAAGCAATTAACTTCATTTTTAAATTAAGTCTCTTTGGTATTATAATGCCAGTTGGGAGTTTATTCCTTGCACATTCCAAATAATTCTAAAAGAAATTGCCCATGATATTAAAGTCTGTATCTATGACAATACTTAGTTTATTTCTTGTCTATCGTCTTCCCTCTTCTGTTCTCAGCAACTTGGACACACTTTAGAGTGTTAAACAAAGTACATATATGCCCAACACCCCTAAAAGCCTCGAGTAAACAGAATGCCATTTAAGAAGCTAAAGCCTCTCACTGTGTGACAGATTGTTCACCAATGAAATTCGCTTTGTGCAGTATGTTTGGATTCTCTCTCTAGTATGTTTAGCTCCAGTTATGAATAAGTATAAAAATTGGAACAATACTTATGTTAGGCTCTTAATACTTACTTAAGCAGTAGAACTAAGACATCTTTATGACTGTATGTCGCCATTCTCAAAACTGCTGTTATAGTACCAAAACACCACCTTAGTGTAAGATTTAAATTATTACAAAATCTCATTTAGCTATGTATTGTCACTCCCAGTCTTTAATTTCTGTCTGAGATCATAGTATAGCATTATTAATTCTATAAATGGATAACATTTGTTTGATGGACCTAGATGAAAAATATATGTCTTGCTATTAAATATGATTTTGTTGTTATCAGTCGAAATAGAGTTTGTCAAAACTCCCCATAACAAGGATAGTATAAAAAACATGATCAGGGAACTGAAAAATACTAGTAGGACTAATAAAGCAGCCCATAAATTTAGGCTAGCATCTGAAGCTAAGGATAAATAACAAGTCCTTCTTTAGTTATATCAGACTACTGAGAGAGTGTTGTAGAAGTTAAGTGCTTTTGTTCTTTAATTATATTACAGCACTTCATCAAACCATTCTCCAGAATGAAAGAGAATTCACTTAAGTATCACACAAGAGTCATGTGACTCATCAGCTCATACACCATGTATACTTAATTAATTTTAAAAACAATTATTCATACTAAAAATATATTAGCTTGTTTTTAAAATGTGTAATCATTTATAATAACATATGACATTGATATTAAATAATGTTAAATTAAATTCTTTGTGGTTTTAAAATGCATTTAATATTTATTAAATGATTCAGGATCTGTCACTAATCTGCAGCAAGGGCAATCTGCTATTCCACCTCTTCACATTCTAATGTATTATTAAAATCTCTTACAAATAATTTGCCTTTAACATGTTCAATTATATATATATATATATATATATATATATATATATATATATAGCTGAGTGAGTGTCTGGCTAATGTAGTACTACCATCCCTGTTTTTATAGCTAGCAAATGTTTATACCATCTCTACAAGAACATTCTAGTGGTCTTACCCAGATAGAATCTCTTGCAGGAATCACATTAAGGAAAATAAACCACACCCTTAGACTTAACAAGAATATTACAAGAATACATATCTTTTACTTTAACTTTGTGTTTTGTAAGCAAACTATGCCCTGTATTTATATATATATGCAATATTTTCAACTATAACCATATGGCCACCTCATTAACTTATTAGTGTCTGAAAGTACATATTCCATAAGCATTTTTACATTTTTAGATCTTTTGTGTGTAAATCTAGATCAGTCACCTAATAAGTTAACCAGCATCTTATTTCCAGTTATTATTCTCCAAATGGCATTTAAACTTCCTTTGATATCATACATATCTACATATATGGAACAGAAAAAGTCCTACACATAAGAACAAAATCATTTCCAGTTGACTTCATAGGAAGACCATGCTTTAAAACAGGCAGAAATTGAATTGTTCTCTCCCTAATGATTTCACCCATAATCTTACCCAACTTATCAATAAAATATCCTCTATCTAAAAATAATTGTTTTAAAATACCTGCTTGTTTAAGAAACGCATCATTACTGCTTATCAACATACTCAGTCTGATAAAATTCCCCCAATTATATTCCATTTCCTGTAACATGGGTACTGACTACTAAAATGTAGGTAATTATTCATAACTATATCCGTTCTGTGAATATTACTTTGAAAACATGTAGATTTAGTGTCTAATGTGATGGCCAAATCCAAAAATGTAACATTATTACCCCATCAGTCAAAGTAAAAAAGAAAAACTCAGAGGCAAGATTAAGTTGATCAACAAATGCCAAAAATTTATCTTCAGTTTCTGTTCAAATGAAACATAAATCATCTATATATATCCTATATAATGAGATGTACTTAAACATCTCATTAGTAACTAAGACCTGTGTTTTCCACCAACACATAACAAGATTTGTGAAGAGAAGGCCATCCTTTCACCCATTGCTATGGTTTTAATTTGTTGTTAGATCACATCTTGAAAGGTGAAACAGTTATTATTCAAAATAATCTCTAATAAGAGACAAATAACATTAATTATAAACAATTATAACATTTTCAGTAATTTGTAAAATTACCCAAATTTTATCCTACAAAATTTATACCTACATCTTGTCTGATGCAAGTCCACAACGAAACATGAATAGTTGCTAACATCTGCTCTGATCCAATGAAATTATATTCCTTAAGTAAAACTAAACAAATCCAAGACTCCTTTAAATAATACTTAGGACTTTGCACAACAGGATTTACAATTTGATCCAAATAAACTGCCATGAATTCTGCTTTGTTAAAACTAGCAGAAACTATGGGCCAAAAGGGTTTCTTGATGTTATTTTATGAATGTTGGGTGTACCAAAAATTCTTCCTAAACATGGCTGACTGTTAACTATAAATTCATAAATAGATTAATATATTCTTAATTTAGCAAGAGTCATCAATGATATTATATTTAACATTAACAAATGATCTTTAAAGAACCACATGACAATCTTTATCCGAAAGCTGGCTTAACATAGCCTCTGGGTACAAATCTTGATCCATAATCACCACCCCATTCCATTTGTCTGCTTTCATAATATGAATAGAATGATTCTGTTGCTAATCATGAGCTTGTGATAAATGAAATACTCATCTATCAGGTTTGTTTGCTAGCAACTTTCTGAAATAACTTTCGCAAGTTTCTGAAAACACACTAAGAGTATTATTTAAGGCTGAATTAAAAAAACTCTCTTTTTCTTCACAATGTTAGCAGTATCTGTATCAAACTGTTTAACATCATGTATAATGTAATGCAGGTTTATTTATTTATTTTTGTACGGTTTCAAGTCAAGCATAATATTAATCAAATTAGTACATGCGGATGGTATAAAAGAAAAACCTCTACTCAATATCTATAAATGAGAGTCTGTTAATAATTTTTTGCTCAAGTCATAAACAGAAAATAATTCTTCAAATGATGCCTTCCTCTACCTTGATTGTTTTGCTCTGGAATTGCCTCTGCCCCGAGTATTCCCCTATATTTGACCAGGAGAGGCTTCTGCAAAAAAGTGCTGAAGATAAGTCTCTGACTGTACTACAATTCTAATTTCTGATATTGTCTTACACAACAAGCAATTCATTAGCTGTCATTTATCAGACCTCCTCGGCAAAACAGGAAAGTCTTATTCAGTGTTAATTTGTACAGAAATGGAAGCTAAAGGATTTCCTTCTTAAGATATAACAATATCTTGTACACCTGATGAGAAACCTACATTGCCAGATGTTGTGTCACTTAGAACATAAGCATTATTGTTTTTGTAAGCTTCAGCATCTCTAAACAATTGTTTGCATTTTTTTTTTCTTCAGGATGGTAGAAATGGGTCTATTGACCTTTATACCAGTACCATCATATAATATTTCATGTTTATTAAATGCCACATTCTTTTTAATAGTTTTATCTAACTGGAGTGTTTCGCTGAACAAACCAGTGATCTTTCCCTTATTATGGTTAATAAGCATTTTGAGAACTTCAACACTTGCATTGTTGAAAAACTTGGCCAAATTTTTATAAATGTTGTTTTTTGAATAATGCCACCTAGAAACTTATAAAGTCTAGGACCCATAGGCACTTTGTGAATGTCAACACAGTGTTCTAAATACAAATTGTCATCTTGCAGTGATTTCAGTTTCAAAACTTTATGTTGAAGATCATAAATATTGTACTTGTTCTTGTGCTGCTGCATTTAGATAGCTCAGATGAGGTGCAACTTTAGTTCACAGTAAAAAGTAGTGCCACTTTCCAAAAACTGTCTACAGTCGAATAGTTACTACAAGATGTTCCAACTAATACAGTAACCGCACTTTCATTTTCACTACCATGAACTGATTTGTCACCATCCAAAGCTCTTGACTGACATGCTGACTGACCTGTCTACACAAATTGGTGAAGCACAGATTGTATGCAAGTGATCAAATCTGTAAACATTTGAGTGAGCTTAGCCAATTGACTCAGCACTGGATTTAAGGATAAGTTCAAATTAATGTCACTTCCTTGCGAACAACCATCATCAAAGACCTCTTGAGATTCTGCCATATTGGGGTTTGAGCAAAATCAAACAACACAACCAAAACTACAACAAAAATGATAACTCAACAGGAGGTGCGATTTCAAATAAACCCAACTATAAAAACGCACACACTACTTCCAAATTGAGAAGTCAAGTAAATCAAACTATTGAGAAAGAGTTACAAAAGTTAAGCAATCTTGTTCTTTAATTATTTTATATAACTTCACCAACCTCACAGAATTCATTTAAATACCACACAAGAATCATGTAACTCATCACCATGTATAGTTAATTAATTCTTAAAACAATGAATTATTTATACTAAAAAATATTGTGAGTAGTGTGTGTATTTTTGTGTTTTTGGTTTATCTGAAGTCACACCTCCTGTTAAGGTGCCAGTTTTCCTTCTTTGGTTATGTTAGGAAAGCAAAGAACAATACCCAGCAATGTCCACATCATATCCTAAATAGGACAACTCACTCCAAATCAATATACATTGTTAATGTACTAAAAAGCAAGTGTAATGTAATTTTTCTCTATCCAAGCTCCACATATTACAGAATCCTTTACACCAGCTATTATCGCCAAGGAGCACCTTCTTAAAGTGACCTGACAATATACCATGGTTTTTAATAACTAGTGCAAAATATGCTGTGACTATACCTCTCCTCAAACTTCTTAAGCAAAACATAGCCACAGGAGATTTTCCCAGATTATCGTGCACAGCAGTGGTGATGCCACTATTCAAGGGTGGCCATGTCACAAGCCCTGATAACTTTAGACCCATCAGACTGATGAGACTGAACTTCAAAGCTATAGAGCATATCATAGTTACTCTAATTAATTATGATATCAAAAATCTAATTTTTCTAGATCTTCAAAAGTTAAGCTTTGTGAAAGGGAGATCCTGCCTAATTTATTTAATTAACTTCTTTGAGAGGGTTGCTTAAGCTGTTGATTGAGGTCATAAGATGGACAGCTAACTAGTTAAAAGACAGAACCCACACAATTCATGCATCAGGCAACTCATCTGAAATTATTAAAGTAACCCGTGGCAAACCACCCCCATCACAGGCTCTGTACTGGGACCCCTCTTTCTCAGCATTTACTTTTCTGATATCCAAACTGACAACTAGGTCCTTTGGTTAACTAAATTTGCAGATGGCTGCAAACTTAGTGTTACTGTCAAGGCACCTCCTGACATCTGCATCCTTTGGAAAGAACCTACCACAGTTAATACACAAAGTTCTGGAACTGGGGTTGAAAAGATGCTGTATTGCTTCTTCCAGCAAACAATCTCTACTCTTATCATATAAAATAGGCAATACCCCACCACTAAATGAAAATGTAGTTAGTGCTACTTAGCACAGCTAAAGTCCAAAAGTATATCATCCACATCTATAGAAGTAATTCCCTTATTTTCATCATCAGTTAGATCCATTATATACTTCAGTATACCCTTTCTGAAGAAAGAAACCTCAAAGGTTCCTATCTAAGATTTCAGGCTTAAAGACCACCAAGAGTCTAGATGTTCTATGTCTTTACCCAATATCTTACAGAGTCTTCAGAGGCATTCTCTGCGTTGTCTACCATGCCTTTAGAGACTCATTTATTCTAGATCCCTCTTATATTATATCTCTTCAAGTTTAATAGCTTAGCAAACACCATAACCAGAGACCTAAATCTTTACCAGCACATAAATGAAATGTGATGGAAATAAAGACTCTTCAGAAAGCACCCCCTCCATCTCTCTGGAATAAACTGCACCTGCAAGCTAAGCATTACAATACATTATCATCCATCAAACAGAACTAGAATGACTGTTTGGATTCCCTCAAATATGCCCCGGGTCTAGTTGTCTTTGCTCTCCCTTTTGGTGGGTATTGGCAAGCCATTTGTCATGAAACTCCAATGAGTCTTATGAAAATAATCTTGTTGGTCCTGCAGTGCTTCCATTACAAATATGAGGGCAGTGGCCTTAGCATCATCTGAAAACTTTACTAGACAAACTATTTCAGCCTTTTGAATAGTGGCTATGAACACATTAAAAGAAAAGGCCCCAACACCAAACCCTGGGGCCCACCTCTGCTAACTGCAACAGCTGGATGTACTGTTTTTAATCCTAATATAACATACTCAATTCCTCAGTCAGCTGTTTCCCTGTATTACAGTGTACAGCTCAGTGCCCAAGTCAGTACAGAATGTACAATAGTTGAATGAGGAATCAAATCAAATATCTTAGCCAGGTCTAAGAATACATAATCTACTGGGAAGATGGCATCAAGGACATCTAATTCAGGTGTATAAAAATATCTTGTTTGGTAATACAAGATCTGCCCTGGCTGAAACTATGTTAACTTATGTCTATAATTTGTCACCCCTTATCAGATATAATTTTCTTACTGTTCTGTGGAAACATTTCTCCACAATGTCAATAACAGTAAGGCTGACAGGTTTATAATTGTGTGGATCACTAACAATTTCTCTGTTGAAAGCGGAAGTTAAAATAAACATCTTCTTCAGTTTTGAAACATAACCACTATCTGAAGTTATTTGAAAAAATGTGCTAAGCATGGACCTATAAGATCCTATTTGTGACAGAAAAAACTCAGGTTAACAGACTCAGCAACAAAATCAGTTTTAATCTTGTTTAGAGAATGGGCGACCTGTACATCAGCACCCATACTGGACAACAAACTTTCTTCAGCAAGGTGTTAACCAACAGGTAATGGCTAAAACATGAGTCCACCACTTCACAGCAGCATATTAAGCATATGAAAGAAAGCTAATGGTCACTGTTATTTTTATGCTAACTAAGCAGCATCTTTGCTGTTTAGCAATGTGTAGATATATATATATATATATATATATATATATATATATAAAAATTAAAAAAATAGAAAATGTGTGTGTGCTTATGTTGCAGGTGTGAGTCTATACATGCATGAAAGTGAATGAGATCAATCAAGACATTATTTTACACTCTCCAAGCAGCACATTTGCTGTTTAGTGTGTGTAAAATTAAAAGAAACATAAGAAAGATAAAAAAAAGGTGTGTTCACGTGGGTGTATATATGCTTGCGTGCATGAAAGTGGAAGTGTGTGTGTGTGTGTGTGTGTGTGTGTGTGTGTGTGTGTGTGTGTGTGTGTGTGTGTGACAGCGAATGAGCAATAGCAGCAGCAGCGTAGAGGTATGCATACCTCTCAACCTCTTAGTTCAAGAAATCTGGATAAAGCCTAAAATAAAGGGGGAACAAAGGTTCAAAAATAGGAACCGATATATTGCTCTTATAAAATTTGAAACTTGCTTAAATAACAGTGATTTACGTTAGCATGTATTTTCTAAAGTGCAAGTGTATCTACACAGCAGCATATACCCTGTTGAGCATTATTGCTTTCCTAGAGATG
This sequence comes from Protopterus annectens, assembly GCF_019279795.1. NCBI lineage: Eukaryota > Metazoa > Chordata > Ceratodontiformes > Protopteridae > Protopterus > Protopterus annectens. The sequence continues at coordinate 1,392,060,726 of NC_056731.1, forward strand.
GTGAACTCGTCCTCCTTTATCTGATGACAACTATCCCCCTGCAACTACAATTCCTACATGTGGATTAGGCAAGTTTGAAGAAGCTTGCTTTGAAAACAAACTGGCATAAGCCTCAGTAATTAGCTTTTTATCCATTACGGTTAGACAATTTTCCTTGACAGTAATATTACTGCTGTAATTGTCAACAATGAACATGGTTATAAATGCTTTATTTTATTATCCTTTGTATACATTGCCAGCATGTACTCACATTTCTGCTTTGCTTTTTTTTTTTTTCAGTTCAGATCTAAACTTTGTATAACTTAGTTTATATCTGTTGTTACTCATACCAGATGGATATTTTTGTTCTGTGTCTAGAAATATATTTCCATTTACCCAGCTTTTCTAATTTACTGCCACAATGGATGTTTATGCATGTTTTTAGGCATATGTACTATAACAACTGGAACATGATTTCATTTCATATTTTCTGTTTAGTCAAAAAAAAAGACACTTCCATGATAACACTACAGTCAAATACATCATCACTTTTTTCTACCCCACCTTGTTAATTATATACTCCCTCATCATAATTTGCCTTACAAAATGCATTTCTTAGATTCACTGCACCTCTGTTACATTGGCCTTGAATTTCCATAGACCACAGTACACTAACATGGCTGGACCTGTCTGAAATGTGCAGAGAACTCACCCCAGATATTCTTGTACTGAGATTAATGAGGCCCACATATAGCATATTGTTCCCTTATGTAACCAAGTCTGCATTCTGATGAATTAAACTAATGATCTGCTAGTTTTGGGGGAGATAATAGTCTTCCTACAATTTAGATGCAACGATTTTGCTAGAACTTTTGGAAGCTAGATTAAATAGGGTGTTAAATAATGTAGTGGGGCAAGGTCAAGAGATGTTTGAGAAAAGTCATCGGTAGATCACTGGTGGTTATTGCAGGATTCCTCATCATAATAAGAGAAGAAGAAGAAATGGGCATCCACAGTTTTTCTCTGTCTTTATTTTGGAGTTTATATTGTCCACATTACAGTAAGTAGTAAGGAGGAGATGTTTTGTACAGGCAGTTTCTGCTCTGTATAAAATGCCTAAGACGTGAATGAGGGAAGGGTTTGAAGCAGGTGATTTTACAGCGATAATATGGTAAGGGTGTCCACTATTACCTGTTCTCTTTTTAATAACCACAGAGAAACTCGAATAAAATATTAAACAACATGGGAAGATAGGTCAGAAAGGTATTTTAAATATTTTTGATGATGACTATATAATTTTCCTGGAGGATGTTGAGACTACTTCCAGGAATTCTGGAGATATTTAAACACATTTTGGAAAGACCCATGATTATTACACCATCACAAAAAGTCTCCTGTGATTATTTTTGGCAAAAATGTAAAAAGAGTTAGGAAATGCAGACCACCATTATCTAAGTGAGGTGAAAGGTGTTTAGGAATGCACATATAGCCAATGTTTTATGATAATAAGAAGGAAAATTGGTTAGAGAAGAAAGAAAGAAAGAGTTATAATGATATGGGACAAGTCCCATAGGGTAAGTCAGATGCTAGACTGATGATAATTAGATGATGGTGCTTCCACTGGTCCTACTATTTACTGCAATCTGTAAGAATGTGACCCCAGAATAGTGCAATAAATGAGCTTTATAGGGTACATGATCAGACATTGTAGAGTGGTCAAAGAGCTGGACTGAGAGGTGAACATCTTGAGCAGATATAAATAGGATAAGATGGGGGATGCCAAACACAGAAGTTATGCAACAGCAAATCTGGATCAAAGGATTATGGGGAAGCAGCTTCACTACCTGAGCTGGGTTTAGTGGAAGAATAGGGTGAAGTATGTTAATCATAAACCATTTGAAAAAAGTGAAAACAGCTATAGATAGGGAAGTTCAAAACACTAGCTGTAAGATGGTTTTGCTTCCTGAAATTAATCTACATATGATTAAGTAGGTGATGAACCATGCAGGGCTTTCAGGGAAAGTTTAATTGGCTGAGAATTAGAGGGATCTTTGTATGGAGAGGATGTGCTGGATCTAAAAAGCACATGCAAACTAATCAGTTTTCAGATAACTTGTGACAAAGAGGAGAATGGCTGTTGTAAGGGAAAGTCAGTGTGATTGGAAATGGGGGTTGGAGAAGCTGTTTTTCTTCGACTAGTCCATTTTGTGTTCCAAGAAGCCCCTTTCTCATTAACTCTGTAGTCAACCAGGTAAGAAAAAGAGGATGCCCAAAGCAATTCAAACCACAACAGCAAACATTTGTCAATACAGTTCAAATCACAATCTGAGAGGACTTTTTTTAAAAATATGTGGATTGGATTAAAGCAAAGTTCCACAGGCTATCTAGCAAATGTTGATTGGCTCCATCTGGCATGTGGGCTGGGGGGTTGCAAACACTGATATAGTCTCTTAACTACTGACCTACAGCATTTCCTGCAGAAATGTGGAAGCAAAACACTGTTCTGCTCTTAGACTGATCATGGGTGGTAGGTTGGCATAATAGTTAAGGTGTTTACCTTACAAACACAAGATGCAGGGTTTGATTCTCACATGGGGTAAATGGCTAGGCTTAAAATAGCCCATAAGGGCAGTTAGGCTAATAATAACCTATGAATAAAATGTGTTAACTCTAGATGAGGGCAGATGCCATAGCCTTTCCCATCTGTATCCTAATAAGCAGGTCAATTACAGAAGGTCTGGTACCTCAACCCTGGAAAAAGGCCTTCATTATTCCACTTCACAAAGGTGGGAGCAATAATAATATCCAAAATATTCACCCAATTGCCATCCTATCCCCCATTTCCAAACTGCTAGAAAAATGCATCAACCTACAACTATTACCCTATCTCATAAATAACCAACTCCTAACCACCACACAACATGGTTTCAGGCCCGGCCACAGCACCACCACCGCTCTCCTTACCTTCCTCAAAACTATCAACAAAGCCCACGACTCCAGCCTTATTGTGTCCACCCTCTTATTAGACCTATCTAAAGCCTTCGACACCATCTCTCACAACCTTCTCCTCACCAAACTCTAACCTGAACCTATCCCCTACCACTATCAAATTGTTTACCATCTACCTATCTGATAAACAAAAGCAGTCAAATGGAAAAAAGCTACCTCCCCATTCCTCAGTACTCCCACAGGAGTACCCCAGGGTTCTATTCTTGGGCCCCTGCTATTTAACATTTTCATAAATGACTTCTACTGGACCATCCCTGAAACTCACCTCATCCAATATGCTGACAACTCCACCATAATCTGTTTTGCCACTTCCATCCCCATTCTAACAAAACTAACCCAAAATGTCTTCTCCTTAACTGAACAATGGATGCTAGACAACCACCTAGCACTAAATGCCACAAAAACTAAAATAATGTTATTCACCCCTTCAAAAAACACCATCCTAGACAAAAATACCTTCATCATCACCACCGGTCAGAATAATACACCCCTTGAAATAGTATCTAATACAAAACTGCTAGGTGTCCTAACTGATGACCAACTCAAGTTTGACACTCACTTATATGCAAACATCAAGAAAACGCACACAAGGAACTTGGCCTGCTCTATCACCACAATCGGTACATCCCCCACCCCCACCCCCACCAAACTAACACTCGCTACAACATACCTTATCCCAGCCCTCCTTTAGGGAGCCCACTCCTCACCAACCTACAATCCTCCCTAAAAGCTAAACTATCCTGTTACTATAAAATTTCAAAATTTGCAACAGGTCACAGATTCCTACCACATCACTGTACTGCCCTTTGCAAACTCAATTGGCTAGAACTACCTAACTACCTCACATATATTCAACTCACTCAAGCCCATAAACTCATCTTTAACCCCTCTCTCTGCCCCTCCTTGACCTCCACCTTTAAGATACACCAGCCCAATACACCCCTAAGATCTAACTCCCAAAATATCATTGAGCTACACAAATCCACCTGTCCCCCAGCGAAAAATCTTCTGTCCTTCTCCATAGCTCGCTTGTGGAATTCTCTTCCTCCACTAATCCACACAACTAGCAACCTATCTGCCTTCAAAACCTTACTCCACTCCCATCTAACTTCCAAATGGGAATGCTCCTGTACTCATCCTGCATGAAATTCACAACTCAAGCTACTCCCCTACATTCAGCAGACCTCAAAACATCCTACTATTATTACTTAACTCCAATAAGCATCTATTGTACTCATACACTTGAATATAAACATAATTGTATAACACTGTAATAAGCATCCAAGCATCTTACTATTATTGCTTTTCTCCAATAAGCATCTATTGTATTCATACACTTGTATATAAATATAATTGCATAAGCACCTATTGCAACCAACAAACTTTGTACCTAAATGTAATTGTTTAATCACTTTATTTTCTTCTTAATGAATGCATGCTTTTGTATTTTTCCCATTTTGGGTATTACTACATTATCTATTGTTATAATTGCTTTGTAATTAACATCTAATCGTTTTGTTCCATTTACTGGAGCTTTTCTCCCCAGGACTCCATTGAAAATGGGCTCCTAGTGGCCCAATGGACCATCCTGGCAACAATCTGTAAATAAATAAATAAATAAATAAATCTGTGTGTGGGGCCTACCTAGACTTAGCCAAGGCCTTTGACACAATGCTCCACTCAGGCACCATTGATAAACTCAGCCAACTAGGTATCAACCCATATATAGTCAGGTAGGTTGCAAACTGGCTCAGTGATAGAACTCATACAGTCAAAATAGGGGACTCCATCTCCTCCAGCAGACCCATAACCAGTGGTGTTCCATATGGATTGGTTCTGGGACCCCTACTGTTCAGAATTTACTTCATCAAAGTGCAGGCTAAAACTAAAGGACTGTGGCTGACAAAGTTTGCTGATGACTGCAAACTGGGAGTGATCATTGAAACCCCTAGAGATGTCAACATCCTGCAAGATCTTACACAGACTAATGACTGGTGCCAAAGTTATGGTCTTAAACTTAATGTAAAACAAATGCATTATCATCCCCTTTGGCAAGGGTGATGTTCCTGCAAACTACCACATTAATAGCAATACCCTAAGCACACAGTCAGTGGTGAGAGATCTGGTTACACAGGTTGACAGCAACCTTAATTTCAATCACTGTGTCTCCACAGTGATAAGAAGGGCATTTTATATTTCTCATTGCATAATTAAGGGCATTACTTCCTGAAAAAAAAGAGGTTATAACCCCTCTCTATTCTTCCCTCATCAGGCCAGTAATATAGTACAGCGCTCCCTTTGGTATGTTCCTTTCCAAATACCTGCAGCAACTGGACAGACCACAAAAGTTCCTTATAAAGAAAATTCAGGGTCTTCAAGATCTGTCTTATGTGTACAGACTGAAATTATTGTCACTTTACCCTGTGTCATATAGACTGCTTATAGGTGACCTGTTACCTTACATATAGAGCAATCTCTGACCAAGCTTTAATGGAATGCTGCACATTCACAAGTCAAATGGCACACTGGTCACTCACTCCAAGGTCATTAATCTGTATGTGACATCAACAGAAATGCTGGAGAGACAGATTTGTCTCATCATGGTTGTCCCACCTTTGGAACAAGCTTCCTATTTATTTTAAACAAAGCCCCTCATTGGCGCTATTTAAGTGAAATTGGGATTATTGGGTGGGCAACTGGAAATTTACTCAGGAGGTTCCACCTGTGTCTCTCTTGAACAGGGGCAATTAAGTGCTGATTTTAGTGTCTACTTGAACCAAACACCCTTGGGAACATGGGTTGAACTTGGCTAGGCTTGTAAGGGCCCTGGGGGCATTAGCCTAGTAACCACCTATGATCCTATGATCCAACGTATAATGCATAGAAAAGGTTGAAAGAGATCATTATGTGGCAGCCTCAATAATGTTACCATAAATTGTTTTATATCTATGGTTCTTATCTTTCTGAATGACAGCAGAGTTCCTGTAATTTCTGCCTTGAAAAGAAGCTGTCCAGGCTTATTCTGAGGCATCTATACTCAGTGTATGGTTACACAGAGGAGTTAAGAATGGGATGCTGTGCTATCTGATGGGTCTACAGATGATCTTTTTCACTACAGAAGGCAGCAGAGGAAGGCTATGGTTTAGGGGACTGTGATTTCTGGTTCCATATATTCTGCAGCTAGCACTGGATCTTTCTTTTATGAAGTATGGCATAACAAACAGTCAAAATAGATGAAAAATTTAACAACAGTGCCATGAGAAACATTGCATTCTTTCATTATTTAAATGAAACACTTCATCATCATTATAACCCTGCACTAAGAAAGGCAGATTGTGAGGCTTTTGTATTTAGGATTGTACCTAGAGAAAATTTTCTTTGGGAGAGTAAAAGTTTTAACTTGTGGTCAAGGGGACTATGCCCAATTTTTTTAACCAGAGTACAGAATGTATGTTATAAGGCAGAAATGGCTGCTTCTGTAAAACTGGTTTGAATAGTTATCTTGCAAAGGATAAATATACACTCCATTTATCCTGAGATGTACAAACAATTGGATATAGATATTCTGTACAGGCATAGATATTCTGTACAGGCTCTGGTACAGTGCAAGACCAAGAGTCAACAAAGTAAACTGAAAATGAATATTTTCCATCTAGATATTGAGAAACCTGCTGTGATATTCTAAAATGGGAATACTATGTGATTCACATCCCTAAGAATATCTCTTGCTGAAAAAAAATGTTACAAGAGATTTGATGTACCTTCAGTTTGGATTTCTTTTCAGGAATTTGCTCAAATTTGGTAGATCCAAGATGGCTTCCTTCTAAGCACAGAATACTTGTGTGATTATCTACATTGCTTTGTCTTCTTCTTCTAGTCATATCTCTCAACTACTACAATTTATAGATAGTGTTATGATTTTGGACCTCAGATTTAGCCTTGCTCCTCTTAAAATGATGATGATCCTCAAGCAGTCAAACAGGTTAATGGTACATGCTTTACTAAATACACAAACTAAGCCTATAAAAAGATTCATTACCACTGACTGTATTAGGTCCAGTATATAAAGACCTTTTATTTTGAAAAATAAAAGAGTGCTCCTTTTTTTGACCTTCTGCTATGATTTATAAAGGCCAGTGCTATGATTGTTAATAAGTAGAGGTTGAAAGGTATGCCTCTAGTTGTTACAATAGTTTCCAAGTGAGATAAAACATAATAGATTTCTCCTGGGGTGCACAGTGACCTGCTGAAAATATTGAGCTGTTGACAATGCAAAACACCTAATAACTGATCCAGAAGCAGCTGTCTGAATTCAGAGGTTAATATTTTCATATTCATATTTAACCTGTCTTATCTTCTGCTTGTTTAAGCTTTGTGATGGTTTTTATTGAATTGTACACCAGCTATACCTTTAATGATAGTGTGTGCCTGTTTATGGATGTCTAGTTAATACTATGCCATATTTAGCAGATATTTAATAGTATCTTTCCACATTCTGACAGAGGTATAAACCAACAGAATACAACATTATCCTTATCAGAAATAAAGTTCTTAGCAACAGAGAACCTTTCTGGGATTCTGACTCTGCTGTTGCAGGCTCTGCCACTGGGTTTCTAAAGAAATAACAACATTCTTCCATCACTCTGTAAAGCCAGTCTGTTTTTTCTCTCGAGCTGGTTCCACTGATGCTTCATCAAAACATTTTAAACAATTCAGTGAACAGTAGAACTGGATGGGAATAGGCTTTTGTAAGACTGTTCCTCGGAAAGAGACATCTTTTGGGGGAAAAGACTGAAGCACATGAGCTTTCAAAAGCTTTATTGGAATAGCGTCACACAGATGAGAAAATTGGTACAAAGGAAGTCAAATTATAATCCTCCTCTTCTGAATCTGACAAAGAAAGAGGAGTACCTTCCCTTTTCTCTTCTTTGTAGTAGTTTAACCCAAAATTGGGGGAATCAGATTTGAGATTTGGCAGCCTTTTGTACCAGATCAAAGTACTGCTGTAATCTACTGCTGTATCTGTAAAGATAAGATCCTTGCAGTCTGAGACCTTGACCCCTGACTCTTGAATGCCTGATCCTTGGCCAGGCTTAATTTTGGACATATTTTTTTCCTTAGTATTCTAGTTTGTTTGATAACAGGTTGCTGCCCTACAAGTTCTGGTGTCTGCAAGTAAATCAAATATGAAGGGAGAAGTAGAAACATAATTGGTCTCCAGAGCCAAAACTGGTTAGTAAAAAAAGCTCAGCCCTGTAGTTTGGGGACTGAAATCAAGAATGAATACATCTTCTCAACAATATTATATAAGCTTTGTGATGGTTATCCTTTAATTGTTATAATTAATGATAGTGTGCACCTGTTTTG
>NC_056731.1:1392071580-1392111580 GCF_019279795.1 Protopterus annectens
ACTGTCCATTGACTAGCCAGGTGTCCGTGCCACTCGAGTGGAAACCAACTGGGATCTGCAGTATTGAAGCAATTTTTAAACCCAGAGTTAAACACATATTTTTTTTAATATTTACCAGTTTCATTGCCATTAGGATGGAGAAAGGAACAGCTCCTAAGGTCAAACATTTACAGAGTCTATTGTATTATTATTCCACTGATCTCTGTGCCATTAGGCATTTTATACAATGTGGGTATGTGGGTAAATCACAGAGAATCACTTCATAAATGGTCACAGTGCACATCAGCCTCTACTGCATTATTGTTCCACTGATCTCTGTGGCATCGGGCATTGATACAATGTGGGTAAGTCACAGGGAACCACTTCATAAATGGTCACAGTGCACATCAGCCTCTACTGCATTATTGTTCCACTGATCTCTGTGGCATCAGGCATTGATACAATGTGGGTAAGTCACAGGGAACCACTTCATAAATGGTCACAGTGCACATCAGCCTCTACTGCATTATTGTTCCACTGATCTCTGTGGCATCGGGCATTGATACAATGTGGGTAAGTCACAGGGAACCACTTCATAAATGGTCACAGTGCATATCAGGGCTTTATTAGTTCCTTCTCTGTTTTTTTTTTCATATTATATTGCAGTGGTTTATTTTACATACAAATGCAATCAAACTATTTGAACCCAGACTTTTGTGTTACTTAAATTGGCTTTTCCTGTCCTGGTTTTGAATCCTGATAAAGCTTTATTTACCAAACAGATTCTGAAACAGTTACAGACAGCAAATCTGTTCTAGTACAAATTATGTATAGATGAGAAGCTGAGATTCTCAACCTGGTAACATTAAACAATCATCAGAAATGTTACTCCTTTTGTTTTATGTATATTTTTCTTATAAATAATTACATCAGCATTTAAAATGACTTATAGAGCCATTAAGTTACTGTTAACCCTCTATGACTTCAAAGAAACTTCTTGGGACATTGTTATGTTATCCAGGTAAGCTGCAGATATTAACAAATTTTGAAGCTGTAACAGAGCTGAGCAGAGTAAACTACAAATCTGACTTGAATGAGAGAGACTGTGATATATCCAAGTTCTTATTATTAAGCACATATTTACTGGAACTTCAACATTTTGGAAGTTGTGCAATACTCTGCAGATGGTTTTACTAAATGTTTCAAATGACCACTGTGCACTCTTCTCCTGTTTGTTTTTGACTGCTATAACAATGATCATACTTGGGGACTGCTGCCCAAGCCATCAATTTCTGCCCTTGTTGTTGTTGGTGGTGTTTTTTCCAACAGATAAACAGCTTTACATTGCAGGAACTCACACTTTTAGAGCTGGGACCAGGGGTGGGGGTGGCTTTTTAGCTGAGGCACCAAAAGTGTATTGTGTGTGAATGTGTCATTAAAGTTTTCAGCTGCTATGTTGTCATACTGGAGTTTATCTGGATTTGGTTGCTAACATGGGGGGACTTGGTTCAGCCTCTGTGAATATTCTTCAGTACCGGCCAGCCTGATGTATTGATTTTCATGGTATTATGGAGCACTTCAGCTGATGGGAATGACAGTCAACACAGGTAAGGGTCCAGGCTGTTTCATGTCATTTTTATAGAATGTCAAACATGTACACTGCTTTACAGGCAGGGTAATGTTTGCCTCTTGCACTGGCACATAGGATTATAATACCATGCATTGTGTCATGCCAGCTGCGACTTCATAGTTATCAAAAATAGTTCTTGTTGTTCCCATGGGGTGTTTGTTCTTGTATTTATGGTTGTTGAACAGTTAGCAAATTCTGCAGAATACTGCAGACTGTGTTCCAGGAGTTTCTGATGCTGTTAAATGCTGTAATTATGGTTGTGCTTTGTGGCTGCCAAAGGTCTAGCTGTGATAAAATGGGTCATCAACAATACAGTCCAGGATCTTATAGCCTGGTAGGAGGATTTCAGGCAATATCCACATGCACTTATTGCCACACATGTCATAACTGATTGAACACTGCATTATGCCATATCTCTAGCTATGGTGATTCAGTTACCCCAAGGGTCTGTTGTTTTTCGCATTGTTAGGCAGGCAAGGTCAAATGTGTAGTTCGTGAATTCTTAACACTGACTGCTACTGACATAATGTTCTCTAAGTCTTTATGTTGCTGTTGAGTGCTATAATAAGGTTCTTAAATCATGCCTGCCTAGTCATGCCAACATTATTGCAGTCATGGTCAGATTCATTTTGTTGACCTTTTTTGTGCCCAAGAGTCTGCTGTACAAGGCAGGACCTCACAGTTTTGGGGGTACTTGGGCTGGAATCAGTGAGCATTCACACTCAGTCTTTTTTCTTTTGATTTTAGATTGTATTATGTGAATGGCAGTGTCCTCACATAAGGGTGTAGTCTGTTTCAGACCAGGTTCAAGCAAGAATAACACTGCATTCACATGGAAGCAGGGATCTATTTGCCCCTTGTTTATTTGTTGTTCACCTTGAGTGTAATGCAACTTGTGCCTACATTACAGATTGCCATGGAAATCAATACTGATGCTAGACTGAGGTGAAGGGATAGCATTACCTGGTACTACATGGCTTATTCATTGAGTGATGGTGATACAGTGATTATTGTGTTTTTATTAAGTGTTGATTCTGAATAGGAGTTTCATACTTGATGGCTGCCTTGCAATGCATATAATGTCACTGTCTCATCCCATTTAAAGGCTGGCTTATTTAGTTATTTATTCACTTACTAACTGGACATGTAAGTTGACTCATCCTGACCCTTTTCAATCAAGACTCACAGGCTAAAGGGATAAGGTAAATACAACATATATAAGCATTTTAGAGTATCTAATTAACCAACATATTTTCTAGATGTGGGAGGAATCAGTCATTGTTGGTAAAAATATGCATGCAAATATGAGAACAGGAGAGAACAAGCAAATACCACCCAGACAGTGACTAGAGTTCTTCACAGTGCTGCACTAAATACTTTTTGCTGGTATGGGTGGTTTCTGGATTTTGAGGCAATTTCTGGGATGCACATTCATGCACAACATCAGTGCCGTTAGAAGTGTCTTTTCAGTGTTATGGCACACTTCAGCCTATGTGAATCACACCCCCCCCCGGGTCTGCTTAACACCTGGACCAAGTGAGGCTGATGATGTCAGCCATTCTGTGACCAAGTCTGTACTTTGACCCCTTTGTATCTTCTGAATTATGTGGCTCCTATTTGCATTTTGGATTGTTATAAGTATCATTGTAATGCCTTTTAGTGCATAGCTTAACAGACACTGATTGCTATTAATAGTAGCCTCTGGATATTTCTGCTGCTGTTGACTGCTGATAGAAGGCTCATACTTGGTGGCACCCTAGTAATGCCCATGCTGTGTCTAATTCTCTTTGTGATGTTTTTCTTGTGAGCATTGAGCATGGCATCTGCAGTGCTTTGCAGGACATCACAGAGTTTGTTGCAGGGTTTGTCTTCAATTGCATGTACAGATTTGGCCACCCTCATAACTGACTTTGTCTTGCATTACAGCATACGTTAGCCTATGCTGATGTCCACATGTCTGGGAAGGGATTGTGTCGGTTTAAATCAGGTCGTAGCAACACTGAAAATGGTACCACTTACAAGCAGAGATGCACTGGCTATTGGGTGTCTGCTATCAGTCTGCTATGTGTTATGCACTTCATAAATACATAAGGAATCATCACAAAAATCAGTTGTGATGCTTACTTGAAGAAGGGCTGCACAGCTGCTGCAACATGGCTTAGACAATGGGTGCTCTCTGTAAGCTGCTCATTGATTGTTTGTTTCTGTTCTTGTGGAGTCCATAAACAAGGATAATCCTCGGTAGCTACTTTGTAATGTACATCCTATCAGAGTCACGCACCCTTTGTGGTCTAGTCCTAGTTATGGAATACATCAGCCTATGTTAGCGGTGGTCTCCCTTGGTAATGATCCAGTCTGTAGCAGATCTAGTCCACAAAGTCTGACAATATATGCCACTGTACAAGAAAAACTTTTTTCTTCCTTGTGTGTCGTGTTGCTCTTATGTGTCTTGCAGCATGTCTCTATTATGAATTGTCATATGAATCAATATTGATACCAGCTAAAAGTGGTGGGGCTTGTCTCCTGTTATTATTTGAATTAGCAGTGTGACACATGTACATCCACTTTGTAAAGATCATAACATTATGAATTATTATAAATGGTTTACACTGGACATGGCAACTGCAAGCCAACCTTCCAATCAGTACATAGTTAATAAATGTGACATAATCCAAGAGGGCTTCATTTATTTATTATTTGTTGATGTGGAAAGTCTGACTAGGACAGAGCCTATTTTTAGCAGAGGCCCAGGGAGAAATGATCCAGATGCATGTCTTTGGAATGTTAGAGGAAACCAGAGTACCAGGAGTAAACCCATGTGAATGCAGGGAGGACATGCATGCTCCACGCAGAAGGCACCCCAGCCAAGAATCAAACCAAAGAACCTCTTGCTGTGAGGTGACAGCATTAACCTCTACACCATTGCACCCCCATGAACAGATGTTATAATTAAATTATGTCTAGTTATGATTGTGTAATATATGCTAATATTTGTATTAATAAATTGAAACTGATACATGTTATTTGGACTGATGGTTATCAGACTCCTGTTTACATAATAGCAGACTGCCTTAGCACTGCTATGTGACATAGGACTTATATGGATGTAAAAAGACTGACTAACCATACAGATATGTATACTGTCTCAATTAAAAATGAGATCACAATTGTCTGTCTTTAGCATTACCTGGATGAGATACTTGCATTATTTTTACAAACAAGATAAATTTAGGAGATATTGTACAGTAGCACATTTCTCCTGCACAGTTACAAATGTGTTATAAGTTACTATTCCTGTTAATTACTTTAAACAGAGGAGGTTTATAAGGTACTTTTTGGTATCAAATGAAATTCTATATAAAGTTGGAAATACCTTGCACAGATATTACAGTCAAAATTGTACAGTTTCAGAGCTATATACACTTACTTGATTGACAAAAATTTGCATACATGCTTAAATACTATGTTTTTGTAAATATTTGCAAAATTGCTCAAGCAGGACTGTTTCACATCAAAATGAAGGTCACATTTCCACAAAAAACTGCTGTTCATAATAGTGCTTCACCTTCTACATTTACACAGGTGTTAACAGCCAATGCCTACATTCACTAACATAAATTATTTTTTTGGAGGTTTATTGCACAGTATAACATTAAGATTATAACTAAGTCAATGTAACCATTGCAGATATAACTGTCTGCTGAATAGGTTTCCTTTTGGTGTGTGTGTGTGTGTGTGTGTGTGTGTGTGTGTGTGTGTGTGTGTGTGTGTGTATATATATATATATATATATATATATATATATAATTTTTTCCCCTCAATAACTATTATAGTTGTCAAGAAAAGTAGATTAGTTTAACAGAGTGCATCATAGCTGTATTTTAGAACAAATAGCCAGGTGAAAGCCATCCAGGCACAATACTCCGTTATTAGGAGGTGAGAAGCATACCTCCTGACCTCTAAGTGAAAGAAATCTGGACAAAGACAGATAATGATAGAGGACAAAGGCATAAAATCAAGGTCAGATTTGAAATATTGCTCTTATAAAATTAGAAAATTGTTAGAATAGCAGCGTCTGCATTTGCATGCATATCCTGAAGGATATGAAGTCTGAAACTCAAAATATATATCATTAATAAGTGACTTCAATTCTCAACAATTTGCCAGAATATTGCACATTTTATAAGGAATCAACCAAAAATATGAGGCAAACATTTGGACGTTCTGCAAAAATCTGGACAGTTGAGAGATATAGTGTGAAGCTGTACTTCTAAGTGTCAAAAGAGAGCTCTGGTGCTGAACACAGGCCAGAAGTGACCAATAAGCTAATGAGCTAAAATGATGACAATTTAGTTAAAGGAGCAAAAGAAGAAATGAGAAAGCTGCATTTGCGGTGGCTCTCTCTCTCTTTTATAGTTGGGCTGCTCTCAAATGGCCCCTCCCATGACTACCGATTAATGAATATATCTTGCCACAAGGAGTGTCAGTCACCAGTGGTTTAATTCTTGCAGTTGTCATCCTTATGCTTATACAGCAAGTAACACTTATAGAACAGGAGGAAATATGTGAGTAAGACTGTCAGGACTGGTGTGAAAACATATGGTAAGGAGATCAAAATATTGGAGTATTTATATACTGTAAGACTCAGACAGGCAGATTATAACAAAATACTTTTCTCACACTATAGACATTACCAAGGAAACAACCATACCTCTTTCTGATAATAATGTGAGAGCCAAAGCCCACACTATCACATATTTTGGTGAACTGCCTAAAAATGGAAAGTTATTAAAAGAGATTAATTAACAGCTAAAATAAATCTGAGAGGCTGCTGTCTCAGGTTAGTTCAGTGTATATGTATTGCTATGCATTGTAAAATCAAGTAACAGAAACTGAAAAAAAAACAGATATAATGTATTTTGTTTGTTCTGAAAGGAATGACACAACTCATTACGTATATGGTTCCACTAAAAAAAAATGGTAGAATGCGATTGTCCACTTGAACAAGTCGTAAAACCAGACAAGTTTCCCTTTGTGGCCATTTATTAAACAGGATAACCATGATGCCTTCCCAGCTACATAAAGTCAAACACAATAACTTCTGGATAACATGAAAAACCATAACAAATCAGTCAGCCAGTTGGCATCCCCAAGCCCACTCTAGCCCTGTAACTTATAATCTGGATACCCCAAGCCCCTCGGATGGATGTAACTACCCAACAAGTTCAGGCTTAACTCATTTGCCTAAAACTTGCCATTGAGGTTTAGACACCTCACTCTTCCAGACCTGACAAATCACAAGAGGCTGATAAACCCTAATGAGACAGGGAATACAAGAGAGTTGAGGCTGTGAAGTAACCACCCCTGCAAAAGAGGCTTGCTTAGGGAAAATATGGTCATGTTTGATTGTAGCCTCAAAATCAGGGAAGGGAGAGTGGGGCTCTGAAGTGCCGCCATCTGAAGTGGTGAAATACAAAGGAATAGAGCAATTTAAGCTTCCATCAAGCTCCACCTACCATCATGACTCGCTCATGGACAACTTGGTTGGAGATAAACTGGATTTGTCCACTTGAATGAGTCATAAAATAAGACCAGTTTGCCTTTGTGACCATTTATAAACAGGATAACCATGGTACCATCGAGTCAAGCATAACTTCCAGAAACATGTAAAAGGTATGACAAGCAGGTAAGCCAGCTGGCGTCCACACAACTGTTCCAGCCCTGTAACTTATAATCCAGGAGCGTACACCAAGCCCCTTGGACAGATGTAACTACCCAATAACTTGAGGCTTAATTCATTTACCTAAAAATTGCCACTGAGGTTGAGGTATGTCAGTCTTCTTGTCCAGCCAAACCACAAGAGACCAATGAAACCTAAAGAGAGAGGGAATACAAAGGGGGAGGCCGCAAAGCAATGGCTCACCAGCATACCCCTGCCCAGCATGCCAACCCTCCATACTTCTCAACCTCTTAGTGCAAGAAATCTGGACAAAGCCTAAAATAATGGGGGTACAAAGGCCCAAAAATAGGGACAGATTTTAAATATTGCTCTTATTAACTTAAAAAGCTGCTAGAGTAATAGGATTTGCGTTAGCATGCATTTTTTGAAGGATATGAAGTTTAAAACTCAAATATATGTCATTATTTAGAGAGCACACTCCTCAGTGATTTGCCAGAAATCCACAATTTTTTTGTGGAACACACCAACAATAAAAGGAAAATATCTAGACATCCTGTGAAAATCTTGACAGTTGAGAGCTATGCCACCCCTCTACATGAGGCCTCTTGAACCAGCCACTCTTGATGTATACAACAGAGAAAGACTGAAATAAACAATAAATCAGCAAGGAACCATTTGTTTAAAGTAATTGCTGACTGCCACAGATAATCGCACATTGAGCAGATCAGTTCCTAAGTAATTTAGGTGAATAAAAGTCCTTCTCTAACTTGGCAAAGTCACTGTATTCAATCGCTTGAAAACCACTGACACTGGCTGCATGGCCTACTCTGTTTTGGATAATGTGCCTGGATAATCCAGTCACTAAACTCCTCCTGGCAACTTTCCAAAATAAATAGAGAAATCACCATAGACCAAAAAACTGCCAGGTGAGGATTGGAAGAAACTAATGCATGAAGGTCAGATGAAATTCTGGCTTGTAGCATCATCTCTGAAATGCAGGCTAGGTCACTGCAACCCAGATGAATGATCAAAACAGATAGCTGCTTAGTTGATGCCAAAGCTCTCAGAACTGAAACTGCAACAAACCTGATCTGGGATGCCTGCCTAAAGCGTTATCCAAAGATTTTGATCCAGTAATATTGTCAGACCACTGCAGAGGACCGAAGCTCTTGTCGTTGCTCTCAGAACAAAGGAATGCCTCAAGATCCACAAAAACATTTTCCCCCGAAGAATAAAATGATCTTGTTATTTTCTAATGTATGACAGGTAAGTGTTAGGTAGCCATCTACCTGTACACTTTATTACCTCAGTTGAATGCTGTTCAAAAGCAATGTCAGCGGCCCTAACAATACAGGAGGAATGAGAAGAGTATTTTAGGGGAGGCATTCCCAGCTGAACGAAGGCCTTAAGTAAACAGTGGTAGAAATCTCAACTAAAGGACGAAGTGCCTTGGACAGTTTACAGGATAGCTGAAACCCGATGGATAGGGAAAATGGCAAGTGAGTTGGCTCTCTCCAGAAAAATCTGACAGTGCTTGCTGGCCTGATTCATCTTTGATTTCCTCAGCCATACAAGCACATACTCCTTGGTTATTCACGTCTTCCCAATTAAGTACCTGTACCAGCTCACTTACCCTAAAGTTCCCAGCATATAACCAAGGAAAAAAGGGTAGCTCACAAAAGAAATGGCTGAATAATAACATCCACAAATGATGTGATTCAAAAAGTAATGGTTTATGGGTTTCTTGAGGTTTCCCCTGTGACTGTCCCAGCCTTCCGTCACCCTAGTCTAGTAATATCTGAGAGCCTCAGGGAGCAAGACAACTGCCTCAGTTCTGCCAAGTGAATCCATATGGTGCTAGGAATTTCCTTTAATGTATATCTCTGAATTAAGAACCAACCCCCCCCAGTACTGAAAACAACCAATATCTAGCCTGATAGGGTGGGTTTCTATAAAAAATGTTGAATGTTTGGAGAGAGCAAAAGTAAGCCTTTTTGGTGTTAGAGACCCAAGACCATGAGAGAAATTCAAAAGTTAACCTTCATCAGTCAACACAGCCGCCAGAGGAATGGGCGTCCCACAAGGTGCTGCATCTGATGATAATTGCCAGAACCTGGCAAACTGAAACTGAGATAAACTGTCAGCATGTCATTGTCCTCACCTCGTATGTGGCAACTAGAAAAACTCAAGTTGATCTGCAAGCTTAATAGCATTAGTACCCATATCACTGAATGAACCCACATGGATTTATAAGATCTTAAGCGAAAATCCTGGACTACTGCTAGATTGTCAGAGTAAAATATTACCGTCTTGTTGGAAAAAATGCTCTTTTCTCCATATTACAGTTGCTGGCCAACTTGTCTGGTGCCAAGGGAACCCCCAAACAAGAACAAAGTTCCATAAGTACTTAAATGCCTTCCTTGGCTCCTTCCTTCCCATCCCTTCTCCTTCCCATCCCTTTTCCCATTATCAGGAAAACATCTAGGTAGTGACCAGCAGCTTGTTTGGGTGTGCGCTGCTATCAACACCTATGTAAGGCACAGCTGAAGGTTTCAAAGACTGAGCAGGCTAAAGAATAGCCCATAAGCATGGCTGTGTCAAAAAAGAACTTATAATTGACAGCAAAGACCAACAGCTGTGAATTCTTTTCCACAACAGGGAGTAGCCAGAATGTAGACTGAATGTCTAGCTTGCAAAACCATGGGTCTGAAAATGTTCTAATAAGTTATGCATCCTGATACAAAGATGCAAATCAAACCTTGGATTGTTGTCTATGAAATTATTGATTGAAGACCCAAATGGGTAAGAGAGATGGTTAATTACTCTGCATTTCCCTTTCTTCTTCTTTGGGACCAGGCTAATGTCTGAAATTTTATAAGAGGGCCAAAGTGGGTTTGAAAAAGGGTCAGCAAAACATCCTTAAAATACCTCTTGCTCAATTAATTTATAGACCATGCATTTCTTCCTTTTCATGGATCACAGCTTTTTGGCCTGGAGTCCAACAGAACTGAAGATGCTATAGAAAAACCTGATGCAAATCATTTAATAAAAAAACAAGCTGCCTCCTTGTGGGGATAATCAAGGAGTAAACTAGCTAGCTCAGCGATGCTGATTGCAACTGTCCCTGTGGAGAATTGTCTCTTTGGTCATGAAAAAAGACTTGCCTCTCAGGGAACGTCCCACCTAGACTTGGTGACTTGTTTGATGGTGAACATTACAAGTCTAGAGCTTAACTGATCTACTTTTGTCCAACACCCAAGTGTGGGATGACACTTCTCACAATTTGTGCAAAGATGAGTGAATCTACTGGCTGCCCATGAGCATCTACCATTATTGAATGCCTAGCAGACTCTGGTTGTGGGTTGAGGTTCTGTTGTGATAGATCTGCCTGAATTGATGAGTTTATCCAACATAATGCTAAGCCAAATGTTGAGGTGATGATGTTCCCACCTAACTGGCTTGTCAGTTGCTTTTAATTTCATAAAGCGCTGGTCATAGCTGGTTAACAGAACCCCCCTTGAATGTGGTGAGCTTCTCTAATTGACAGAAACAGGCTAACAAAGGAAGGGCCTTACTGGAATCCTTCTTGATGTTGATGGCCATATACAAAATAAAACCCAAAACCCAGTTATCCTAACTACTGTTTTCCCAGTGGCATTCCTACCTATGGCGGTAATAGCTGTCATAAGATATTTAGACCCTGAACTGTCAGACCTGAGAATCCTTTAAATGCCCTCTGTATCAATCAAGCCAAAGACATCTAAACAATCTCCTCGAATATCTTTCTTCTTAATATTTGAGGGGACATGGAATGTAATATATAAACACAGAACAGAAGTTACTTCACAGTTTACAGCCATCATATGTGCAAAAATCTGAGTTACAGTGAGGTGTATATGAAGTCGCACTGCCTTTTCAGGGTGGGAACTAGAACTGCTCTGACATATTGATGCCAACGTTGCTGACAACTGAACCAAAGGGGAATCCTGAGACCCTAGAGAAATGTCACTAGCTGAGGTCAGCTTGGTTTGAAATTCCTCTCTAAAACCATATAAAAAGTGCTGCCCTCCATTGGCAGTGAATCTAAAAATTCCCCAAGTAGTCCTCTACAGCCTGCCTCATTTCAGCCACTACCATCATCGCCTCCCCTTCCTCTTCCTCATTACTTTCATTACCTTGATTGGTATCCAAGGGTCTTAAAGGAGTGTCTACATCAACCACAACAACAGTAGCTGATCTGTGGGTACCCTTCTGAGTGCGCCACCTCAGTTTCTTAGCTGAAGTTTCAACATCTGGAAGGTCGGGCTGTGCCATTGATTGGAGCCTTTTCCTGCAGCGTGAATATCTGCTCTTTTCTTGCGCAGCTTCCAACTCAGAAAAGAGATGTTAGACCTTAGAGATCAACTGCTGCCACCAGTCCTTCTAGTACTGGAGAAAAGGGGGGTCTGCAATAAAAAAGAAGTGAGTTATTGATGTGAAACCATCAATCCAATTAAATTAGGAACCCAAACTGACACGATCCTTTGAGCAATAATGATTTTTGTTAACAAAAATGTATGCGAGACCTAAGTGCAAGGGGAAATCCTGTACCAACCAGAAGGCACAAGCACATCAGGGACTTCAATAAATTAGTAGTACCAAAGAAGTGAGACATTAATATAATTGAGGGAAGTGTATTAATAAGACAAGCTGAGGAAAGAAAAGTCCCATACAACTTAGTATTATGATTAGTTTAACACTCTTGCATGATAGCTACTAGTTTACCATGATAACTGACACAGAGCAAGGATGGCGGAAGGATCAGGGCTGAACATGAAAATCAAGGACAGGAGAGAGATATGTAGGTGAGAAATCTGTCGCACAAAAAATAAAAAAACGATGACTACTGTTGATAGTTGTGGGACTTTAACCCAAACTTCAAATAATGCAAAACCTCTAAGTGAGGGGAGCAAAAACTAAAGATGTAGCATGCCCCGAATGTATAATTTTATACACTAAGGGAACGTGAAAGCTAAGTGATGTAAATAATTAAAAGGCACCAGACTTTCCAGGTGCTCTACTGCAGTAAGCATTCCAGAATTCTAGATTCCCACTTAATGTGAAACGGAAGGCTGAGGCATTGACGCTAAATAATTTAACTGAAAACAACTTCCTCTCGAAGACTCAGAAAATAACTATGCTAAGTATGAGGCACAGGGATACACTGCAAAGACAGCTATTGAATACAAGCTGAAACTTAACACCACATATAACTTCTAATCATGGACTAATCCAAAATTACTTTGGGACAAAAGAAGGTCCTTTTAAAAATAATCATGTAAAATAAACTAAAAGCACTGAACACTCAGGAGATGTCAAATAAGATACATTTCCACATTAAGAGAAGAGTATAACTCAGATATTGCCAATACTATTAAAATAATTCATTACCTATTCTAAAAGTGACCAGTGCTGAAAGGGATTACCAGATCTAGCATAAGATTCAAATAGGATGTCTTTGACATCAGGGACAATGATAAATATTCTGCCCCTCATCACTACACTTACAAACTTGGATTAATAAATATGCTGCTACTCATCACAGTAAAATAATTGTTGTAAACCCCACTTCAGGCCAAAATAAATGTCACTGATAAAATGTAAATACAAACGCTGTAGTAAAAGTAAACTACAGACACTGCAATCAGAAAAGTCCCATGACTCACTAAAAGCTACACACACAAAACATCGAGGAAACAAGTTAAAAAAGATAAATATGAACCCAGCACTCCAACAGAACCAATGACCTTTTATAACAAATACTAAGTTCCTACCACTTGGCCACAATAGTGTACAACTACAAACTCAAAGCTTAAATTGAGCCACTTGGACTGACTGAGACATACTAATTTCCCTCAGTTGCAATAGGCATCGTTACTATTATTATTTATTTTTTTTATAAGAGCCATACTACCTCGGCCATTGGTGATCAGCTTTATAGTGATAAATGAAGAGAACATGGACCTTCAATCTCCAAGTGCTGACAACTGAAGTGATGAAATAGAATGGACAGAAGTATTTAAACTCCCATCAGGACAGGCTCACAAGTAACTCATTTTGCAGGCAAACTGTATTTAAAGAAGAAAGGGCAAGGGAATATAACATGGATTGGATGGAGGGACGACAAAGAAAGCTAGAGATGAAATGAAGAAATTAGGTCTTGACTAGAGAACAGTGAATTGATTCAAAACCTTTATCAGAGAAGAGATAACTCACAATTTCTGAGAAATTGCCATTAATAGTTGATTATGGATAAAATGTATTACTTGAATTCTCTTTTATTTATTTTTTCTTTCTTTCTTTCTCATTCTTTGTTCTCTAGTTTGATCTTCAGAAATTCTATTTGATTTTCTATGAAAGCCTATAGTTCATTTTAAAGCAAACAAAATTATAATAATCAGATATCACATGTATTAGTGGTTAAACTAAATATTGGGGCTGCAGATATCCTTGTTATCTTGTCAGCCTTTGCCTAAACAGCGTTATGTTATCGTACACATTTTAAGACTCTATATTAGGCTAAGAGATTAAGACTGAAGAAAAATTAAAAATAAGACCATAAGGCACTGAAGAAAATAATGAAATTAGAATAAGTTTAGATGTGTTAAGAATCTATATTAGGCCAATAGCTCTGTCATGGACTATTTTAAATATGATTAAATAATGAGCATATGAAATTATAAAAAAAGAATAAAAAGAAGTATTAATATGTAAGCCTAAAAGCGTTCACTTAATTTTGAAAAGAGCTCCACATAATTCTTCCAGAACATCCAATAAATTGGGTTTAAATATTTAACATAAATTCTGTTGGACCTTGTCTTCCATATGGTGGGACTATCATAGTGCAGACCTGTTATGAAAGTGATTTTGTACACTGATTCCAAACATATTGATTAGCATGTAATTGTACCCTACTTTTGCCATATTTCATAAGGAGAGCTCATTAGAGAAATGCTGCCAAGATCTTTCCCAATAATACACACAAATACTAGGCATGAGTGTGTCTTAAATTGCTTACTGTAGCCCTATAGACCATATTAATTTGTAAAACAATAACCCATTGAAAAGTAAGTCAGTCACGCAGCAACCTGAACACATTTTGAAATACAATCTTTTCCTGTGAGGACAAGCTATCTCTCAACCTCTTAGAGCAAGAAATATGGACAAAGCCATAAATAAAAGTGGGACAAAGGCCTAAAAATATGGACAATTTTTTAAATATTGCATTTTCAAACTTAGAAAGTTGATAGAAATGAGTTTTGGAACAGACCATTTTGATTTGTGACATCTTCAAGTGGGGCCAGATACATAGAATAGCAAGAATTAAGAAAATAAGGAGAGGATAGGGCTAAATGGGATGGAGGGATGTTTAGGAGGAAGTGATGTAAGGGTCGGGAAGGGCTTAGAGGGTTTTGTCAAGTGTAACTGATTACACTTGACTAAACCCTCTAAGCCCCTCCTTACCCTTACCTCATTTCCTCCTAAATATCACTCCATCCCATTTAACCCTATCCTCCCCTTATTTTCTTAATTCCCGCAAATCTATGTATCTGGCCCCACTTGAAGATGTCCCAGGACAAAATGGTCTGTCTGTAACTTAAAGCAGCCTCAGTCTTCACGGAGTGTACTTCTAATTTTCCCAATTGCAAGCCTGTTAATCATTTTCTTTTCCTGCAACCACATGATTACCTAGCCCGGTGCATTTCACTGTGAATTTACCTTCAACCTAATGTTCTGAAGAAGCAACGAATTTAAGATAATTATTCTGGTGGAAGAAATGTGAGGACTAGTGCTGGGGGTTGCATGGGTGCTTGTATCCTTGCATTGGTGATCTCTTTCTGGGTAGCAGACATGATGTGGTAAAACCAGGGCTTGCATCTATGATTGCTTTCCTGTCTAGTGTAGGAGCAAGGTCATTGGCAATTTTCATGGTGACTGAATCATTTTCTTTGGGGAGCAATTTTGTTTAGATTTCAATGGAGGTTGGTTTTCATGGGCATTATATGGTCTATTCACACAGTAATTTCCTCAGCTGAACTAGTGAGTGGTTCTGTGGGCTTTGAGTGAGTCAGTCAGGCAGACAGAGGACAAACATCCAGGTCAGCTTTTGGATTGTGCAGGTATGTTTGCTGTTGGGGATGTGCAGGCACAAATGAGCACTAGGTATGAGAGTGATACCCAGGCATTTCAGTTGTAATAGGAGCAGGTTTTAATCAAGGAATTTATGGATCTAGTTAGATAGCTATCCATGCACTGGAGATGGAGTCATTGTAGGTCACGTGACGTGCTGTACAGAGCACTTCTGGCTAACATCAAAGAGTAAATATCACTACTTCATGAACATTACTCAGACTTTGACTGGGTATTGGGGGTCCATTCTCATCAGGGTTGAGTAAACCCAAAGACTCGGGAAAATTATTAAAAAAAAAAGTCAGACATGTCAGGTTCTTGCAGTTCAAGGGGGAGCGTTGTTAAAGTTCCTTATGCTGGGGGGTGAAGGGTAACAGCCCTGGTTAAACCTTTCTGTCACTTGGTTTTACTTGAAGCTTTAAGTAGGGTAGACCACTGTATGGTGAAATGAAGAAGTATCTAACTGACATACCGCAATTTGGATGTACCCTCGCAAGACTGCTTTTATAGTATAACAGCAAGTCAGACTCTGTTTATGATATGTTTATTTTGTGTAACATGTTTTAGTATTTAGCTATGCTCCAGTTCTTAAGTGATCTATACAGAGAAAGTACTAGTCTTTCACTGTTTGTTTTGTACTTAAGGAGTTCAGTTCATGACCGTGTTACTAGCTACAACATGATGCTTTATTATTACTGTTTAAAGGTGGGATGTTTGTTTGCCATCTCAAACGTAAGGATTTGTTACACTTTGGTTTTGAATTTAACACTGTGGGCTTTGTTAAAAAAATATATATAAATAAATAAAATAATAAATACATTAAATTAAATCAGTGTTGAGAGTGGGTCGTGAATTTCAGTTTTTCAGTGCATGAAGCAGAGGCACTAACGGGTATGGGGAAGGGGGATTGGCACGCTTTTTTTTGGGTTTGTATATCTGGGCTACATTCATTAAAGTGTTGTTTACTGGCAATCCATTGGCAAACATTGAGGGCCGAAGTCAATAAATAATAGCACATATTTGAGTTTCTGCCTTCATATCCTTCATAGAATTCATGTTACTGCATATTCTGTTAATTTATCCACTTTATAAGAGTAATATTTAAGTGTCCCTATTTTAGGCCTCTGCTCTCCATTATTTGTGCCTTTTACTACACAGATCTTTGTAGACTATAGGGATTTTTCTGGTGAATGATAGGCAAGTCATTGGATTAGGCTGCAAAGAAATGACTGACATTACAGTTTTAGGTGGGAGGAATGCTGCTACCCCTTGAAGAAGTTTCCCACTATTGTAGATCCATTAGGATACTGGTAGTGAATTTTTGCATGAGCTTAAGTCTCTGTTTATGTTGTGTTGCTTTCTCATATCGGTTTTCCAGTTGTATGTTACCAAAGCATATTATTGAATGTCTGTTTAAAATTATTAGGAGCTCCCCCTCCTCCTTGAAGGACATTAGGTTTGGGGGGAGGGTTTTCTTCTCTTGGACAAGGAATTCCTCTTTGTCATTTCTTGGAATATTCTACTGGTGGAAGTATTGGATATTTTACTGAGAATTTCCTAAGGTGAGAAGTGCCACATGGGCATAGGTCAGTAATGAAGGAAGCAGGCTCTGAAGGTAAAGGGGGAAAGCTGTCAAAGTTCCATTCTATTCAGGATTGAGGCTGCAGGCAGTGGTAGTGGCTGGGTAATTGATCAACAGGGTAAGGTTTATGAAGGGGTTTAATGTGGTCATTCGGAAGCATTGGTTACATGAGTGCTGTGAATTTACATTTTGTTTCTCTCCTTCTATTGTAAGTGGAGAAGCACAGAGTGGACCTCAGTCAATGGCCAGAATGGAGGACCAAAAGGTGATGGAGGCTGTTGCAGAGTATATCCAGTCACCAGATTCATGCCTAGTCACCAGACAGGTGCATAATGAGGCCACAAATGCAGAGTGACCAATGGTCAGTGGCCAGAGGGGAGCAGAGTTGCAAGGTGATGGAGTCTGCTGGGTAGATGCATTGGTGGCTGGATGTGCTGGTGGCTGGAGTGGAACACAGTGAGGTCACAGGCTGCAGAGGAACAGATTTTGAGTGGACGTTGGTTAGTGACCTGAAGTGAAGGAGCTTGGAAACTTATGGAGGTTATTTATTGGATGTCTCTGTTCCTTGATTGGTGCACAATGAGGTCACAAATGGGGGACTGCGTAGTGAACAGTGGGCAGTGCCTTGTCAGAAATGGTTTGGAAGGTAATGGATTTTGTTTGTGGGGATGTTTGATTGTGGGAGTAGTGTACAATGGTTTAGCAGGTAATCCTGATCCGGTGCTAATTATGGCACATCAGGGCTGTGTTTATTGAGGTAGGGTAGGGGTAAGTTGAAGGAGAGTTATGTGGGGACTTAGTAATCCAGGGAGGGTGATTTCCTTATGGGAGAGCGGGGTTTTCAAAAGTGGGGTGGAGTCCAGCTTTCATAGGATCATAGAAACCCGGAGATCACTGTTTTAGGGCCCTAGTAAGCTAGCTAAGTTTAAACATTTCTGACATGGAATGTGTGCCAGTCTTGTTCGACATGGAACTTGGATGAGCATGATTTTTTTTTTTTTTTACTCAGGTGAGGGATGTGCCTCAAGGCAAAGTAGGCTTGGGAGATATGGACATGTAGGAATTTTACAGTTTAAGCATCTTAGGTTTCTTTGCAGTTTACTGTTATGGTTACAGCCATTTGCAGATCAAGCAGAAAATTGGAGGGGTTGCCAAGGTTGCATTTTCTAATAAGTGAATATAACTTTATGTTTAACTCTTATTTGGGTTAGAGTGATTGCATGGGGATACTATTGCACTGTTGTTTATGGAAATGTTTTATGTCCTTGATATAGGTTCATAGTTTCATAGGTTGGTACTAGGCTATCGGCCCTAGGGCCTATACAAGCCTAGCCATAACAATTCCCTGGCTATTTTTTCCTATAATGTTTATTCCCTGGACCCCTGTCTAGCAGGGTGACTGACGTGATCCCTGGGGTGAATTTCCTATCTCCCATCCAATCATCAAGGTTCCTTTTGAAGAAGGCCAAAGAGGCACTCTGCTTGGCATGTATGGGCAGTCTATTCCAGAGTCTGGGGAGTTTCTCTGTCAGGAACCTATCCCTCCAGCATGTTTTGTTCATTGTGATGTCAAGGTTTAGATCCCTGGAGCGTGTGGCTCTGAGGGATTGGGATTTCTTTAAGTGTAGCATGTCCAACAGCTCTGGGTTTGACATGGCCTTGTATGTTAAGCAGAGATCATCTCTGAGTAGACAATATGCAACAGAGTATAGCTGGAGATTTTTAGACGGCCAGCATAGGGCATCTGCTTTAGGCCTGTTATTCTTTTAGTGAGGTACTTCTGCTGCCTTTCCAGTTGTTGCAGATGTCTTGAGAGGTACATACCAAATGGAATGTTGTATTCTATAATGGGTCTAATGAGTTATGAGTACAGCGAGACAATGACCTCCTTTTTTCTGGATGAAAAACCCTTAGTGATGAGGTGTGCCACATAGAAGGATTTCCTGACTGTTGTGGCGATGTGGTTATCGATGGCGAGACCACTGTCCACCTGTGTCCCTAAGTCTCTTATCACATTTTCAGTGTTTAGTGTACTGCTACCTATGTGGTAATTCACTGGTACATGTTTATTCCCAAAGGGGATAACTATACATTTCTTGGCATTGAGCTTCAGCCCATGGCTCTGGCACCAGGCATATGTTTCTGTAAGGCCATTTTGTAGAATATCCACATCATTTGGGGATTCAATAATGACTCCCAGTTTGCAGTAATCTGCGAACTTTGCTAGCCAGAGTGCCTTAGTGTTGGCCTGTACTTCAGAGAAGTAGATGCCAAACAAGAGCAGTCCCAGGACTGAACCCTGAGGTACTCCACTTGCCACTTGTCTGGAGTTGGATTTGGAGTCGGCTACTTTTACAGTGTGGATTCTGTCAGTAAGCCAGTTGGCAACCCATTGAGTGATGTAGGGATTAATGCCCAGCTTAGTAAGTTTATTTATGATTCCAGAGTGGGGGATGGTGTCGAAGGCCTTGGCGAGTTCCAGATAGGCTGTGTGGACTGCCTTACCCTCATCGACAGCTCTGGAGACTGATTCAAAGAAGTCAATCAGGTTCAGAAGACAAGATCGACCCTTCATGAACCCAAACTGGGTGGGGTCCAGTGTTTGAAGGTTGCCAATGTCTTTGTTTAAATGTTCCATTCTAATACGTTCCATGGCCTTGCAGATAAGGCTCATCAGACTGATGGGGGTGCAACATGGATCCCCCCTTGTGGAGTGGGATAACTGTAGCTGTGTGCCACTTAGTGGGCACAAAGCCTGAGGTGAGGCTATGATTAAACATGACACTTAGGTAAGGTGCCATTTCATTTTGTAGTTCATGTAGTACACCGAGTTAACTGGGCCCATACAGTATTTATAGGTTGTATAGAAATCACTAGTTAACTCCTATAAGTTTGGTAATGACATTCTCCTTCATATGCAGTGTCTAATTGGTAGCTTAAATTATGTTCTGCATTTTAATAGGTGTAATTTTAAATGTGTTGGGTCAGCAATTTCTGTTTGTGGCATAAATCAAGGATTTTAGGGTAGTTACGAAGTTTGTTTGGTGGTTCAGTGGGTTTATGGTTTCTTTTGTTTTGCAGATTGGGAGGATTTGTGCATTGAGATTTTGCAATCAGCTTCATTACCATGCCTATGGATGGTTTAATTTATTGGTTAACAATTTTGTTCAGACCCTATATGATGGTCACAGAGTGTAAACTTTAGTGGGCAAGACAGGAAGGTGGGAGATGTGGCGGCTGATGGAGCAGTAGGCAAGAAGGTCACAGTTTTCCAGCAGGCAGCTGAATATCGGAGTTTGTTTGGGGTGTTTTCCTTTCCTGAAGATACAAGGTAATGTCCTGTTTTGTTGACATTGTGTGGGGAGCAGCAGGATTGGTATTCCTGTTTTATTGGGAGCTGGTGTTTTCTTGGAATGGGTCAGGTAGGCGGATCATCACGAGAGTGTACTAAGTAATGGTTTACTGATTAGGGAGGTATTGGTGTGCTGAGGTAGGTCAAGTGGTGGTAGAAGGATTACACGATTGTGGCAGGATCCTGGGGCCAATTTATAAGTAAAATTTATGGAGGGAGGTTATCTTAGTCAAACTGTGTTGCAGTCATCAAAGGTAAGGATTTGGCAGTTTGCATTGAGTAATTTGGCTCAGACTTTGATTGGGGGGGGGGTGTTTGGTGTAGGGTAAGTTAGTTTTGAGTTACTGCAGTTTAATAAGGGACAGTGATGGGTTAATTTTCTACAGGCTGTACGGTGATGGTATGTCACCAACTTTATTTGGCCTGGTGGCACTGGGCATTTTCGGGTGTTGTTGGTACTTGTGTTGGTTAGTTTGCTTATTTTTAATGTTACAGTTTAGGGAGTAATTGTGGTCACACTGCAGAAAGCCATGGGTATTTGGTGTGAGGGCAAGATTGCTATTAAATGGATTTTGAAAAGGATTATGTGATTATTACATTCATTGGGCAGTAAATTGAGGTTGCAATCTGTTGTGAGGGTGTACAATTGCAACTGCATGGTTTCAAGTGACAGTGGGCTCAGGGTTTGTTGTTTAGATGGCATGGGTACAGTTGACTTGCTAACAGTGGGTACACCGAATGATGTTTGGCCTTATGGAGTGTATTCTGAGAGGGGGAACAGCCTGGTCAGGCTAGTGGGTGGAGAAGAGGGGCAGGCTTGCCCTCTTCTGTTCTCCCTCTGGTGTTGGATGTGCAATTCAATAAGTTGGGAAGGAAAGTGAGTGGTTGCTCTGTTGGATAAGTTAATAAGCAAGCAGAGCTGCTTATTTGGATGGTGGTGTAATTCAATAAATTGAAGGTGAGTAGGGTAATGCTGCCTTGTTAGTGCAAAGATAAGTGAGCAAGTGGGGGACGCTGCTTATCAAGGGTGAGCGGTTACGCTGTCCTTATGGTTATTTTATGTTTTCTTTCATGGATGTTATTATCACTTGTGTCATGTTTATGGTTGAAATTTATAACTATTGGTTAACAATCATATTTATGGAAGTTTAATAAAGGTCGTCAAATGTCATTCGGTGTTGTGTGTTTATTGAAGTGGACCAGGACAATAACAGGTTTTACATTATCATGAATTTCCTGAAGGGTAGAAGTCTGAAACTCAAAGGTTTGTGATTATTTCCTAAATTCAGTCTTTAATGATTTTCCACTAATTTGCCAGAAAACCACAATTTTAAGAAAAACAGACCAAAAATATGAGGCAAAAATCTGGACATTCTACGAAAATCTGTACAGTTGAGAGGTATGCGTGGTACCCTCTTGAACTTCATTAAATCAATTGAGATGTCTCTGCACCTTAGTGACCTCATTTAGATAATGTGGATTTCATCAACATCCTGTTATTCAAGCAAGATGTGACTCAACTATTATGATATAGTGGTCTCACAAATTTGTGAATATGTAGTTCTTTGTATTGACACTTAGGATGCAGTCATTTATTCATACTATGCCTTGAATGTCTTACTGACCATTATTCATACCCAGCACATTTTTTCCAACCCAAACTGATTTCTCGTTTACATTGCAAAATTAATTTTGGCAAAATACAGCTATGATTACTTCTGGCTTTAGAAAGTGTTTTTAAATAGTGTACATGGAAAATACATGCAATAAACCTTGGAGTCCACCAAAGTCAGAAACCCACATTAAGATAGGCAAATTAACATCACCATGTCTGCATTTTCATTATTATGACTTATAACATTGAACATTCATTATTTCAGCCATATCTGTACTAGAATGACATTTCTATTTTTATGAAAAAAGGACGACAAGCTTAAACAACTTAACCAGAACATTTATTAATGTAATTCATATTTCACAACAGTTTTTGATAATCCATACAAAGTGTTTGTCACAGCGATACATTTAAGGCTCAAGTAGGATGAAATCAAATGCGGCAGGGGAAATGCATTAAATGAAAATTGCAAGAAGATTCCTAACATGGCACATGCAAGAGAGGCATAGAACATATCTTTGTCTCATTTTTCTGTTTGTTAAATTTTGTGAGATATAGTGATTACTTTTCTAGAGCACCTGTGATATCTGCTCAAGTAATAGTCAGGTTAGAATACAATAACCATGAAATGTACAGAGGAATATATTGTAAAGCTGGTTGCAGAGCCTGTGGTATTTAAAAATTTGCTGTTGAACTATTCAAGTAAAAATGGGTGCAAAAAACTGTATTCACTTAACTAAAGAGTCTGCCTGATGTCTAGTAGAAGATTAGGACCACAGATCTCAATACATGAATGGAATGTGAGCAAAGATTAAGTCATAATCTGAAGCTGCCAAGTGTTGTAATAGAAAGGAGTTCAATAAAATGGTATTCA
Organism: Protopterus annectens; assembly: GCF_019279795.1. Taxonomy (NCBI): domain Eukaryota; kingdom Metazoa; phylum Chordata; order Ceratodontiformes; family Protopteridae; genus Protopterus; species Protopterus annectens. The sequence goes on from NC_056731.1 coordinate 1,392,094,462, forward strand.
GAGAACACATGGACTGCTGCAAACAATACATAAGTACCTACAGACCAATTCAGGTTGATTATATTTAAGATAATGTACAACTAAAGTATTCCTGTGATGCACTTAAATTACATTTTTTTTCTACTTCCTCATAAATGATCAGTATGCATTTCAAAGTCTTTAGGCAGCTGCAATTGCAACATCTTTTGAAGTTTTAACCAGAATTCAACACACTTTCTGTGAAAGCATGACAGGTGATCCCACTCTCACACATAACGTCTTCCAGCCTCATCATCTGTCTCTTTGCTTTTCAGCACACTTTGCTTTGAAAATGCTACTCTACTGAAGTTCACTAAAGACTTAGACAACTCATATGTGTGATCTTCTTCAATGAGGTCTTTAATTTATCGGCAAAGTACTTCTGGGTTGATCTTGTGACATGTAAAACCCAATATACATACTCCCAATGCTTAATGTTATATATTAATGCTATATACTGCATCCCCATTTTCACAAAACATTGAAAAGTACACACTGATTTGATGCTTATATGCATAGTCAGTAAATAATCACCTTAACTGTTGTGCAAGCATTTCACTATTTTGACTAATACATAATAATAAGGTATTATTTTAAATGATGATGCCTTATTATAATTACCCTAACTGTTGTGCGAGCATTGCACTGATTTGACTAATACATTATAATAAGTCACCATCATTTAAAATAATGCATATTGATAATTTCTGCAGTATTCAGAATCCACTGGAACTGTGATACTACCAAACAAACTGTGTCTCTATTTGACTTTCTTTTAATCTGTTTTTCATATCTACATGTTTTCCCTGGACTGATGGTAATCAGTCTGTCTTCGGTTTCGGACTCATTCTAGGACAGTTACTGTTGCTCTGATACTTGCAAAGATGCTTCCTGCAGCATGACTGCCAGCATCTTCATGCAGAACTAGTCTTTCACATGGATGTAGTAAATCACTGTACTTCAGCTCTTTCTCAGTTTCCACAATGGTGTCTAAATTGCACATTCGAGTCATAAAGACAGAACCAGTTTCTTCTCCACAACTAATTATCATTTCCGTGAAAAACACAAAAACTTGGTTTAGCTGCTTGACTAATAACTATGACATGGGTTGGGAGGGTGGCCTAATGGTTGAGGTGTTTGCCTTACAAACACAAGGTACAGGGTTTAAATCTCACAGGGGATAATTGGCTATGCTTAAAATGGCTCGCAAGGACAGTTAGCCTAGTACTAACCTATGAATCAGGCTGATGAAACTGGCAAAGTTGATGGATTACCCCTCTCTTACCCCTCTACAATTCCAAGAGCCATCTAGAACTTTTGTTTTAAAAATGCATCCATTTTTGTTGATTTTTTGATTGCATCCCTTTGACTGCCTGATTTCTCTGAGAAGACTAAGGAAGTACAAGGTAATAACATTATCTTTCCCCTCCTTTATTTCAAAACTGCAGATAACAATCCCCATAGCTACTCCTAGCATCTGTTTCAACAGTTCCTTTGCTGTTTGGATAGATTTTTTTCCAAATACTGGATTGTGAATTTCATTGTCACTTAGACACATGCTTGACATCGATGTTGCTCAAATCATTTGAACGTTACACTTATAATTTGGGACCATAGTCTGACACTGCGACATCAGGTACATACAATCTTTAATGTGGTTATCACACTCCTGTTTGTAATATCTATTAATTAGATCACTTCAAAGTACTTGTGATGGTACATCTATGAAATATTGTTTCTTTAAAGTGAGACATACCTGTGGCCACTTAGCTCCATATTGAAGATAGGCTGCACTTTCAGGCTGTCCGTGGAGAATATCACTTACCATTTATTCTTTTGGACTTTTATTGTGATATGAATTATATACATCGGATTACATTTACATTATGTCTTTTGTTCTTTCTTTGCACTTCACTATTACAAGGTGTGACTCCTACATTTTTCAAGCATCTTCCCTATCAATCTATATATCTAATCTATATCTATCTATCTATATGTTTAGGTATAGTCATTTTGTCAGCTTTGAACATCAAGGCATGGCATGGACAAAATGTTATTCTTCTCTGAAAAAAAATGTAAAAAGAAAAACAGAAAAAATAGGTTTCCTTTGTGACTAATGATTTTTCTCTTTATGAAACTCTCTTACCTCTCTCACTAAATGTATTTCCAATTCTCATTTTTTCACCAGCTATATTTTCAACTGATTGTGAATGCAACTAAGAGATTGCTTTATATTGTTTTCAGTCATTGACATTTCCAAATCACTGTCAATACATCAAATGGAATAATTTAACTTTATCTTCTGTCAGTATTAACTACAGAATCAGATAAAGAATGACATCTTCTTCTTCTTCTGGTAACCTTTTTGTTCTTGTAAATATACCCTAATCAATATATCTTCTATATACAGGTCCCTATCTGGTCTGATTTTCACTTTTAGGTAATATTTTTACACAGCTGCCTCAAACAAATACATTCCAAATATGCTTTTTAGGCATTTAAGGACTGTTTCCACCCATTTTCTTTACTGTAGATATGCAAAAGATTTTTTCATATCCGAATGCGACTGCTAACAGTTTCATCCTTAATGGAGCCTAGTTATTTTATGCATCTACAAATTCTCTTGTTTCAAAGGTAACTTTCTATGTAAGATCATAACTTCTATGCCAGTCTGACTTGCATCCACTTTTAGCAAAAATGGCTTATTTGCCTCATATTTCTAAATGAGTGATTTCATTTCAAATGATTTTCATCATAACTACATTCCCAGGACTTTACCTTTCTGCAGCATCTTTCTGGGAGACATAGGTATCTCAGATTTATTAGATATAAACTTTACAAGAGAATACATTATTCTCAGAAAATTCTTTATTACATGCATGCTCTCTGGCATTGCCATTAGCACTCTTGCTCTATCTGTGTCCAGCTTCTCTCTTTCTGACAGCACAGTATCACAGTTGTGTTTTTCTAGAATCCCAGTAATATATTTCAGATACGTCACTCTTATTTTACATTTGTTCTCGCTGAACTTAAAATTATGTTGTCTTCGGTCATTTATCAGTTACATTGTTCTCCTGATGCTGTTCTTGTGCCTGAGACCAAACAAATAGATCATCACTAACATTTACAATACTCCAGGCCTTCAGTTGCTTAAACAACAGCTCTTAGAAAGACCTCTGGTGCTAAGGAAATGAACAAAAGTATAAGGAATGTCTACCTTTCAAAAGTCATAGTGAATGTACACAAACTAGAACTTTCTTCATCTAGCCCTACCCAGGAGAAAACCTGGTTTCCAGCCAGTGCTCAATGGAACTTAACATTTGGCATTGACAATACAATTGTTTCAACTGTAAGCAATGAATAATTCTCTTTTAATCATTTCATTCAGATCCCATAGATCAATACGTCTCATAGATCAATAAAAATGCAGCTGTGTCTTGCATTGCAGCTGTAAACAAACTACTCAGTGAATCTGTTGGTTTATAATTGCATCTTAATGACACATAAGCCTTTCATTAGTTTCACTTCCTCCATACATCTGATGTATTTTCAGACTTTATTGTATCAAACATTTCACTTTAATAGTGCTAGCAAATAGCTGATATTCATTTTGCTGTTCGACAGCATGCAATCGCTTTTGAATATGCTTGTCTTCTCCATTGCATATACATAAAAAATTACTCTAGCGCAGCTTCTACAAATTGAATTCACACAGGATAGTGCTATCATGGAACTCCTATTCCCTTCTTCAAAGAAAGGGAGAACATTTAATGTAACCTAGAGTCACTACTATAACATTGCACTCAATGTTCTGTATGTACTTTGTGAGGGGAAATAAAACATCTATAATGACCAACATGGCAACATTTTGGTTCGAGTTGCTGCGAAGCAATTTATTTATTTATTTATTTGTACTTTGTCAACTGGTTAAGTAAACTGACCCAAGAACCCTTTTCAGCCACAACCTGGGCCAAGCAGGCAGTAACATAATGCATACAGCTTATAATAAGATGCTGACAAATTGCAAACAATGGAAGTAGATAACAAATAGTTTAACAAAGTTTCTCATACAGTATGATGCAAGTTGACTAAAATCTAAATGACAAAAAGTATAACATGTGAGTTAAACAAGTATACAATAACCCATATGTGGGTATGAAGAAAGACTGAGACACGTGCTAATTGAGGAAAAATAACATGAAGCTTTTTAGATCGACATATTTTCAATGCTCTTTTCTCTTTTAGCCGAGACACTCATATACATATATATAGTAGTTAGCCATTAATTTACTTCAAAAATAATCTTGAGATATACACACACACCTGCACATGCACACACACACACACACACACACACACACAAGCACACACACACACACACACACACACACACACACACACACACACACACACACACACACACACACACACACACACACACCTGCACATGCACACACACACACACACACACACACACACACACACACACACACACACACACACACACACACACCTGCACATGCACACACATACACACACACACACACACACACACACACACACACACACACCTGCACATGCACACACATACACACACACACACACACACACACACACACACACACACACACACACATCTGTAGACATTAAAGTTAAGACCAAAAAGCAAGTCCATGCTGTGTGATACATTTGCCAAAAGGTCTCTCATTATCTCATCACCTGCAGAAACTGAGTATAAGCGGATTGACTAGATTAAGAAAAGTTCTTGTAAAATGTTCCAACTTAGATAATAAATGCATACACCAGATGTTTGACCTCTTAATCACCAGCTATCAGTTTATGCCATTGACTTGATACTGAATACATAAAGAAATGACCCGTATAAGTAAATTACTTTAAGTCTCAAACTACAGTAAAGACTAATAATGGAAAACATATCTCTGACAAAATACTTGGACAAACATTTCGGCTATTATTTTAAATATGTTAAATGTCTTTATTAATTCCACTTTTTAGTAGACATATTTAGCAAGTGTAGATGATGAATGCTTTAATAGTACAGTTAAATGGTATGAAGAAAGTTGCCTGTCAGTATGTAGAATTAACATTTTATGGATGTCTGTGAATTGTCAGCTGGCACATTTATGTGATGTGTTAAAGAACATAAGTATACTGAAGGTCCATGTCAAAATATTGAAAATGTCACAAGTGAGAAGCTACATTTATAAAACAAAATGTGTACTTTTTATTTTCAGTTTACCAGTCTTCTGCAAAATATACTTTATAAAGATACTTCTTCACATGTAAATACAAGAAATGTTTCAGGTCCTGACCAAAGGTGATTTCTCAGTCACTGTGTGAAGTTGCCTTTCAGGTAAGTATTGCAAAATGTCATTTCATAAAATAAAGTAATTCTTCATGAAACCAATACTGAAAATATGGGGCACAATATCATTAAAAGTTAATTCAATTATACCTACAGGAAATATTCAAAGCATAGTAATCCAGCAGAGAAAGCAATTCAGCCCAGATGATTATGGCTGTGAGCTCCTAATAAGCTTCCTGTTATAGCCTTGGGATTGATTCATCCTTTCTCCATTTGCCTGCTAGAGTCTAAGCAGGTCACTTAACCAGACTGTTGTCCTGGTTCATATCTGAAAAGAGTTGCCCAAGTGTGATAAATTTACCTTGTGAGAAAAAATTTAAGTAAATTAAAAAGTGCTTTTAAACTGAAATATGTACTATAATGTTGTTTGGCATTTTCTATGGTCTGTGTTTAGGATGTAAAGACAAATGAATCTGTTTAACTCACTTAACGTGTAGAACAGAAACTGCTAAGGGAAACCAAGAACATCTGAAAGTGCAAGCTTGTATTGAGATGGTTTCCTCCATTATCAGACAAATAATTTTCTTTAATTTGAGGATTTTGTACATGACAGTATGGGATGGGGAGTCCCTGGGTTTAAATGAGAGGCATTTTTAAAGAATTTTTAAGGAATTAATATAGTAATATGGGGACAATCGGTCTTTAACTTTTTGAGGGCTATATCCCTCAGCAATCTTTCAAAGAAAATAGGGACCTGTACATTTCTGTAGCACATTTAGTCAGAAATGGGAATAGAGATCAGTCAGCCCACAGAAAAAGTTTCAGCCAGGTACTGCTTTTTAAATTATACTGAATGTGAAACAAAGAATAACATTAAGACTGTAATAAAGGAGGGAGAGGGAAGTTTGGGGAAGATTTGTTAATGGAGACAGAGTGTGAAGAACATGAGTGAGAACTGGTCTTCTGCTCTGTTAGGGCCATAAAGGCAAATTAAATCATTGTCATACTGTGCATGGATGGTCAGAGGCCTGTGAAAAACTAGTAAAGTTGCAAAGCTATTTAACAGGCCCCAACTCAAATATACCTTTTTTTGTTCTAAACACTGTCCATACATTTCTCTGTATACTATTGATGCAGGAAAACAAAACAAAAATTCACATCTATTGGATATTAATTTGCTATATGTATATATATATATATATATATATATATATATATATATATATATATATATAAAATATATATAAATACACACACACATATATATATATATATATATATATATATATATATATACATATATGTATATATATATATATATATATATATATATATATATATATAAATATATATATATATATATGTACACACACACACACACACACACACACACACACATATATATATATATATATATATATATATATATATACACACACACACACACACACACACACACACACACACACACACACACATATATAAAAACCTCAGCTTTGGCCGGCTAAGAACTTGTTGTATTAAACTGGACGTATAAGAGAATTTAAGTACCTTTATCTGCACTTTTTTTTTCAAAAAAATACAGTACTTAAATCGATTTTAACTGGGTTGCAGGAATATTAACTGAACTGGAAGCTAGTCAGTGTTTGCTGAATTTTGTTATTTGCTAGTAATTACAGGTGTGGGGGTAGCCACATTCTCTGATTTCCTGTCCTTGCCTATTTAAGTGGTACAGTGTGAAATATTTTCTGCTTAAAAACCTCAGCTTTGGCCGGCTAAGAACTTGCTGTATTCAACTGGACGTATAAGAGAATTTAAGTACCTTTATCTGCACTTTTTTTTCAAAACAAATACAGTATTTAAATTGATTTTAACTGTGTTGCAGGAATATTAACTGAACTGGAAGTTAGTAAGTGTTTGCTGAATTTTGTTATTTGCTAGTAATTGCAGGTGTGGGGGTAGCCACATTCTTTGATTTCCTGTCCTTGCCTATTTAAGTGGTACAGTGTGAAATATTTTTTGCTTAAAAACCTCAGCTTTGGCCGGCTAAGAACTTGTTGTATTCAACTGGACGTATAAGAGACTTTAAGTACCTTTATCTGCACTTTTTTTCAAAAAATACAGTATTTAAATTGATTTTAACTGTGTTGCAGGAATATTAACTGAAGTGGAAGTTAGTCAGTGTTTGCTGAATTTTGTTATTTGCTAGTAATTACAGGTGTGGGGTAGCCACATTCTTTGATTTCCTGTCCTTGCCTATTTAAGTGGTACAGTGTGAAATATTTTCTGCTTAAAAACCTCAGCTTTGGCCGGCTAAGAACTTGTATTCAACTGGACGTATAAGAGAATTTAAGTACCTTTATCTGCACTTTTTTTTCAAAAAAATACAGTATTTAAATTGATTTTAACTGTGTTGCAGGAATATTAACTGAACTGGAAGTTAGTCAGTGTTTGCTGAATTTTGCTATTTGCCAGTAATTACAGGTGTGGGGGTAGCCACATTCTTTGATTTCCTGTCCTTGCCTATTTAAGTGGTACAGTGTGAAATATTTTCTGCTTAAAAACCTCAGCTTTGGCCGGCTAAGAACTTGCTGTATTCAACTGGACGTATAAGAGAATTTAAGTAACTTTATCTGCAATTTTTTGTTAAAAAAAATACAGTATTTAAATTGATTTTAACTGTGTTACAGGAATATTAACTGAACTGGAAGTTAGTCAGTGTTTGCTGAATTTTGTTATTTGCTAGTAATTACAGGTGTGGGAGTAGCCACATTCTTTGATTTCCTGCCCTTGCCTACTTAAGTGGCACAGTGTGAAATATTTTCTGCTTAAAAACCTCAGCTTTGGCCGGCTAAGAACTTGCTGTATTCAACTGGATGTATAAGAGAATTTAAGTACCTTTATCTGCACTTTTTTTCAAAAAATACAGTATTTAAATTGATTTTAACTGTGTTGCAGGAATATTAACTGAACTGGAAGTTAGTCAGTGTTTGCTGAATTTTGTTATTTGCCAGTAATTACAGGTGTGGGGGTAGCCACATTCTTTGATTTCCTGTCCTTGCCTATTTAAGTGGTACAGTGTGAAATATTTTCTGCTTAAAAACCTCAGCTTTGGCCGGCTAAGAACTTGCTGTATTCAACTGGGCGTATAAGAGAATTTAAGTACCTTTATCTGCAATTTTTTGTTCAAAAAAATACAGTATTTAAATTGATTTTAACTGTGTTGCAGGAATATTAACTGAACTGGAAGTTAGTCAGTGTTTGCTGAATTTTGTTATTTGTTAGTAATTACAGGTGTGGGGGTAGCCACATTCTTTGATTTCCTGTCCTTGCCTATTTAAGTGGTACAGTGTGAAATATTTTCTGCTTAAAAACCTCAGCTTTGGCCGGCTAAGAACTTGCTGTATTCAACTGGATGTATAAGAGAATTTAAGTACCTTTATCTGCACTTTTTTTCAAAAATACAGTATTTAAATTGATTTTAACTGTGTTGCAGGAATATTAACTGAACTGGAAGTTAGTCAGTGTTTGCTGAATTTTGTTATTTGCCAGTAATTACAGGTGTGGGGGTAGCCACATTCTTTGATTTCCTGTCCTTGCCTATTTAAGTGGTACAGTGTGAAATATTTTCTGCTTAAAAACCTCAGCTTTGGCCGGCTAAGAACTTGCTGTATTCAACTGGATGTATAAGAGAATTTAAGTACCTTTATCTGCACTTTTTTTCAAAAATACAGTATTTAAATTGATTTTAACTGTGTTGCAGGAATATTAACTGAACTGGAAGTTAGTCAGTGTTTGCTGAATTTTGTTATTTGCTAGTAATTACAGGTGTGGGGGTAGCCACATTCTTTGATTTCCTGTCCTTGCCTATTTAAGTGGTACAGTGTGAAATATTTTCTGCTTAAAAACCTCAGCTTTGGCCGGCTAAGAACTTGCTGTATTCAACTGGATGTATAAGAGAATTTAAGTACCTTTATCTGCACTTTTTTTCAAAAAAATACAGTATTTAAATTGATTTTAACTGTGTTGCAGGAATATTAACTGAACTGGAAGTTAGTCAGTGTTTGCTGAATTTTGTTGTTTGCTAATAATTACAGGTGTGGGGGTAGCCACATTCTTTGATTTCCTGTCCTTGCCTATTTAAGTGGCACAGTGTGAAATATTTTCTGCTTAAAAACCTCAGCTTTGGCCAGCCAGGAACTTGATGTATTCAACTGGATGTATAAGAGAATTTAAGTACCTTTATCTGCACTTTTTTTTTCAAAAAAATACAGTATTTAAATTGATTTTTACTGTGTTGCAGGAATATTAACTGAACTGGAAGTTAGTCAGTGTTTGCTGAATTTTGTTATTTGCTAGTAATTACAGGTGTGGGGGTAGCCACATTCTTTGATTTCCTGTCCTTGCCTATTTAAGTGGTACAGTGTGAAATATTTTCTGCTTAAAAACCTCAGCTTTGGCCGGCTAAGAACTTGCTGTATTCAACTGGACGTATAAGAGAATTTAAGTACCTTTATCTGCACTTTTCTTTTCAAAAAAATACAGTATTTAAATTGATTTTAACTGTGTTGCAGGAATATTAACTGAACTGGAAGTTTTGACTCTGCTCTTCAGTTAGTCCCACCCACTCTCCCTGTTTTTGTTTTGGTGTTAATCTTAGTGGCCTTGAAACTGCCTGCCCCTCTTGTAAATTTGTGTTTGGATACTCCTTCTGGGCCCATCTCATTTGCTCACTCAACTGAGTGCAGTGAGATCATATTCTGATTTCAGGCACTCCTACTGTGTACAAATAGAGCATCTGGGAAACAGAAAAAAAAATTAAGCTTGTTTCCTGCCTTTCTTGTTAAGTGGTATAGACTATTTGTAGGCTTCTGAGCCCCCAAGCCCTTCTGTGTTGGAGGGAAGCCTTCTAGCTTGTTTTTTTTTCTCTTATAACTAGCCAGTTTTCTAGTTTCAGCACTCAAATATGTTTCTTTGATCTCAGCACTTGTTCAGAAAAAAAAAATTCATCTGCTTTTACTGTACTTGTGTTTCTACCTACTTTATTTTACTTTTGCATCATCTTAAAAGTACTCAATTGTATTTATTACTGCTTGGTGTAACTCGTTCTAAGCCTTTTGGTTTAAACACTTGGGCTTCGGACCAGTTGTGTTGCACTGAGAGGGTTTGTGGTCTGCACTGTAGTGGCAGAACAGGTAGCTTACATCCTTCTAGGTTGGGAACTGCTGATTGAGGGCTCAGTGTCTGTTATTCTAAAAGTGTATTAATTCTGGTTTAAGCACTTGGGCTTTCAGGCCAGTTATTTTACATTAAGAGGGTTCGTGGTCTGCACTCTTGTGGGAGGAGTGAATGGACTCTGCCCTTCTGAGCTGGGAATTTCTGGTTAAAGGCTTATAGTGCATGCATATCTGAACTGCTTCTTACTGAAGTTGGTGCACCTTGTTTGCTGTGGCATAGACTGGATTTGGGCCTGCTGGATCTCGCTTTGTTTGTGTAACTTGAGCACTAATCCAGGCATTCTCTAAAGTATTCAATTGTATTTATTACTGCTTGGTAGTAACTTGATTAAAGTGTAGCTATCATTCTAAGTCTTTTGGATTAAGCACTTGGGCTTCAGACCAGTTGTTTTACATTAGGAAGGTTTGTGGCATGCACTGTGGTGGTAGGACAGGTAGCTTTCATCCTTCTAAGTTGGGAACTGCTGATTTTGATTCCAGTGTCTGTTATTCTTAAAGTGTATTAGTTCTGGTTTAAACACTTGGGCTTCAGGCCAGTTATTTTACATTAAGAAGGTTCGTGGTCTGCACTCTTGTGGGAGAAGAGGCTGGACTCTGCCCTTCTGAGCTGGGAATTTCTGGTTAAAGGTTCATAGTGCCTGAATATTTGAACTGCATCTTACTGAAATTGGTACACCTTGTTTGCTGTAGTATAGACTAGATACAGGCCTGCTGAATCTAGCTTTGTTTATATGCTTGTTGTTTGTTTGCTTGTTATTTCCCTGGAATGCTAATTCCACCTAATAAGCAGCTTCTCAGTGCTTCTGTGGATCACTAGTGATATCTGCATTGCTTACTGTACTTATTTCCTTGTTTCACTTGAAAGAAAGTTACTGTTTGTTGTTTTTGCATTTAAGTTACCTGTAACACATTGCACTTAAGTTACCTGGCACTTGCTCACTAAAGCAATTATATAAGTCAGCACTAAAAATTAAAAGCACTACACCCTCACTCCCCACTGGCCCTTGTTTTCAATTATTAAGGAATTCCCAATTCCCAATATTATTCTAGCATGTCTAAAGGTCAGTTGTCAATCTCCTCTCTGGTCCAGCTGGTGAATCTGGGAATCTTGAGGCAATGTTACAACTGCCTTATGTACACGGACAACCCTCTCCTCCTCCCAACAAATTCCAACACATGTGAGAGATGCAACCATATAGCCAAACTGGAGGCTAAGCTCTCTCAACTCAGTACTGGCATAACCATTCAGGAGGAGAAGGAAACCACACTCACTACAATTCCAGTCTCACACAGACCTACCACGACAGCAAACCAAACACATAATCACACAAAAACATACTCGGAGGCTCTAAATAAGGATCTGCCTAAGCAGCAGAAACCTCCAAAGCAGACACCCAAGCAACCGCTACCCCAAAACAAAACACGCGCAACACATATCTCACAAAGCCAGTGTGCCGAACAGTCACAGCCCTTAAGACTAAACAACACACCTGATACACTTGTAATAGGTGACTCTATCATCAGGCACACTGACGTCCCGCTCACCAGGCTGAACAAGGAGAGGGTCACGGTGAGCAGCCTGTCGGGCGCTGGGATCCGCCACATAACACAAGCACTCAGGTCACTCCAAGGCAAGTACAAATATGACTCAGTCATTGTCCATGCTGGTGTGAATGACCTGAGACGTACCTCCCTGGACTACATGAAAAGAGACATAAAGGAGCTCTCTGAGCATGTAGCCCAGGCCGGTATGACCCTGACCTTGAGTAGCATCTTACCCTCACCAAGAATGATGCCACATTATGAAGACAAGATGATCAATTTCAACAATTGGCTTAAGTACTGGTGTCATTCAAAGGGGATCCAATGCCTGTCAGCTTGGGATGATATGCTCGACAAGCCACGATGCTTCGCTAGGGACGGCTTGCACCTGTCACCCCTGGGCTTTCGGATATTGGCAAAGGCTCTTGCTACCCCCATAGTGCCTTTTTTAGGCAAGGCTCAAAAGACAAACCCACCTCCATAGGTATCACAAGGGATAAGTAACTAAGAGTAATGCTACTCAACGCCAGAAGTCTAAACCTCAAGATGCATGCACTCGAAACTCTCCTTAGCATGGAGAACATCGATATCTGTGCAGTAACAGAAACCTGGTTCAGGGCTTCCGAGAGCACCCCAGCACTACCAGGTTATACCTCATACCATGCTTTTCGGCCCCAAAACTTGGACCGAACCACAAAAGGAGGGGGAGTATCGATATTCATCAAAGATACCCACACCTCCAGATTGGTGGCAAAGCACGAAGCATCAGAGACTATCCATGTGCAACTAACAGTGGGTAAAACTGCCTTCCAGTTTATAGCCTGCTACAGACCACCCTCCCAAACCCAGGAACCCCACTCAGCCTTCCTGAGAACACTGGAAAATATGAAGGTCTCTCCAAACACCATTATATTGGGCAACTTCAACTACCCAAACATAGACTGGGAGCATTACTCTAGCTCCAACACCCTAGCCCAAAGGTTCCTAGAATTTATAAACTCAAATGCTATGGAACAACTTGTTACCACTCCCACAAGAGGGGAAAACATACTGGACCTGATCATCACCAACGTCGGGACTCTATGCTCCAGACCAGAAGTGTATCCCTCACTGGTAAGATCAGACCATAAACTAATCTCACTGGATATTCACATCCCGACGCCACTCCCTGCCCAGAAAACCACAGTGAAAAACTTCTCTAAAGCAAATTTTACACTCCTCAAAACCGAGGTGGAATCCTTCAAAGCCCCAGGGCCTGTGGAAAATACGACCCAGACCGCAGAATCCTTTATAAACGCATTCTATGAACACCTTCAGGAATGCATGGATCATGCTATCCCAAATAAGACCAAGACCCAATCCTCCAAAGGCAGACATCCTGTCTGGTGGACCGCAGCCATAAACAAACTATACAATAGAAGGAGGAAGCTACTAAATGATAGAGCAAAATCCCAAAAAGGGAAGGCATCACTGATCAGTATTAGCAAAAAACTACGGGCACTCATAAAATTGTCTAAAGCCAGCTTTGACAGAAAAATTGCACAGGACACTAAGGATAATCACAAGGCTTTCTTTAGTTAAGTTAGGAACCTGGGTGGTAATTCCCAGATATGCTCAGAATTAGTCCAAAATGACAAAAAATACACTGAACCCACAGACATTGCCAACATCCTAGCTGACAGGTTCAGCGCAAACTTCTCCCCCCCATCCCCACCAAAAGGGCAAATATCTATCCCAGCAGAGTGCTGCCCCCCTGACATCTCAGATGCTCAGGTAAGAGCCGCCCTCTCCAAAGCAAAAAACACAGTATCAATGGGACCAGACGGTGTCCCAAGCTGCGTCCTACATGAACTCCAAGAAGAGCTAAACCCAAACATAAAACTACTGTTCAATCTCAGCTTTACTAAAGGATATGTGCCCAAAGAGTGGCGTACAGCAACAGTGGTCCCTCTCCATAAAGGTGGTGCCTCAACGGATCCTGGAAACTATCGCCCCATAAGCCTGACAAGCTTGGTCTGCAAAGCTATGGAAAGGATCATCATGGACCTCATAAATAAAGATATTGGGGACCTACAGACACTGTATCCTACCCAGTTCGGCTTTTTTAAGGGCAGATCCTGCCTCTTAAACCTGGTTGATTTCTTTGAAGCAGTCACCAAGGCCATTGACGAGGGGAAGGTGGTCCACACAGCCAACCTGGACCTCGCAAAAGCCTTCGATACAATACCCCACTCGGGCATTATAGATAAGCTCACCAGCTTAAATATAAACCCCTATGTCACTAGATGGATTGCAAACTGGCTCAAGGACAGAACCCACATGGTTAGAATTGCTGGAGCCATGTCAGACTCCAAACCAGTTACAAGTGGTGTCCCACAAGTCTCAGTCCTGGGACCTCTCTTGTTCGGTATATATTTCTCGGAGGTACAGGCCAACACGGAAGGACTGTGGCTGACCAAGTTCGCAGATGACTGCAAACTGGGTGCCATGATCGACTTAGCTGACACAAGCATCCTCCAAAAGGGCCTCATAGAAACAGACAACTGGTGCCAGAGCCATGGCACAAGCTAAATGCCAAAAAGTGTATAGTCTTCCCCTTTGGCAAAAATGAAGTGCCCACAAATTACCATATAGGTGGTAATCCATTAAGTACAGAAGAAGTAATTAGGGATCTGGGGACCCAAGTTGATAGCAATCTCTCATTTGACAACCACGTGGCCAAAGTGGTTAGAAAAACATTTTATATAGCCCACCTAATCATGAAGGGATTCACATCTAGATGAGGGGAGGTCATTGTGCCTCTTTACTCATCCCTCATCAGGCCCATAATTGAGTACAATGCCCCTTTTGGGATGTCCCTTACCAGACACCTGCAGCAACTGGAAAGACCCCAAAAGTACCTCACCAAGAGGATCAAAGGGCTCAAACAGATGCCATATGCTGCCTGGTTAAAGAAACTCCAGCTCTACTCAGTGGCATACCACCTGTTCAGAGGCGATCTGTGCCTGACGTATAAAGCCATGTCCAACCCGGAATTAATGGACATGCTGCACCTCAGAAAATCCAAATCCCATCGGGCTACACGCTTGAGAGACTTGAACCTCAGCACTGAAATAAATAGGACATGCTGGAGGGACAGATTCATAACCCAGAGGCTCCCTTCACTCTGGAATAAAATCCCAGTCCAGGTTAGGCAGAGTCCCTCATTGACTCTCTTCAAGAGGAATCTTGATGAGTGGATGGGAGATCGTAGGTTTACCCCGGGTATCACTTCTTTGTCACTGTTAGACAGAGACACAGTATACTGACCTCGAAAAAGGGCATAGCAAAATAAATTTAAAATGGGTGGCGAAAGCCAAACACATTCTGGCTAGGCTTATAAATGCCCTAGGGCAGATTGCCTAGTATGAACCTATGAACATATGAACCTATATATATACATGTATATATATATATATATATATATATATATATATATATATATATATATATATATATATATATATATATATATATATATATATATATATATATATATGTGTGTGTTCATAGGTGTTTGCTAGGCTAACGACCACAAGGGCCTTTTTAAGCCTAGCCATGCATCCCAAATCTCTGACAAGTTCTGATACCCTTGATAAGTGTAAGCAGGGGTTTGGGAGATGAACCATTTATACCTTAGCTGTGTCCGCTAGAGACATAGGTGCCAAACCAGGGATGAATTTCTGGTTTCCCATCCAATTGCCCAGGTTGCACTTGAATTGGGTTAGGGAGGAACTCTGTTTCACATGAATGGGGAGCCTGTTCCATAGACGCAGTAGGTAGATTCAACTCAGTTAAGTACAATTCAGTGGATCGTACTTTCATCTAATGAAAGTAGATCCATATATATATGTGTGTGTGTGTGTGTGTGTGTGTGTGTGTGTGTGTGTGTGTGTGTGTGTGTGTGTGTGTGTGTGTGTGTGTGTGTGTGTGTGTGTCACAAAGTATCTATAGCTCAAAATATTGATCACAAAATATCTTAAAAACCTAAGCCTTACCCCTGACCCTAGCTATGAATACTCGCACATACTCAACCAAAGTCAGATCAGGGTCAAGTGGGCCCTATGCAGGGTAATGGATCAGGACTCCACACACACACACACACACACACACACACACACACACACACACACACACACACACACACACACACACACACACACACACATGCCCCATCAGCAGCACCCCTCCAGTCATTCCAGTGTCCCATTACTTGGCTACTTATCCCCAGCTACCTTAACCACTGTTCAAACATGCCAGTGTGCATATTCATGTCTTATTTACTTCTACAATTACTAGAGATATTTAAAACATTTATTTTAAATTTTATACCACAAACACTGGTAGCCATTTGCTAAACAAAACTGTACAGTCTCACAGTGAAAACTGACAGCATGAACACTAAGCTTCTCTGTCCTTGAAACTTGCATTCATTGAACTGTCATTCAAAGAAATTGCATCTGGCCAGTGGCAGATTAAGTTTAAATTTTGGCTGTTTTCAAATCATAGGCCCCTTGCATAATTTCTTTGGACCATTCATGCATGCAGGTGTTCTTTAATGCACCCTCCAGATTGTATTAAATTATATTATTTGTAAAATACAGCTCCACTTGTTAGAATGTTTTAAATTTGTAGGTTTGAACATTTTTCCTGTAAGCAATGAAGCAAAATGTGTGAACCCTTAAGAACAAACCTACCCATTACAGAACATTTCAACCAAAAAAGACCACTCAAACTTCCTTCGATACATTCCACCATCATCAGTCAAAATACACAATCTCTGCAGAAGTAAAAGTTATTTGATTAATTTCACATTAAAGAGATCTATAACTAATGAAGAGGTTGCTGCTGGCAAACAAGTTTACATTTCAATGTTTGATGTACAATTTCAGTGCCTGCAGCCCTTGAAAAAAAAGGCCCCTGTTACATTTAAGAAAAATTAGTAAGCTGGTAATAT
>NC_056731.1:1392116580-1392146580 GCF_019279795.1 Protopterus annectens
AAAAATGAAGTAACATTATTGAAACTGAGTGCAGCATACTTTCTATCCCTGCTATCCTGCTTTGGGAAGAAGCTCAATCAGTTCTTTTGCAAACATTCTAAATTCAAAACAAAAGCTAATTTATGTTGAGGATATAGAGTAAGACAAATACATTGTGTAGCGAAACAGAACCAGAAAACTGATGAAATATCACAATTGCAGTTAACAGCAAGAATTTTTTCAACAGTAAGTTATTTTGGGAGACAAATGTTTGTTTGTCTTTTGGCTTTTCCTGGTTAGGGGTCGCCACAACGGAACTCCGGTCTGCTAATGATTGGCAGTAGATTTTCACAAATGCCGAGGTGCCAGCTCGACGTCCAATCTTCAACGAAGGCATGCCCATTTACGCATGTCTTTAGAACCCCCACCCAACCGCGGAGAGGACATGCAGACTCCACAAAGAAGGCACTCCCCGCACTCCAGCCGAGAGTCGAATTGGAGAACCTCTTGCTGTGAGGCAACAACCCTACCGCTGCACCACCACGGTGTTTAAAACAATTTATAATGTGGATCAAAAATACTAACTTTTGATTGGTCGGTACCGTCTTCTAACCATAACTGTACTTGGACGGTGCAGTGGTACAGTGGTTGCATTGTCACCTCACAGCAAGAGGTTCTCCAGTTCGATTTTCAGCTGGGGTGCTTTCTGTGAGGAGTCTGCATGTCCTCCCTGCATTCATATTGGTTTCCTGTGGGTGCTCCAGTTTCCTCCCACGTTACAAAGACATGCATCTAGAATGTTTCTCCCCAGGTCTCTGCTGAAAATTGGCTTTGTTTCAAGTTGGACTTTCCTGGTAAATAAATGTTACATAAATAAATAAAATAAACCACATATTATGGAAGCACAAGCCACCCAACTTGATCTATATCCAAACTCCCAAGCCTAATCAAAACAATTATCACTCAGCCAGCATCCAGAGCAGACCATACTTGTCAAACATGACTTCTGCCCTTACACTCAATAAAAATCAATATAACAAATACTAACTAAAACAACATAATTTATCAGTGTTTAAGTGATAGTCTCTCATAAAACACATGCATGAATTACAGTGCAAAGCTGTGCTTACAGAGGTGATGATGTTTCGCTGCTGACAGTAGAAAGGTCTCCATTGCAAGTTTACCTTTTAATTCAAGTAGAGCTATGCTATTCCATAGGCACTTATGCCAACTCTCTCCTTAGATGTGACAGGGCACTTACCAGAAAATAAACCACACCTCACCATTTCTGATTAGTACTTAGAAACAAATTTCAAACCCCACCTAAAAGTACGTTATCCTAGGCAATAACAGAAAATAAGCTGAATCAGCTGCCCCTTTATGTAGTACACATGCAGTAGTCACCCAAATTAAGAGATATATAATACTGTACATTTTTAAAGTTGGAACCTCTGATATGAACACAACTTAAAATAGCTGACTGCAAACTTTCTTCTTTAGTAAATGAACTGAATCTGATCATTGAGATCTGATGCCGAAAAGGATCCTACCAACATTACTTCAGGTCTGCTCCTGCATTTCCAGTAAAAAAATACCAGCCATTATAACCAGCCCATTTTAAATGATCACAATTAAAATCTAACTCCAAAAATAAGTAATAAAAATATCTTAATCTAAAATGTCTCTAAAAACCAGGTAAGTAAGAAATCATGATAACCTGACTTCTTATGAACAGAGTTTAGGTTCTCTATCTTTTACATACCACATCCTTGGAAACAAATATTTCAACTTTCATACAGTGTAAATCACTGTCATGGTTAAACAGAATATCAAGAAAGATGTCTGACTTAATCAGCTAGTCAAAAGTCAAAAATAATAGGAGTGTTAGAGTATTCATTTTCTGACTATTTTGGTACTATAAACACTGTACAACACAAAGTCATGGAAATAAAAACAAATAATAATTTGGTTCTTTTACAATTTAAAAGAAATATCCATAGATTTTGAAAACAGAGAAAGAAGGGCAGTAGTCACTAGCCACAAAGGCTATCATCACAAGTAGTGCAACACAGAATGCTAAGAATGAGGGGCATCTAAACAATACTGTGCCACGGAAGGTAAGGGTGATGGACCAAAACCACAGTGTACCACAGAAGGTAATAGTGATAGTCCAAAACCATAGTGTGTCATGGAAGGTAACGGTGATAGACCACAACCAGAGTGTCCTCTGGGAGATGTAGTTGATGGATCAGAGCCAGAGTGTGCCACAAAAGGTGGGGTGATGGATCAAACCCAGAGTGGTTTGTGGGAGCAGATGGTGATGGATCAGAATCAGAGTGAGCTGTGGGAGGTAAGGATCATGGAACACAACAAGAGAGTTCCCTGAGAGGTGAGGGTGATGGCATGGAACCAGAGTGTGCCATGGGAAATGAGGATGTTGGAACAGTACCAGAATGTGGCATGGGAGGTCAGGGTTACGGAACAGTACCAGATTGTTCTATTGAAGTTGAGGGTGATGGACCACAACCAGACTGTGCTATCTGAAGTGAGGATGATAGACCAGTATCAGAGTGTGCTAGGAGCAGTTAGGGTGATGAACCAGAACTACAGTTTACTGTGGGAGTTGAGGGTGATAGACCAAAATCAGGGCGTGCTGCCTGAGATGAGGATGATGAACAAGAATCAGAGTGTGCCATCGGAGGTGACAGTCAATTGACTAGAACAAGAGTGTGCCTTGGGATATGAGGGTGATGGACCAGAACAAGAGTATGCAATGGGAGGAGGGGGTGATGGACCAAAACCAGAGTGTTCCATAGAAAGTGAGGGTGATGGAACAGAACCAGAGTGGGCCATAGGAAGTGAGGTCAATGCAACAGAACTACAGTATGCTTTAGGAGGTGAGGGTGACGAACCGGAACCAGAGTGTGCTGTGGAAAGTGAGGGTGATGGAACATAACCAGAGTGTACCACAGGAGGTAGGGATGATAGACCAGAACCAGAATATGCTATGGGTGGTGAGCGTGATGGAACAAAACCAGAGAGGGTTGTGGGAGCCAAGGGTGATGGACCAGAACAAGAGTGTGCTGTGAGAGGTGAGGGTGATGGACCTGAACCAGAGTGTGCTGTGGGAAGTGAGGATCACTAGAGAGATCTCTGAGAGGTGATAATGATGGAACAGAAACAGAGTATGCTTGGGGTGGTAAGGGTGAGGGTGCGGGAACATAACTAGAGTTGGCTTGGGAAGGTGAAGTTGATAGAACAGAACCAGCACCGCTGTGGAAGGATAAGGTGATGGTACAAAACCAGAGCATGCTCTTAGAGGTAGGCATGATGGAACACAGCCATAAATTACTCTGAAAAATGTGGATGATGTGAGAGTAATATCAAAAAAATTCCAGCACTGCATAACCCTTATGCTTTTTTGGAACAAATTAATTACATTAATGTTATTCTAAAATATGATGCCAGAAGTACTCTAGAAAACCACAAAGTACAGTCCTATAAGTATGCAGAAAAGAACTATGGAAAATATGAAATAAAGTACTTTATAGATGGAGTCTCTGTGCATGGTAAGGCAGAATGAAGGGAGGAAACAAGTTGCTAAGGGGTCTGCCTGGTTCCTTAGCAAGAAAGGACAGTGAACAAATATCCAAGTTGTCCTGAGTACACCTATAAGGCAGAAGGTCTAATTTCAATGTGCATGGCAAAACAAATGATCAAGCTGAGAAAGGGCTCATAGCATACAGAATGAGTGCCTGGGGAAAGTAAGGGGCATCCTTAAATAATTAAAAATGATACTGACATTCTCAGATGTCTGCCAATTAGAGGGATGAGAATGAGATATTTATCTATTTATTTGTATTTACTTCAGCGTTTGTTAACGAGGTAAGCTCACTGATCATACAATTACCATATTTCTTGCATGATCCAGGCTAAAAGGAATATAATGATTGTGGCAATCAAGATTATAAACAGAAGTATAAGGTATAGTTAGCAGCAATACTTACAGCATACAGCGGTAGTGACATAATATAAATAGGACAAATTTCTTATGATTTAGGAGTGAAGTAGGGTATCATATGGTTATGCTGGCAGTTTTTTTTAAGTGGCAAAAACTGAAGAATGGAAGCTAACAGAATAAATGAGGGAGTGTGGCTGTAGCTAAAAAAGGGAATGAAGTAGAAATATTTAGCTAATGTTGAAAACATAATCTGCTGTACAGGTTATCTACTGTTGTTAGCATAACTTGTGCAAAAGAATATATCCACGATATACATAAATTGTTAGTAAAGAGACATTAGTCCAGATTAAAAAAAAAATGCTGTTTTAGTGTAAGTGATGACTTTTGCAGGTATGTGTCCAAAACTGAACTATTTTCATCATCTAATACTTCTAAGGTGTTTTATATTGTTTCTGGGAATTGTAATACAGACTGGGTGGTATATTTGGCCATCTGTAGTTCTTCAGCTTTTTAAGTTGGGCAGACATCACGCCCACTAAAACTGAGAATTTTGGAGCAACTTAGTGAGATTAGATGTGCTAAAATATTAAATGCCTTCTATTAACATACTATGAAGCATAGAACGGCTAGGTTTCAGTTTGTAATTATAGATAAAATAACACAGAATTGGAATAACAAGTGTGGATGGCATACCATCCCTGATAAAAAGGAAAAGAGCTGGATTATCAAGTTGGGGGGTTTATTTTTTCCAGGACTCAATGAATCTTTGTAGTTAGCCAATCATGTTGGAGCTTTTGGATATTTAAATTATTTGATGTGGGGTTTGATTTAATGCACAGATGAAGGCTTTTTAGCCAAAACCAGTATGCAAGTTTTGGAATAAAAGATTTAATGCAGTATTCCTGATTCTTCATTGGATTTTTATTGAAGTTTTTCACTGAAGACTGTGTGCAGCATTTTGTGTCCATTCTTCCGATGAGACATTAAATTGAACCTGAACTGGTTGTATCTTGGGTGAATGTAAAAGATCCCATGACACTTATCAAAAAGAGTAGATATTCTTTATTTTCAGAAAATTCAATATAACTATTTTGCACATTCATTGTATTTACTCTTTATATAACTGTAATCTCAAGAAAACAACATCCTTTTCACCCCAGCACCCCTTCACCACAACCATGTTTATTTTATCCATTATTTATTCATCCTCTTTCCTTTTGTTATACAGCATTTCTTCCCACCTTTTTCATAAACATTATACAACAGTAAATAATAATGTCTTATATTTCAATTCCCCCTTAGTCATAGAACTAAACAATATCATGTTCATATCAATAATTTTAAACCTTTGCATTCATATAATTCTTTAAACATTTTCCTAAAACTTTATTTTACAACACAGAAAACAGTCGCCCAGATACTCTATAGCTTGCACGGCATGCAAGATCGGTGTAGGAGCTCCAGCAGGCAATATGTCTGCCGTGGAATCCAGGAACAGCCTGCAGGGGCATGCACGAGCTCTCCTGCACTAATCCTGCACAGACTAAGCCCCTGTATGCAAATCACCCCATTTGCAGGAGAAGTCTATGCAAATTAGATGATTTAGCAATCCAGGAAGCTTACAATCGGCTGTGCAAGACTAGTGCAATCTGCAGAAATGTACTCGGTTAGTAACCGAGTACATATCTTCAAAATCCAAAATGGAGCTGTGACAGCTCCAGATAAAGGAAAGGCTGCATATCATGTAGTAAGCATGCCAATGCCCAAGTATAAGACCATTGGCATTGCAAACAGTGAAAAAAATAAAATAATCAACTTTTTTTTTTTTTAGCTTATCTCAGCTGTTTAAGCGTAGGGCAATGGCGCGCAAACAGGATCGGGGGGGGGGTAACAAAATAAACCTAAATTAAGCATTCTAACTAAAATCAGTATTCTGCCATGCAAGTCACTGGCAGGCAGAAGACAACATGGCCAGTGAGCAGTGGTTGCTAAGGGGGGAGGCTCAGTGTGAGACATGTAACTATGCATTAGCAGGCAATCCTATGCAAATGAGGGGAAAGATAGTGAATCCCAGTTTTCCCTAGCATGTGAGTCAAGTCCCAACAGTGTAAGAGTAGCAATAGCTTGGTGCAAGCCTAGGAGTTAGGTGACATCATTTGGGGGTGTGCCAGGCATACCGCAAGCGAATTGGAGCCCTGAGGCTTGGGTTTGCTCCTATCTTAGCACAGTTAAGCTAGGGGGTGTGTCTAAACCTGCCTAGCACTCTTTACAATGCCAAAGCGGGTGTGCGAGCAGCGACTGGGTTTTAAAGGCAGAAAAAAAAAGTTAAACCAGGAAATAGCAGCAGTGTGCACATTTGTGCATTCTGTTTGTGCGGCTTACCCCCGGGGCTTAAACAGGAAGGCAATTGGAAGGGAAAACAGCAGTAGGAAGGTAACCAAGGAGAGCTAGCATATCTGGCAGGTGAAATGTATCAGAATCAGCCAATTACACAGGCAGCAGACCATCCCAGCCCAAAACACTACTATAAACTATGCAAATACCTTCCCCTCTGTTTTTTTTCCACACTCTACACCACTGGTGTAAACAAGCGGGGAACGTTTAACACTCACAACAGCAAAATGATAGGGGCTGCAATAGCTATCATACAATAACTTGTGGAAGAGGCTGAGGGTGGTGAGGATGTGAATGCTGTTGACCAACCCACAGTGAAGAGCTGGATAAGAGTGTGCAGACCCAGGGTAACCTACCAAGGGCTACATGAGCTGAAGATAGTGAAGTGCTATAGGGTGGACAGGGACCTCCTACAACAAATTGTTGAGCTGTGCCAGCCACGCCTCACACACAGACCTAACAGAGGGGAACCCATCCCAGTGGATACCAAGGTATGTGTAGGCCTAAGAATACTAGCTACAGGTACCTTCCAAAGTCCAACTAGGGATATGATGGGGATCTCACAGGCATCAGCATCCAGGGTTCTCCACCAGTTCCTGGATGCCATGTCAGCACATGTCGGTGAGCACATATATTTCCCCAACAACCATGAGGCGTTGGCCAGCAATATGCAACTGTTCCACCAAATAGCAGAATACCCTGAGGTAGTGGGTGCTATAGACTGCACGCACATATGCATCAAAGCACCACCCGGTGAATGGGATAGGGTCTACATCAACCGCAAGGGCTTCCCCTCTATCAATTGCCAGGTCATGTGTGATGCCCAGGGCATAATAATAAATGTGTGTGCTGGCTGCCCTGGAAGTTATCATGATTCCCACATATTAGAAATATTGATAATTGTAAGGAAGACAGTCCTGTAGCATTACATTTTTCACAGTTCCATGGGGGAAGAAGTAATTTTCTTAAAGCGACTATTTTAGAGCAAATCTATATACCTGCAAACTGTTTTGTGGATGTTAAATCTGTTTTAGTACAAAAAGAAGCATTGTATATTTTAAAGTTCAAGACAATGTCTCCATGTGGTTTAAATGAAGAATTTAATTGGAAAGCAATAATTAATTAATTGTTAAATGCTGAATGGTTAATTAACAGTTGCATTTGTGTATATATGCTGTGTATTTTTTATATGTATTATACTCCTTGAAGGCTTGTGGCCGAGACGTCAGAGAGAGAAGTCATTTCCAGTTTTTATTAAAATATCGAGTGGAATTTGTGGTTGTTGCTTTTTTGATATCGTGCTCCAGGTTGCAGTTGTTGATTTTCCATGTCTACTGATCCACAACTCCACTTGCCTCGTATTTTCAGAGATACCATGGATGGCAGCCAATTATCTTTGGATAACTTTTTGGCAAATACAGCCGATAGAGGTGAGCGACATGCAGCTCAGAGGAATACAATTGACAATAGTACTGTGTGGGAGAAATGGGATGAGGATCGTAAAAAACGGTCTTCAAATCCATTTTCGTGTGTAGGCAGAAAAATACCCCTTGCGGTTAATACAGAACAAAAAGTACTGTTCGAAGATCTTGAGAAAAAAATGTGGAAAGAAACAGCTACATACTACAATATTTGTGGTTTAAAAAAGTATGTAGAAACAGAAATAACACCGAGAGGTCTGAGGGTGTTCAAAGATCCCACAACCCCGTTTGACCTAACATCTGAGGTTGACTGTGCGTTTCATAAGAGGTGGGTGAATGCTGCACATAAATGTGTGACCGAATGGCTGCACATTCTAATCGAACGTGACCAACTTAAACAAAAAGAACTTTGCCTAGAAATCAAAAGACTTTGTGTTGACCTTACTAATAATGTGCCCGTACCTACGCTTGAAGAATTTTTAAAACAAACTAATCAGAAACTTAAAGAGTACGAGGTCACTTTAATTGAGAGGAAGAAAAACAAGTTGACGCGTGACGTACGCGACTATGAGAACAACAGAGCGTTCCTGTCTAGAACACAACGTAACAAGAGAAACAAACAAGTCAGGTTTTCTGCTAACTTGTCAGAGAACCAGTTCCAATATTCTTCGGCATCGGAAGGTGGCTATACCTCATTTGAGGATGAGAATTTTGATGCAGAATATCCGGGGCTCCCACAAGCTGGACAAACGGAAAATTTTCGCCAAACTTTTCGAGGTGAGTCGAGCACCAACTTTCGACAGATTAGAGGACAGAAACGTACGCGTGAACAATTTGCCAATACAGGGGGACAACGTTTTGAATATCAAGGACCTAAACGTGGTAAACGATAAACAACATTTTGATGTATATAATATCGATACTAATGAATATGTGATTAATCTATCTAAATATGAGTTTAAAAATGTAGAATTATCTGTATTAAACAAGGGATTGAAATTTGTTCCTACTGTAGTCTCTAGACTACATGACATCCAAAAAGATGTATTTAGTTTTGGAAGAAAATTACATCTGAAGTATTTTTTTAGTAATAACCCATTCACTTTGTCTGTTTGCAATAGTGATACTAGTAGTAACTTGTCAGACAGTTTTTATTCCTGTATGTCTGATGATGCTATAAATGCTTATTACAAACTGGATACATCTAAAATATCTGCTTCCAGTAATTTTGTTCCTAATGTACTTAATGGGGATGTATGCAATTGTGTGAATTTGATTAATCATTTTACTGAAATTGCATACAAGGAATTTATGAGTGAGAAGGCAAATATTAAGTACAATATGCAATACAATGAATGGAAGGCCTTAACAGCTCTTGCCAATTTAAAAAATGTTGTATTTAAACCATCTGATAAAGGGAATAAATTAGTAGTGATGGAGGCAACTATGTATCTTGATATGTGTATGGAGCATCTTACAGATGTTAATACATATAGAATTGTGGATTTCCAGCATTATGCATCCTCTATTGATGAATATCTCACCCTTATGAACAAAGGTGTTAGATTAGGCTATTTTTCAGAGCATGAAGTTAAGCAAAAATTTAAAGTAGATGGCTGCAAGATGGCGTTATTTTATTGCCTGCCGAAAATACATAAAAATCTGTTAAAACCTCCAGGCAGGCCTATAGTCTCAGGCAGACAGTATTTTTTGCATAAACTAGGCAGTTTTTTACATTATTTTCTCCTACCATATGTGACTAAGGTACCGTCATATATTGTAGATGTGTTTGATTTTTTGGACAAGATTAAGAAAGTAAATTTCAAGGAAAATATGCGTTGGGTCACTATTGATGTGAAGAGCTTATATACAAACATTCAACATAGTTTTGGGATTGAAGCTATTAGACTCTTCCTGGGTGACTCACCGGTTACTGAGTATATAATAGAATTGGTTCATTTCTCATTGACGCATAATTTTTTTGAATTTAACGAACACATTTATCATCAGATCTCAGGTACAGCAATGGGGGCAGCGTTTGCCCCCATGTATGCCAACCTTGCTATGGGGTTATTTGAGCGAGAAATTATTTACAAACATAATTTTTTTAATACACATGTTATACAGTACTATAGATATGTAGATGATTTGGTATTTCTGGTAGATGGGAGTGAATCTGATATAAGAAATTTTGTAGCTGATTTGAATATGAACAGATGGAATCTACAGTTAGAGGATTTAAAAATTGGATCCGTTGTTCCTTTTTTGGACGTAATTTTAGATATATCGGATGGCAAGAACTTGGTCACATGTCTGAATCGTAAATTTCAAGGTGGGTTTCAGTATTTATATGGCACTAGTGGCCATCCCCCACATACTTTAAATGCCCTTCCTTATAGTGAGATGTTAAGGATATATAGACTTTGTAATAAATCTGAAATTTTTGACAAAGAACTGACTTCTATGGTACAATCCTTTGTATCTAGAGGTTATAGTTATGAAATTTTGCATAATAGTATGGATAGACTTTTTAATGGAAAAACAAAATATAATAAGAGCCCGAATAATAAAAAATTTTTTGGTGTACAGGGGCATGATTCTAACAAAATTTGGGATGCAAAGGAGTCTATTTATTTTGTAACTACTTATGGCTCCTTTACAGATATATTTATAAAAATTGTTAGACAATTTTGGAATTTTTTATGTTCTCTAAATAGTGTGCAACATTGGATGAAGTTAAATCTACAATTCTCATATCGTAGGGGGAAGAGCATTAAAGATTTTTTAGTTAAGAGTAGGTTTTGCTTACCCCCCCTTACATTATATAAAAATCCTAGTAAGTTAGGCACATTTGGTTGTGGCAAATGTAAGGCTTGTAAATTTATTGTACCTTCATTTGATGTTATTAATAATATTAAATTTAATGTTAAAAATGTTTACAGCTGTAACACAATAGGTGTGATTTATTGTTTGCAATGCCCATGCAAGAAGTTTTATATTGGAGAGACCAAGAGGGCATTCAAATTAAGACTTTTAGAACATATTTGAAATATTGATAATTGTAAGGAAGACAGTCCTGTAGCATTACATTTTTCACAGTTCCATGGGGGAAGAAGTAATTTTCTTAAAGCGACTATTTTAGAGCAAATCTATATACCTGCAAACTGTTTTGTGGATGTTAAATCTGTTTTAGTACAAAAAGAAGCATTGTATATTTTAAAGTTCAAGACAATGTCTCCATGTGGTTTAAATGAAGAATTTAATTGGAAAGCAATAATTAATTAATTGTTAAATGCTGAATGGTTAATTAACAGTTGCATTTGTGTATATATGCTGTGTATTTTTTATATGTATTATACTCCTTGAAGGCTTGTGGCCGAGACGTCAGAGAGAGAAGTCATTTCCAGTTTTTATTAAAATATCGAGTGGAATTTGTGGTTGTTGCTTTTTTGATATCATGATTCCCACATCTGGCATCTGACACAGCTGTACCAGAGATTTGCCAATGGTCACCTAGTGGGGGATGCTGGATACGCACTGGAGCCGTGGCTGATGACACCCATCAGAAATGCACACACACCCGAACAAGAACTCCATAATGAGGCACACGCACAGACCAGAATTATAGTAGAGCGTGTGTTTTTGATGCTCAAGTCATGGTTCCAGTGCCTGGACACATCCAGTGGAGCCTTGGAGTACTCACCAGCTACATGTCCCCAAATTGTCCTCGTCTGTGCCATGCTACACAATATGATCCTGTGGAAACAGCTGCAGCAGGAAGAGCACGGGGCAGGGCCACACAGCCCCCCACCATTGCCAAGGCCTGCACAGGCACAGAGTGACTCGGAGGAGGAACAACCTGAGCCTGCCCCAGTAGGCAGAAGGAGGCATGTCCAGTATGCCCTGGCCTTGGCAAAGAGGCAACGCATAGCACATACACTGACACAGGAGGAACCCAGGGAATGACAACTCTCTCTGACTCTCACATACAGTAAAAAGGATGCCAAACATTACACTACCTGCGCTCAACCATGTGTAGGGAGTGTACTATGTGCATCTGACATAGGCAGCCCTGCAATAACACCCTCAATACTGGGACACCCACAAGGTAAGTGACTCACACATGCCAGTCAGGGTGGTTCACATACCCAACAACAGTCCAGCCAGCAGGACAGGTGTAGACAAACATAAACAAAGGCTGTGCTATGGCCTCTGAATGATGCCTATGGGTAACCTCCCTTCCAGGCCTACACAGACAGACGGTAGCAAGTCAGGCAGAGGGATGTCAGTTCTGAAGGGTAGAAAGTCTGAAACTAATATGTAGGTAAATAAAAGCTAAGCTCTGTAGCATACTGGTATGCCTCTAGGGAGCATGATAGGTAAGACTACAGAATGAAATGGAGTATCTGACATACCAGTACAGTCATAGCAAATATGTACAAGTGTCAGATGTGCCCCCCCGATCCTACATAGGTATGTAGTTACAGGCAGGTGTACCCCCCCAATCCTGTGCAGACATGTAGAAATAGTTAGGTGTGCCCCCCCTCAGCCTACGCAGCAATGTAGTAACAGTCAGGTGTGCCCCCCAATCCTGTGTAGAAGTGTAGAAATAGTCACATGTGCCCCCCCTATCCCATGTAGAAATGTAGTAACAGTCAATGCCATGTGATCAACGAATACCCTGCAGAAACAGTATGCTACCTGTAGATATACAACACATAGGTTAGCACTGCATTAAGACTACCTGGACTTGACCCACACATTCAATACAGAAAGGCATACTGGGCATGCTCACACACACAGAGAAATGAAGGCAGTGTCAGTCAACAACACACTGAAAGGTCATACTGGGCATACTCACATACTTTATCACATGAAGGCCCTCTCTGCAAACACCAGTGGGCCAGACATAACTGGCAGTTGCAGATGTTAGTGCAGACACTCCTCAGTATGCACCACACATGCTTTGCACACACAGTGGACAGGAATACAGACATATATCTAAGGACAACACACTATAATAAGCCACAGGTAGACATACATAGATGTGTGGAAGAGGGTGACTGTGACAAGGAGCCATCCAGGCCTGTCCCACCCAGCACACAGCCAAATGGCCACAACCACATGAACCATGGTTCAGATGTCACTCACTGCAGATACTAGCCACAGGTATCTGTCAGCAGTACAGATTATGTGGTGCATGTGCTAGCTGTGCAACATGACTGTACAAGGAAGGTGTCATCTAGCATCTGTATACACGTACCTGTGAAATATGACCCTGTGTGTGCCTGCATGTGGTGTGTCAACCTCTAGATGAATGGTTTATGGCCCATGCACACACACTGTCCTCCCCATAGCCCTACTATGACAAGTCTGCTGAGGTCATCCACTGTGAAATACACCTTTGGGAGAGTTGTAGGCAGTAATCTCCATAGTGCATCCCATAACTGTGTACTGCTGTAGTGTGATAAACTAGTTAGGTAGGAGTTCTAATCCCAAACTTGGCATGTGTTTGTGTGTGTGTGTCTGTCTGTGTATAGAACAATGCTTTTTAGAGCAGTCACACTCCCTACAATTGAAATGCACTACTTTGGTAAGGCTGCTGATGTCATCCACCTAGAAATACACCTCTGGGAAGGTTGTAGCCTAGTAATCTCTGTAGTGCATACTGTAACTGTGTACTGCTGTAGTGTGATAAATTAGTTAGGTAGGTGTTCTAATCCCAGACTTGGCAAGTGTGTGTGCGTCTGTCTGACTCTTATCTGTGTAGAGACCAATGCTTTTTAGGGTAGTCACACTCCCTACAATTAAAATGATGAACTTTAGCAAGGCTGCTGATGCCATCCACCTAGAACTACACCTCTGTGAAGGCTGCAGCCCAGTAATCCCCGTAGCGTGTCCTATAACTGCGTACTGCTGTAGTATAATACATTAGTTAAATAGGTGTTCTAATCCCAGACTTGGCAAGTGTGTGTGTGTGTGTGTGTGTTTGTGTATCTGTCTGACTCTGTCTGTGTAGAGAGAAATGCTTTTTAGAGTAGTCACACTCCCTACAATTTAAATGCTCAACTTTGGCAAGGCTGTTGATATTATCCACCTAGAAATACACCTCTGTGAAAGTTGTAGCCCAGTAATCTCTGTAGCACGTGGCATAACTGCATCCTGCTGTAGTGTGATATAGAACTTAGGTAGGGTTCTCCTCCCACCCATGGCAGTTCTAGATATTTTGTGTCTGTTTCAATGTCTATGTAGGGAGCAATGCATTTTAGGCTAGTCACACTCAGTACATTTCAAATGCCCTACTTTGGCAATCCTGCTGATGTCATTCA
This sequence comes from Protopterus annectens, assembly GCF_019279795.1. Lineage (NCBI taxonomy): Eukaryota > Metazoa > Chordata > Ceratodontiformes > Protopteridae > Protopterus > Protopterus annectens. The sequence goes on from NC_056731.1 coordinate 1,392,130,665, forward strand.
TTGTGAAATACACCTTTGGGGAAGGCATTCCCAGTAATCCCCATGGTGCATCCTATAACAGCTCTATGCTATAGTGTGATGTAGACCTCTGTTAAGGGTTCTATACCCACACATGTCGGTTGTGGATGTTTTGTGTGTGTTTCAATGTCTGTGTAGGGAGCAATGCATTTTAGCCTAGCCACACTCACTAGAATTTGAATGTCCTACTTTGGCAATCCTGTTAATGTCATCCAATGTGATATACACCTTTGGGGAAGGAGTATTCCAGTAATCTCTGTGGCGTGTACTATAACTGCATAGTGCTGTAGTGTAATAAGCTAATTAGGTAAGGGTTCTACTCCCGGACATAACAGGTGTGTGTGTTTGTAACTCATATCCTTTGTGAAGGTGGGTGCGAGTGTGTGACACCTGGGCCCACTGTGCATTGGGTTTTGCAGTTAGCAACCCCAGTATTACCCAGAGCACACTCTCAACCCATGTCTCATACACACACACATACACACATACACACACACACACACACACACACACACACACACACACACCTAGGCAATGGCCAATATGTGGGTAGTACATTGCATGTTGGCCGCTGATAGTAACTATGGAGTGACTGCAGTAGGCTACAGAGGGCATGGCACCCTGTCCATCTGTCCAACTGGCACATACATGCAGGCAGTGCACCTTCCCCATGTTCCCCACTAGACAACTGCAGCACATGTGGTGCCATCACATGTGACCCACAAAGGACATACCATGCCTGAAAACATGCCCTGTATGGACAGATGCCACTGACACCAGGGAATGCCATTAGCATGTTATCAATGTAGGTGCAGGGTAAACCATCTGTTCATTACCAGTTACCGTCAGAGCTGGCCAAGACTGGCACATCTGATGATAATCTGTGTACACAACATGGGCCAGACACCCCAGGTACAGTTCCACGTGTCACTGCACATGCATGTGGAAGGTGTGCACATCCCAGACACTGTCCATGTCATGGACTAAGGAACACATACATGGCAAGAGATGCACAGCATTGGCCACGCACAATAGTCACCCAGGTGACTGGATGAGGGATACAATACCCATCTGTGTGGGAAAATGCAGAAACTACAGCCCTGAGCCGCAATGCAGACCATTGTAATGTGACCTGATGTCAAGGCATACCCATCACCTAGCCTTGTATAGCCATCTGGCACAGTCGACCACCACACACCCATGCAGAAATGCACCCATGCATGTCAATACTAGCACCCTGTGTGTTTGTGTGTATGTTTTATGATGCGTATGATCACATCCACACTCACTACAACCCCCATTGGCATACTGAAGCATGCTGCCTTATGTCAGACACCTCCCCATACCCTTTGCCCATATAACCTCTGTATGACCCCGTGTGGTGCAAGTGATACCTGCACAGTAATGTGTTGTGGCAATTTCACTAGTGATGAGTTGTAATCCTGGCCCTGTCAAGTGTGTCAATGTGTGTGCGTCCCTGTGAGAGTGTGGCAGTGTTGACATTGGCACCTGTTCATGTGGACAGGCACGTGTACTTCACCTACCATATAGCTACCATATCACTGTTGCAGATGTCACTCACCATCACATATATGTTCTGAGGGCTCCATAACAGGAAACCTATGTGGCGTATCCAATAAATGCTTAGAACTGTGATAGCACTACATAATCATTAGGGGTTTGATACCCTGTACTTGTAGATGTGTGACACAAACATGCTTATGTTTTACTCTCCCACCCCTCACTGACTTGACTTTGCCTCTGTCTGCCTCTCTCGCTACTTCACTGGTGGATGTGGAGACCTACACCTGCTTTGCTTAGGCAGCAGCATGTGTATTTTAGGTAATGCTCATGATCAGCTGATGGCCTCTGCACGAATTGCAGCCCTCCCCTAGCTGATTGCATGTGGAACAGCTGTGGTAACATTCCCATAGCCAATTGCATGGAAGCACACTCCAATATCTAGGAACATCATGTTGATGTTGGGCCTTTAATTCACTATGAGCAGGAACTCGAGCTGTTGTTCGGCAAACAGCATCTCAGATGGATTGGGGATTTACCTTTGACAACATACACTGTGGAAACAGGCCAACACACAGGAGGGGGATGTGCCTGACCTGACTACAGACTGTAAGTGCTGCTATACTGCATTCAGAGTAATGCTGGTTTAACAGGGTGTGTGCGGATATGGCTATCCTACATGTATTAATATCTGCCATGTCAGTTCTATGTTTATGAGGACTCTAGGGTAATCTGCAGTCTGGGCAGTGTGTGGTGCCTTTGATTTCATGTGTTACCCACAGATCATGTATCTGTGAACTGCAGAAGGTAGTGTGAGGATTGCAGTCTGTAAATGGTGAAAGCTGTGACAATTACTGACTTCATATCCCTCATAGGACATATGTTGCGACAAACCCTGTTACAACAGCAAATTCATGATATTATCACAGCAACATGTCAATACTGGCCCTGTGTATGTGCTTCCAGCCACAACTCTGTCAACCTTTGTACATATGTTATGCATTAAGAGGTGCATATGTGCTGTACACCATGATTAGTGCCATCATATCTGATAACAAGCCAGTGAGATATCAGGCTGCTACACATGTTATGTACAGTAGGAGTTATATTTGATGATGTAACCTGGACATTCTGTGGTTGTTTGTACAGTACTGAGGTCTGTGTACATATGGTGAATGTCTACAGTGTATGTATTGTTAATATGTACCTTGTCCTGTCTACAGACTGTGGTAGATGCCATTGTTCTAGGTCCTGTCCTATCTGATGTTACATGCTGCTCCATTGTATGTTACCGTATAGGCTTACATGTTTGTAGGACCATACACACACATGTCCCATACCACAGACAGGCATCAGGCCACACTGTGTAGCGGCCCAGTATATGTAGGGTTAGTGTGTGGGTGGCACATACGAGGATGGTGTTGGACAGATAGTCCATATACTGTAATATTATGCTAGCTTACCATGTGTGGCTGTGTCTGTGTTCACATTGGTTGTGGTTATGCACTTTCACACAGGTGTATCTTACCCTGTGCTGTGACATGTCTGTACAGCCTGCTGTATATGCAGGTATATGTGCATTCCCCCATAGGAGATGTAGGCCAGTGTTGATCCAGTCTGCCTATAGCCTGCACAGTGCTTTGTTACATGCCTAGCAGCTTAGTTTACTTAGCCAGTGAGATGTCATGTCCAGATACTTGCCAGATGTACTGCTGCCAGGCCTCCCTTAACAGTCATGTATGTCAGAGCGGTGAGAAGCTGTACAGATATATGTCAATATCTAGTGGGTAGTATGTGGCCATTGCACCTCTGTACCAGCAGTTATTATGTGTCAGGACAGACAGTTTGTGTAAATGTATAACCTATGGGGGCGAATGCATACCAGTCGTTATGTGTTATACCCATCTACATGGCTGTTAACATCCATATTGTCAGGCTTGGTACACATGTTCTGCATTAATGGGTTCTGTGTATACCTCTGGACTTTACAGAATGCATCAGAATATCCACATCTATTGGCCTCTATCTCTGCTATAGTCCACAGGAGCATTACGTGCTTGCAGCGGTACTGTACTATGATGTCCTTAAAATCTCTGACAGTAGCCAGTGGCGCACATGTGAAAAGCAGATGTGACCTCCCACACATATCATTTCTGTGAAGACAATCCCTATTACAGTAGCAATAGTCTACTAATATACCTGCCATACATACCTGACATCCCATTGCACTACAAAGTTTGGACTATAGGGGCTGAGGTAGGGCTACACCCCATGTTCAGGACATATGGTGAATATATATGTACATATAATTATCCAGATATCTATATAGATAATTACACATGTACATACTGACATATATAGATGGGTGTGTATATGTACATAGATATGCATATTCACACCCATATATATACATATACAGAGCATTATATGTCTACACATATACAGATAGTGATACATATGCACATATATGTAAACCACTCTGCCATTCCTGCCAGTAGTCCACTGCTGTTGTATCCCCCACACATACGGTAGGGCTGGGGCCATATATGTGTGACCTTCACCTACACAATACATGTGTGCCCATATACACTCCAGAGGCCAGTGTATGTAACAGTGGTATATGGCTCTGTATTACTGAGTCTAGGGAGGGATGCACCATACATAACCTAGGCTGTTACAAAATGTGGGGATATCAGAGGTGAGCTGCCTTAAGGTATCTGGATGTACAGCACCATACATTTCACCTATCTTGACATTACTTACATAAAGTGAGTTACTGCAGGCCTACTGCCTCCTGCCATACAGACTGTTCTGTTTGTCAGCGTGCTTGTGATGGTGTCAGTTATGCCTTGTTATGTAACAGTTACATCCCATTCGGTCAACTGAAGTCTTTACTACCAAGTGATTGTGTACAGAATGTAGATAGAGGCTGCTGGACTATACACCTGCATCACTTATTGTTGATTGTGCGGTATCCTGTGGCCCAGTCTGTCTTCACTACTATATGATTTGGAGGGCTTGGCCTGGACAGCAACAACTGTGAACCTTTCCAGACTACTGTATTAGTATAACTGTTTCACAGTTACATTACTCTGTTTATATGGATGTCAGTGTTTGAACAGCTATGTGACATGGCATATAAAACTGTAATAGTACACAAATAAAGGTTTTCCATTTCTGCAAACCTGTGTGTGGTGTTTATCCTATGACCTCTCTGTGGGTATATGTTGCATGCACCAAATGTCATTTGTATGGGTGGCTCATCCAGTGACAACGTTGTTAGGGTGTTAACTGTAGGCATAGTGGCTGTTCCATATTGTGTGTGCCTACTACATAAGTATCTTACTGAACATATCTCTGCGTGTGTATGTGTGGTCACATGTATATCTATATATATATATATATATATATATATGTATTTATATATATATATATATATACATATATATATATATATATATATATATATATATATATATATATATATATATATATTTATATAAATATATATATATATATGTCTGTATATCTGTATCTGCATATATGTATCTGTGTATATATATCCTGGGGATGTTGATAGCTTTTACATTTTACATTTCCTATGGGAGCCAGACTGTACTGCATGATATGTTACCAATACCAGTCTGACATCATACAGGTGGGATGTAGTACTGTTAACATCTTGTGCCCATGTTATGCCAGGACCTGGTTATGGTATCTGCAACACTTGGTAGTGTATTGCAGGGTGGACGTGTTTGGCTGTGGGGGGGTGGGTATACCTATTCGTACAAGACGTAGATCGTTTGGGGCCTCTCAACCCCCATTAACGGTGTATGTGGACACATATGATTTAGTTAATCTCCCATTGATATCTACACATGTATGTCCATCTATACCTATATGGATATATATATATATATATATATATATATATATATATATATATATATATATATATCTGCTTACATATATATAACTATGTCCATATATACCTACATAGATACTATCTGCTTACATATATGTGACTTGCTGTGTATATGTAGACATATATTTGTAGACATATATATGTGTTGATGTAAGCATTCACATGAATATATGTTCATATATATTTCTATATATGTATATATATATATATATATATATATATATATATATATATCTACATATATAAAATATGTTGTAGCTGTTTAGATATTAATATATTACACACACACACACATACATCTACATGTTGGACTACATTCTCTGTACTGTTTAATGACTAGGCTGGATGATATGTTTTTGAAATCATCAAGGTTATGTATATCTGGCATTGCTTAGTGGTAAATCACTTTGTCTATGGTGTGCAGGGTCCTGGGTTTAATCCTTGCAGAGGTTGTTTATTTTGTTGCTAGGCAGAACACAGGCCATTGGATACAGAGTGATTAAGGCACTTTAAAGCAGTTGCAAGCGTGTTTGCGTGGGTTTGCACAGAGGTAAGCACTGCTAACTTCTGGTTACAGTTTCTTATACTCAGTTAGCTTTTAAATTTCTTACCCAGTGTAGGCATTGCTTACCCCCATGTAAACAGGCTTAGACCCAATTACTGCTGCTTAAAAGTACTTACTCCCACTTACCCCCATGCTAATTTCTTTAAAAGAAAAGAAAAAAGGTTGACAGAAAAGTGGTGAAAAAGGGGCACAAAGAGGAAAAGACAGTAGGGAAAATAGCTAGGGATGTGCAGGAAGGGTGTAGGGAAGGTCCATAGCTGCCCATTTCTTCTACAGCAACAGTTGTGCATATACATTGAATTTGGAGGTAGATTTGGACACAAACTCCTGGGAAAGGGGTGAAGACAACAATAATAAGTTGTGATGCCAATTAGACCGGATTACATGTGTCCAGTGGACATGTCTGCGAAATGGACAGCTATGTATGGGGCGAGATTTTTTTGTGGGAATATATTGCCCTTTTTTCTTTTTTTCAGGTGAGAGTAGGATATTGGGGAGAGGTAGTAGGTAAATTTGGGGAGGTAGGTTGGGTAAGTTAACAGACAAGACACACAAGATGAATACAGGGGCAGTATATGACACATGTGGGGGGGGTAAACACCTTGATGGGGAGGGATGTTGGGATATCGGAAGCCCACAAGCCCCCTAGTGGTAACAGTGGAACTGAGGTCCCCACCCATGGGCAGTCACCACTGCACCTTCACAGCCCCACAGGTGGTTGTGCTGGGGGCTGAGCTACAGAGCCAGGCTGACTCTCTAATCGCGTCACGTGACTCTCGAGCTGGCGTAGAAGATCACTGAACTGCTCACCAATCGCTCTAGACACCATGACCCCGACCTGGCCATGGGTGACAGGTGCCTGTCTGCACCCACTCGCAGGGGGGGCAAGCCCAATCTCCTGAGGCAGTTCCACCCAAAGGTGGTGCAGGACGAACGGACAGGGACATCCGGGGTTGGGCCCCAGACATGCTGGTGCCTGGTGCCATGGCCAGCTGAGGTGGGACAGGTGGGTCCACTGGGACCAGCCTTCCCAAGTGTGTTATAGTGTTTAGATTTCATCATCATATATGGGTTAGTAATAGTCAACACATTCCAGGGTTAGGTATAACAGCATGCATAGATATTCCCATTAACCCAGACACAAGACATGGAACAGTTGCATAGCAAACAAAACACATGCATATATGGGACCACAGTGGTAATAAGAACAGCATGCAGGTATGTTGATGGCACCATGCCAACAATGTTGGAATAATTTAATATGGCACATGCATGGGAACCATTAAAATATTTATCAAACAATTTGGGCATTATCAGAGTCATTACATACCAGTTGGGGTGGGTATGCCGATTATTGTTGGAGATAAGGTGAGGGGGAGAAAGATGTCAATTAACAAGCAGTATATTCCTGTAGTCCACATTACTTTCCTAGTTATTGCTGTTATCTGTACCTTACAAGTCTTACTACACTACCTTATAGCCTTAGTTTGGACAGTGATATGGTTGTCTTCATTACGTATGAACTGGTTTTACCTGCAGTATACACCTCTTACCTGGTATACCTGTGGAGGGAATGTTTGTTAGCACTGACTGCACACATACACCCGGATTCCAGGTTGATGTTTTTCACTATGCTATCCAACTCTTTCTGCACAGACTCTGGCCATGTGTTGACCACATGTTGGTGTGCCTGGACATATCTAGAATATTGCCCTCTTCCACCTTTAGTGACCTGACACACACATATACATGCTTTCCTACACAGTTATATTATGTAGCACAGTGTGGGTGACAGTGCCCAGTGATACTTTATTATTCAGAGAAACTGCAACACTCACAATCCCCTACAATACCAGGGTGGACAGTACCAGTACAGGTTATATTGGTCTGTATTTCTCAGCACAGTGTTCATATCCAACTTACCTGTGGGAGCAATGTTTGTTAGCACTATCTGACTGTTGCCACAAAAGGTTCCAGATTACACATTAGTATTATGCACATACATCTCACTCTGTTACTGTACATACTCCATTCACAGCTTGACAACATGGGAGTGTAGATAGGACATACTTGAAATATTACTCTCCTAACAGTTTTGGGGGTTGCTACAGTGACAGGTGTGTTCTCATGATGGTTGACAATCATTTGTATTCCCTGTTTGCTGGCTAAACATCTGGGATCATCCCACAGACTTACCACAGGGACAGGGGGACAGGCAGCAGATATGGGCACATATACTGGACATTCTGGCCTCATGTGTAGAGTTGTGGGGTATGAATCTCTATGCAGTCTACTTCCACTCCCAGGATTCAGATCATGGCTCTGTCTGCTAAAACTTAAACACTGTCCATCAAAGTTGTGTCTGCTATATTGATATTGCTGTATATCTCCAATCTGCTTTCTGTCTTATTAATCCCCTGTGCTTATGCATTCTGACCTTGTATAACAACACTCTTATACAGACTTCCTAGACAGTTATATGTTGTAGGACAGTGTGGGTGACAGTGATGTGTAATACCTCATTATTCAGAGCAACTGCATATCATTCTTGTATTTCTGGCCATAGTGTTGGTATCTGACAGACCTGTGGGAGGAATGTTTATTACCACTACCTGAACGTTCCCACACACAGTACCAGGTTCCACCTTACTATTATGCACATACATCTCACTCTGTTACTGTACACACTCTGACCACAGCTTAACAAGTTGGGGTGTAAATGGGTCATACATGGCTTCTTAGTCACATAAGGTATTGGGGAGCTGCTAGTGTGCCAGGTTTGTTCTCATAGATGTGTGTCAATCAGTTGTATTTCCTTTTGCTGCCTATATGTCTAGGATCATCCCACTGATTTCCCGGGGGACAGGTTGATAGGCAATAGATATGGGCCACTTTAATAGACATTCTGGACATATCTGTACAGTTGTGGGGTATGATTCTATATGCAGACTACTGCCACTGGCAGGATTCGAACCGCGGCTGTGCATGCTAAAAAAAAAACACTTTACCTCTTAGCTTTATTCTGCAATCTGTTACCTCTTTTACTGTAATCAACATTTCATTTACTTTTCTTCGCTTTATTCCATACATTCTCTCATTAAATGCTTCATCCATAATATTCACTGTTCTTTTCTGAAAGAATTGAGAAGAAGAAATATATTTTTTCATATAATCTATATTCCCTAATTTTTATTAGTCCCCAATAGCTTCTGTCTCCCCTCTCCTTTTTTCCATATAAATTCAGTTCCCTTTCACCAATTTCATCTTCTTTTATACTTATCTCCAAAAACAGTACTTTCTCAGATTATGACATCTGTTCATAAAAAGTATTCCCTAATGTGTATATATGTCTGTGTGAATGTATATATGCATACATATATGTATATGTGAAAGACATGAATTTAGTTTAAACTATGCTTGGTTGACATCAGTTTAGTCGACAAAATTTGATCGACTAAGCAGAAGGCCAATATTTGTGCAAGACAATTCTCAGGGGTGGGGAATATGCCCTTTCTCTGAAATTGTATAATCTTCGAGTTAGCAGAGGGTATGTGGAGTACAATCCTCACATGAGGGTCAAGGGAGCTTGCACCTTACAAAATCTATTTTTTTTTTGTGTGCTGAGGTTATTATTGCTCGGTACATACATATTAGCATGCTAACATTTGCATTGTAGATGTTTTGTGGTTAAGATTTTGAATGTCAATTTTTGGATATTTTGACTTATATGTATATGTACCCATTTGCATACCCAGATATATATATATATATATATATATATATATATATATATATATATATATATACACATAGAGAGAGAGAAAGAGAAAGAGAGAGAGAGAGTTGTTTATATATAATATATATATATATATATATATATATATATATATATATATATATATATACATATATAAAATCTATCTATATATAAATATATAGATAGATAAATACAGATAAAAATATATCACAGTTACCTCCACTTCCACTATGAACTGACATTAAGTGCAGTCACCTTAATGCAAGTGTTGTAAGTGATTTACATCTATAGCAATTTCAAAAAGAGTGAAAAATAAACACAACTCATAAATGCAGAGTACAGAATAGCCCTATAGCTACATTTTTAGATAAAATTCAAATGTCAGCTAAATATGTAGGTTACAGATCTCAAACATCACTTAAAATATTTAAGGCTACTAGTTGTCATTCAAAAAATCCATGCTAGAATTTTTGCTACAGATAATCAGCTGAAGCTGTGACTTTGTATTACCCCATAACCTTGAAATGTGAGCACTGCAACTAAGAGTTCATATCTCACAGAGAGAGAGAGAGAAAGAGAGAGAGCAGTTTATTCAATTACTGCCTGATAGACCAAATATGATGAACCAGTAGCTGAGGCATTCCCTGTTTATGGTTCTATATCTTAACTGTTTGTAAGCTTTCCCGGTTTATTCTGCAAAAGCAAAGCAAGTACTTCAGTGTCTGTACAATAGCATGTAGCTGCCATGAGATGATCAAATTGTGTTCAATGTATGTGAAAGTGCAAACTTCTGTAGCAATTAAATCTGCAAAGTGCTCATGCACTTTTTGGCAATGTTCTGCTCAACTACCTGCTGATCAGCAGGCCCTCTCTTGGTCAGTCTGCCCCTTTCTTGACATCAGTGAGCAACAGCCAACCAAGAAGAGTCATCATCCAGGCAGCCATATGGGGTGATTCAAAGATTTTTCACTTTCATGTATGCACCTGACAAGTGCCGTATGGACTGTCCTCGAAGGACATCCTCTTACTTCAACAAGTGATGTTCCCTTCAAGTAGCCCTGCATGTAAAATAAATATTTACAGTGCTTAACAGCACTTTGACACCATTTGAAATGCTCCTTATTAAGTGAATCAAGACAAAAGGTGACTTACGTATTATCTGGCAAACAGCAACTTAATTGCTTTTTTACAATATTATATTACTTCCCAGTTGTTAAGCTCCAAATACCACCCTACATTTATCGGTCTTCGGCCTTTTTAATAAGAGCAGTCTTAGAAAAAAAGCAAAACAAGTACATCTAAAGAAATGGACTTAAGGCCTACTTCCTTGAAATAAAGACAGTAAAAGACTGCATTGATCTACAATAGGAAGGCATCCTGGGAGTCATACAGATGTGCCATGTATAGTAAGAATAACAATTTCTAAATATTTAAAGTAGTGCAATTCCAAGACATTGTGACAGTATTATTCACAGCATGTAGCTATGGTCAGAATACCTCTGCTCCCCTATGCCTAATGGTATATAGAGTATATCATGAAAAAACAAAGACCATAGGTTCATACATTGGTACTAAGCTATCGGCCCTAGGGCCTATACAAGCTTAGCCATAACAATTCCCTGGCTATTTCTTCCCACAGTATTTACTCCCCCCAGACCCCTGTCTAGCAGGGTGGCTGACATGATCCCTGGGGTGAATTTCTTATCTCCCATCCAATCATCAAGGTTCCTTTTAAAGAGGGCCAAAGAGGCACTCTGCTTGACATGTATGGGCAGTCTATTCCAGAGTCTGGGGAGTCTCTGAGTCAGGAACTTATCCCTCCAGCATGTTTTGTTCATTGTGATGACAAGGTTTAGATCCCTGAAACCGTGTGTCTCTGAGGGACTGGGATTTCTTTAAGTGTAGTATGTCCAACAGCTCTGATTTTGACATGGCCTTGTATGTTAAGCAGAGATCGCCTCTGAGTAGACGATATGCGACAGAGTATAGGTGGAGTTTTTTTAGACGGCCAGCATAGGGCATCTGCTTTAGGCCTGTGATTCTTTTAGTGAGGTATTTCTGTGGCCTTTCCAGTTGTTGCAGATGTCTTGAGAGGCACATACCAAACAGGGTGTTGTATTCTATAATGGGTCTAATGAGGGATGAGTACAGTGGGACAATGACCTCCTTTTTTCTGGATGAAAAGCCCCTAGTGATGAGGTGTGCCACCTAGCAGGATTTCTTGACTGTTGTGGCGATGTAGTTATCGAAGGTGAAACCACTGTCCACCTGTGTCCCTAAGTCTCTTATCATACTTTCGGTGTTTAGTGTACTGCCACCTATGTGGTAATTCACGGGTACATGTTTTTTCCCAAAGGGGATAACTATACATTTCTTGGGATTGAGGTTGAGCCCATGGCTCTGGCGCCAAGCATCTGTTTCTGTAAGGCCCTTTTGAAGAATATCCACATCATTTGGGGATTGAATAATGGCTTCCAGTTTGCAGTCATCTGCAAACTTTGTTAGCCAGAGTCCCTTAGTGTTGGCCTATACTTCAGAGAAGTAGATGCCAAACAAGAGCGGTCCCAGGACTGAACCCTGAGGTACTCCACTTGTCACTTGTCTGGAGCTGGATTTGGAGTTGGCTACTTTTACAGTCTGGGTTCTGTCAGTAAGCCAGCTGGCAACCCATCGAGTGACATAGGGATTAATACCCAGCTTAGTAAGTTTATCTATGATTCCAGAGTGGGGGATGGTGTTGAAGGCCTTGATGAGGTCCAGATAGGCTGTGTGGACCACCTTAACCTTGTCCACAGCTCTGGAGACTGATTCAAAAAAGTCAATCAGGTTCAGGAGACAAGATCGGCCCTTCACAAACCCAAACTGCATGGGGTCCAGTGTTTAAAGGTTGCCAATGTCTTTGTTTATAAGTTCCATGATAATACATTCCATAGCCTTGCAGATTAGGCTCATTAGACTGATGGGGCAGTAGTTCCTGGGATCCAAGGTGGATCCCCCCTTGTGGAGTGGGATAACTGTAGCTGTGCACCACTCAGTGAGCACAAAGCCTGAGATGAGGCTATGATTAAACATGACACTTAGGTGAGGTACCAGTTTATTTTGTAGTTCATGTAGTACACAGCCTGTGATGTCATCTGGTCCCATGGATGCTGTATTCTTAGTTTTGGAGAATGCATTTTTTACCTGTGTGGCCATTATTACCAGAATTTGGCAATCTTTCAGTATTGAGATGGGCCCATTAGGGGTGTGGGGGGGGGTGAAGTTTGCACTGAATCGATCTGCCAGGATATTGGCAATATCTTTGGGATCAGTATATTTAATGCCATTCTGTTGTAGCTCAGAACAGATCTGAGCATTGCCATTTAGATTATTGACATAACTATAGAATGCCTTGTGGTTGTCTTTGGAATCTTTGGCAATTTTATTTTCATAACTAGCTTTGGAGGATTTTATGAGGGATCTCAGTTTCTTACTGAGGCTGGTATGGGAGTTTTTTTCATCCTGTGATTTTCCTCTTTTCTGCAACAGTTTCTTCCTTTTGTTGTAAAGTTTGTTTATGGCAAGGGACCACCAGATTGGCTTTCTTTTTTTGGAGGAGAGCGTCTTGGTTCTATTGGGGATGGCACGATTTATGCATGAGTGGATGTGCTCGTACAGTGCCTTAGTGTACCACAACATCATTTCTCAACTTACTGTGACAGGGGAAAGCTTTAGACATTTTATACTTCGCTCCAAAAACACTTATGCATTTCTCAGATTCTAACATCTCATTATAAAAAGAATGCCCCAATCCATCTGGACACATAGCTGCGGCTTCCTTTCCCTCTTTTATGACCTCTTCTAGTTCTTTCCTTTCCATTATTTTTTCCATCTCTTCTGCTGCCTCTTTCTTAATCTTATCATACTTCCATATTTCCCCACTTACAATATTTCCATCATACATTTTTTCAACATATCTTTATACAATTTAAATAATATCTTATCATTTATATTTTAACTGCCCTTCATTATCCATCATCACAATGATTTTCAATTCATTATACTTTACTTCTTTCCCAAAAATAAGGAATGCATCCTCCTCCCTTAAAAAATGGTGCCAAAATATTAACATCTCCATTTATCTTTATTATGTTTACTTTTCCCTCCTCTTCCAAATTCCCTTTGTTGCATCATATATCTCTTCATCTCATTTTAACATTGTTCCTTTCCCAAGTCTAAATATACTTTTTTATACTTTTCCTTAGATACTACCTACCATTTTACCAATCTCTGAAAAAAAATGTGTCATTGTCATATTTTTTTCCCATAGTTGCTGTCTTTCTTTAAACATTCAGTCCTAATAATTTTCCCTGGCAATCTTTTCAAACCCCTTCCTTTCTTTTTTATTTCCTCTTCCTTCCCTGTTATTGTCTAAATTACTCTGCAATCAGAACATTTCACTTCTCTGTATCCATCTTTTATTTCTTTCATGTCTTCTGAATAAACAAAAAACATCTATCAAAGTTTGCATTATCCTTCTTTTATATGTATAATCTCTTTTTGCCTAGCTTTAATGTACCTCACATCATTATTTTGTTCATCATTCTAATATTCTCCCAATTGTTCCTTTCTTTCTTCTTAGGTTACGTTAAAATTTCCAGCCATAATAATAGACATAATAATTATTACATTCTTTACTGCTCCAAACGTTTTCTGTCACTTAGGTTCTTAAACACATAAATCACAACTAATCTTACAACACTGAACTTAATTTTTATATCACATATTATAGCCCTTCCTGGTATGATCATTGTTAAATGCAATATGTCTTCATTTTTATCAAAACTACAAAACACAGCCCCTACCTATTATTTAGGCCATCTCTTCCCCACATCATTTGAAACTCTGTTTATTTTCTTACTTCTGTACAACTTATATCAAGCAAACAAATCACATGTATCAACTCTTCTTCAAAAAGACATCATCCTTGTCACATCAGATTTCATACTATTTGCATTCAGCAATACAACATTTAGTTAACCTTTCCTTTTGCATTTTTTGCATCTTTTGGTTGTCTTTTTTGTCCTTCTTACCCTTCCCCATTGAACATTCAATCTGCTTTTCTGATTCCCAGCTTTCATCTCTTGCTTCATCTTCCATAGTTTCCAACATCTCAAATGTATTTTCTGATTTTATACTGCCTCCCTCATCATGCTTTGCACCTCGTTGTTTATATGCTTCTTTGCTTCCCACTCTGTCCTTTTCACCCCTTCATTTTCTTCACTAACTTCACCTCTTTCATTTGTTCAACTTTCTGTACATCATCCTTCTTGTTCCCATTACTTTCCTTCTCAACTCTATCCTCAACATTGAATGGGCAGACTCACCAAAAATGTTCTTCGGTTCCACACTTTGTACAATAGGGCTTGCATTTGTTTTCTAGAGTTACCCAATTCTTTCTTTTAGGAAATTCTTGAATTAAATGAGATAAATCCCCACAAAAAGAAAGCTTTTGGCTGACTACAGTATTAAGCACTTCCTTTCTTTCCTTTGCCTTTCACTATGCTGAAAACATGCTGCAACGTCTTTTGTTTAATTCCTAATGTCACAAAAATATTTTACTCTCCCATCCATATTTTTCAGTCTACATCCTTTTTTATCTCATGCACATCATGACCAACATTCAAAAATTATTTCACTTTCTTCTTTCTAGAAGTAGTACTCTGTGCAATTATTTTCTTTTTAACCTAACGTTTAAATTTTGAAAACTATACTCCTTCAAAGGTAAGTCTTTACTTTTTTTACATTCAGTCATAAACTTTACTGCTAAAGTACATGTCTCAAATGTCATTTCACAAAATGGCTCATTGTCTGTGTGAATTAATGCAATTATATCTATTATTGCAAAGCCTAATAGCATAATTTCACTGTCTAAAATAAAGTTCTTGTTTATTTCTTGCTCTTTTTTCTTATCCACATCATTGGTCTTCTTTTCCAGTTCTTTTCTGCATCTGTATTTCTCCATTGCACTTCTTACATTGCCAAATTGCTTCGGATCCATATCTCCTACAACAGCAGTTGCATGTGTTCTCTTTTCTCTGTCAATACCCTATACCACTCCTTTTTATTTATTTTTTTTTAAGTCCAACAT
>NC_056731.1:1392154080-1392256580 GCF_019279795.1 Protopterus annectens
TATATATTCGAACTTTCTAAACTTCAAATCTCATATGTTCAACAACATATGATCGAAGTTTAAAAGTTCAAATATATAATACAAAAAAAAAAATTACCTTAATGGTGCAGGCATGGGGGCAACCCCCCCCACACCCCCCTATTTAAATATAACAACTCCGAGATTGCACTTCAGTGCAGAAAAGGAAAATTCTCCCATTCTGCACTGAACTGCGCTGTTACATTTAACCTTCGAACTCTTGAAATGTCGATCATATGGTGGCGACCATATGACATTCGACATTTCAAGCGTTCGGAGTTCTAATAGGAACCCCAGCAAAACTATCAAGGCTAATGGTTAATGAGGGTTATACTGTTATTTATTTATTTATCTTAGTTGGCTGGGAAATTCTGACTGGCATAGATACAATTTTTATGCGGAGGCCTGGGGAGAAAAGCTCCAATATTCACATACATAGGCAATAAACATTATATTTTCATTTTCCACATTGTATATCATATTTTCATATTAATTACATATACATTTTTGCATACATAATTAGGTGTATCAGAGGATTAATGCTAATCTTGTATCATACCATTTGTGACTATAGGAAGAAGAAAAAATAAGAGATTACCTGTGCGTTTGTATAAGGATGTGGCAGACAAAAATACAAAGAAAAACAAGGGGGGTTATAGATGGACATTTGGGCTGAAATTAGTCAGTAGTGGTGTGATGAGGGAGAACAAGGATTAAGTAGGAGTGGGCAGTTAAGAACTATATTCAGTTAAATGTTCACAGGAGTAGATAAAAGGAAAAGTGTAATAATCACCATATGGGAAATTTGTATACAGCAGTTATCATTTTGCATGAGGTATTGCAGCTTATATTTTCTTCAGGATCAGAAACTATCTAGGTGTAAAGCAAGAACAGAGGCAAGTGCCTTCCAGATGCTGTTTCAGCAGAATTTTAAAGCAGTTGATGTTTTCTGTAAGCTTTAACTCTAATGGGGTGAAGTCCCACAGTTTTGAGATGCAGTGAGAATAGAGTGAGTTTCTAACAGAGTTTTTTTGAGTTAGTTACAGTTAGGAGAGATTTGTTATTGGAGTGTAATGTTCTGCTGTTTGCTTTGATAGCAATATGCTTTTCTGAGAAGGACAACTATTTGGCTTGTAGAAAATTTTGTGGGCAGTGGTGAGTTGAGAGTAGGTTATCTGATTTAGGAGTTCTAGCCAATTTAGGTCCCTTATGGTTGTGCAGTGGTGGGTTTTATGAGATGAACATGAGACAAATCGGCTATTTTATTATTCTATGTGCCAAGTTTGGACTAAAGTGTATTGTTGAGATTAGTGAAGATAGGTGATGCATACGATAGAAAAGAGGGTACGTAGGTTGCTACTATGGATTTTCTTGTGGATACTGTAACATATTGATTTGGCCTATATAGGGAGCCTAGTTTTTGTGTATATTTTTGCTAGTTTGGAGAATATCTTGATTGTATTTGAGTTTGTCATCTAGGAGTACACCAAGTATTTTAGCTTCTGTCGTGGTTTCAATTTTTGTATTATCAGATGAGACAATATGGAAATTGTGTTTAAGAGTATTAAACTCTTTTGGTAAAAAGAACATCAAGTCTTTTTTTTTTTCATTTAGAAGTAGGTCTACAGTGCCTAGCCAGGATTCAACAGATGAGAAAGACTTTTGTATGATTTTGTGGGGAATCTGCAGTGCTGGGGCCAAGAAGATGAGAGTTCCATCATCTGCATACTGTCCTATATTTGTCTTTTTGTGTCAGTATGGAGTTTCTTTACAAATATATTAAATAGAAGTGGGCCCATTATTGATCCTTGTGGGATCCAACTGTGACAAGAAGAAAAGTGGAGAATTCTTGTTTCCATGTTACTGTTATGATTTTTAAGATATTTCCTTTCTCCAGCTGATCTTTTTATATGTCATAATGCCAGTTTAATACTACTTTTCCAAATACACTGTTTGATATATTTGTGAACAAGAGACATGAAGCACCAGGAACCACTTATGAGTCATGAATCACTCACATATACCAAAACATTTGATTTATGTTTTCAGTAGCTAGCACTTCTAATGATAACTACTATGAATAACTGGAAAACTATCATGGGTAATGATGAGATGCACAAATACCCAAGGCCTACCAATAATTTTTGTGAATAAAAAAGTACCCACTACAAGACTTTTGTTGAAAATTGATAGTAGTAAGGTTCCTACTCCTATCAGCCGCAAGCTTAAGGGTGTCTATGCTTGAAATACTTGTATGGAGTATAGAATTACTGAGGAAGGCTAGATGTTAAATCTGACACATATTGATAGGACATTTGGAGTTAAGACACAATGTACCTATAATTTCATGGGTATTGTATGTAGGCTACGTGCTGAAGCTGTGAAAGTTTCTGTGGTGAAAAAATGAAAAGAAAGTTTTCCTAAATTTATTTATGAGCACAGTTGTACAACTGGACAACACAACAGTAAAAATACTTTTTGAAACATGCTCAGGTTTGATCAAACTTCCAAAAATATATCATTTTTGCTATTGATCATTTGTTTTTAGATTATAGGGGAGGAGATCACAACAACAAGCTTGAAATCTGGGAGCTACAGTGGTAGCTAAGACTGTAAGCTGAGGAGTCTCTAGGCTTAAATGAAAAACTGAATGGTAACTGACTGTTAAAATTCATACCTACACATTAATGGAGATCCATTTGCACTTCATTTTACAAAAAACATGACAGACGGTATGACTGAAAATATCACAAACTATATTTTCATTATTTATGTCCCACCAATGCTACCTTAAATATACTAACTCCGCTTTACTCACTATTTTAAAGTTCATCAGTAAGAACATCTGTTGTATGTTGTATTTCTAATGTGTACTCCCAGTTAAATACTAAATTCATAAATAAGACTTTCTCATCAAATCCCTTTTGTAAATGTACTTTGCACAGTAAGGAGTCCCTCCTTAGTAGAATGTAATAAATCATTCTCTGAATGTTTCATAGAGGCAGCAAAGGCTATTATCTTCTAATGGATTTTATTCTGAAGTCATGTTTGATTCCCTTAGTAGCTACTTGCAGTATATGTGACTAAATAAGTTAGTTAACTAAACAGTACTCTCAAATCAGTCATGAAAAGAGGCAGGTGTGCCTAGTGGGCTTACCTTCTTAGAACATAAATGATATATTAAATATTTGGTATGTCTTTATAATTAAACTTGCAGATTAAGTATCAAAGTAGACAAAATGATAACTAAAACATTGTTTAGTATTTAAAGTAGAAAACAATAAAGAAATGTAAATCTTGCCTCCTCGGGGAAAAATGTCATGCTCTGATTTATACAGCTGTACAAAACATTTCTACTTAACAATAAGATATTATTTAAGTTTCCATTCTATTCTTTAAAGATTTGTTTTACTCATCCATGAAATATCTAAGCATGTCACCATCAAAACAAAATATATCAGTGACTGCCTATAACAAGAATTAGCTATACTTCTAATGGGAGCAATTAGGCTGCCTGGTACACAAGCGTTCTGATACAGCTGTGTTGATTGTCACCATGTTAACAAATCTTATTACAAGCACCATGTTTTATTGCAATAACCAGAATGCAACACAATCAGTAACTCAGACAATAAATAAAAAAAACACAGTTATATTCAAGGGGAAGGTAACAGAAGTAAGATGGGGAAGAAGAAGCATAATAAAACAGATATAAAACTATTAAATTATTCTACATCTATGGATTGATTGATCACTTTTAGGGAGAAAACAACAGATGTGTGAGTCACATACATTATGGATTTGTCCGGAATACCAGTTACACAAGAAAAAGAAAAAGAAAGAAGGAAAGAGAAAGAAAGAAAAAGAAAGAAATAAAAACTATTGTACGGTGAAGTGTTCTATCACATTTGAAAGCTGATAAAAACAACACTTTTAAACAGACTGCAGCAGACCACTCAACTTCTTTGATTTAAGAGTTCTGGGCAAATAAAAAATGGGAGGACAAAGGATCAAATCAGGGACAGTTTTTAAATATGCCTGTAATTCACTTAAAAACGTTACTAGAACAATTGCATCAACATACATTTTCTGTGCAATAAGAAGCATGAAACTGTTTGGCATTATTGACTGACGAAAGTTCTCGGTAATTTACCAGAAATTGAAAACCTTTTTGAGGGACAGAGCAAAACTATGAAACAAAATCAATGACAGCTGAATGGTATGGACAGAAGGCAAAATGAATGCTCCTCTGTGGAATTAAAAAATATAAAAGCTGTAAGACACTTCAGTATCACACTGCAGTAAACAATTGTCTACTATGGAATGATCACTTTACTGAATCTTAATTTTTACACGTGCAAATTATACCAAATGTTTCCTTTTAGCATTAATTACTTGTGGTACAATATACAAACACACAGTGCTGTATGTCTGTCTTTGAGGTGATTCACACATTACTAGTTTTATCCCTAAAATCTGTTGGTAAACAATGATTTGTTAGTTTTACATCTGTTTTGTTACATTTTATGTCAAGTACTAAACACTGAAATTCAAAAAAAATTCTTAAAAATCAGCTAAGTGTTTATTTTTAGAGTGACTTTATGAGAATGTGTACTTCTAAGTATTGGAGCATTGCTGACTTAGTAACTTGCACTCTGCAGTGTTAAATCTGTTCTCTATCATTACTTTAATTGCCTATAAACTTATGACTTATGGTTGCAATATCCAAGTGAAAAAGCTACAGATGTTCATTATCATACTGCCTGTCTCCATGGATATGAAACTCCATTTATTGAACTGGTGTGATTGTTGAAATCCATAGGTCCGGAGGAGCAGTTTCTTCTGGCTAAGGCAGATGCTGGAGAATGATACTTAGATAAAGATTGTTTGTCCTGCAAGTGTAAACTAAAAAATAAAAATGCACCCTTGTTTACATCTTTTTTTCTGCATAATAACCCATGGTAAGAGAAAGGCAGCATTACCTTACCAAAATATAAAGCATAGGGTAAACAAGGGAAAAATCTGTGGGTTATAGAATGTCCAACTGCTAGTCTCATCTGTTCTCTTAATTCTTTCCCCACTGCACTGTGACATCCACCAATATAGAGAGGTGAAAATATCAATATATAGAGACATGAATACACTATGCACTTGTTCCCAACAATTTTACTACAGGTCTATACTTTCTAAGGGTTTTCATGAAGTGAGAGACTGGGTCTTGCACAACACACAGAATGATAATTGGGTCTGTGATTATAACCAAGATATTAATGTGTCTGAGACATGGATGCCAATAAATTCACCTCGAGAGCAGAGCTTAACAGGTGAATCTTGGCATAAATGTTTCTGACACATACTGTCTTGGTTATATTCAGTAAGATCTGATCATATCCTTTTGTAGTGCAGTTAGAGAAAAAAAGTGTTGGAGCACAAAAGCTTTTTATCAGCTTTCAAAGCTTTTGAAAGCTGATAAAACATTTCAGCACTGTTTAATAAACAGCAGGCAGAAACAAAGTGTCCTTCTGAGGAATGAACAACTTTAAAAGCTGTTAAACACTTTATTCTGCCATATTTTGTGTTTTTAAGAGTGGCAGAGTGAAGTTCTAATGGTTTTGTGAAAGCTGTTTTACCTTTTGCTAATTTTTTTTGCCTGACGATATTGTCCCCCATTTCATCCCTAGCACAAGACCCAATCTTAACAGCATTTAAGGTTGCTTTACAAAAACTTGATAAACATCATTCTGTCATCAGAGAGGTTCTTAAGAATCTTGTTTTTTGCCCAACATCAGAGCACAGAGCATGCACTACAATGGTATCTTTCTCAGAAAAGTAGCGTAATAAACAATTGCTTCATCCACTTTCATCCTGGCCAGTCTAAGTTCAAATTCATTTTTTTTTAAGTGTCTGAACCCAAACGCAGCATAAATTTAAAATGCAAAACAAATAAACAAACTAAAGAGAAAAAATGATGACCAGTAGGTCTAATGGTTTGAATGATCCCTTACTCAAGTTACTAACCTATCAGAGTACACAGTACTCAGTAGCTAACTCCCACTTTGGTTGGATTTGCATTTTAAGGCTGTAATAGTTTTGCTTATGCATAACAACAGACTTTAGTTATGGACTTTACTTCTGCAGTTTGTTAAAATAGTGTTTTCTTTCAGTATAATGGAAGGTTTCTGTTCTACATCACGTAATGCAATATTATTTCTACTGTAATGGCAACTTTATAATCCATTCACCCTTCCTCTGTAACGGTGGTTAGATTTGTTTCAGTCAGTGTAGTAAATGAGATGAAATAGTCTGCTGAGGAAAGTGTCAGTATACATAAAGGTCTATTGTTCAATCCTAGGCTTTGGTAGAGATGTCTTTATTGCCCTCTTGCAGGCAAGTTTTAAATATGGATTTTTGGCTAGACTTGTGACAGTCTGAAGAACTGTTTGCCCAGAACTTACCTATAAATGTAAGAACCTACTATCCATCACTCAGAGTAAAAAATTATATTACAATGATATTAACTTCTGTGAAAATTTCCAGTTGCTGATGGCATAAGGTTATGGTTTGAATGTTGCAAGCTTCTGCTTTGTTCTTCATCACGCCTCTTCATTTTTCACTAATGTAGTATTATAAAGGAAATATGAAGAGACTGTGACAATAAATAATGCCACAAATGGTAATATCTTTAACATTCTGACCTAACATTGTCATCAGTGAGCTCAAATCAGCTTAAGCACAGCAAATTAAACATTACCCATGTCATACATTATTTGAACAAAGGATGTGGATTAAACAAATAACATGATTATCTACAAAAACGAAGAAGCAGAATTATGAAATCATCCACAGTATGTCACAAGTGTGAAGCATTAGTTCTGCAGCTCATTAAATATTTCATGGATGCTAAAATAACTCAATTGTGATAACGCATACCAAACTGAAATTCTTCCTCATCTCACCTTTGCTGTAAGCATTCTGATTTTTGTAGACAAATTATTTTCTGATGACTCGTGCAGTTTATCACAGTTTTCCCTGCTTTCTGGTATAGCTTCAACAAAATAACATGCCTTTCTGCAGGGGTGTTTGCTGCCTACACACCCCTGCTATGCAACCTGCAGGCTATACTATGTCGAACTTTCCTTTTCACTTGCATTATGTTAACTCATTTGCTAGGTTACGGTGCCATTTAAACCCTGGCCCCTAGTGTTTAGTCAGCTATGTGGTGCAAATGAAAACAGTTTAAAATAGCCAACAGAAAAAAAAGGGCCAGCAGATTTCTTCAAAGTCTTTACCATTTTCTAACTCCTGTTCTGCACGTGCTAATAGGACATCCTCAACATTGTTATAACTGTCCACAAAAACATCCACTATTCCATAAAACATGAATCTGGTGGCTATACTGTGTTACTAACAACCCAAAATGCACTTCTGTCAGAGACAGGTTGTATTTACGCATATTCAATAAATTTAGCAGAGTTGATATTTAGTAACCAGATGAACAAAATGACAACTTCAATTGTGATTAAATCCTAACATGTTAATTATTATGGGAAATGCTATAGATAGATATTTCTCCATTCCATATATGTCCTAATGGTATGAATAACTCAGCTGACAACGTTAAAGATTTCTGGTTCATTAAATTAAAAAAAAAAACTATATGCCAATGAGGCACAGTGACAAAAGACAAAGTACTTTGCAAACCAAACATTCACAAAATGTAAAGTTTGTAGGGTGCATATATATTTTAAAGCAGCAGTCCCTGAGCAACACACCATATATAACCATTTAATTTTTAGCAAATCCAGTGGAAATCTAACAGCTTCACTGGTTTACATTAAGAAGATAGTCACCATATGTTTTGAGAACAAGTGAAGCATGGTAGCCTTCCTTGAAAACAGCATGATTTTCACATTGCTTTGTGTAAAGCAGTAGATATTACATATACTTCATTAAAAAGGACTACTATAATTCACAGTTGAATGGAAAACAAGTAGCTAATAATCATCTGCACGTTAAAGTGCTTTATAGTTCAGGGATCAATATGCAATAATTACAGACATGTTCTAATACCACAGTGGAGTGGTACATAAGGTTAAGACAAGATGGCAATGAAAATATTACCAGCATTTTCTATACATGAAGCATGAAAATCTGTCATCCACTGTTGCAAAACTTATCCAAATGTCAAATGATTACACTGTGCATGGAACAAAGCTAGCTGAAAGTTTTAGTGAATCCATGATATCACATAGTAATATAATAACTATTATTATGAATTAGCAAGAAAAAGATTCAATGTCCCAAGTGACTCATGGTCACCTCTTTTGTAAAGTTAATTCATGTGCTTATTTTTAGCAATATTAGCTAAGCAATTCATAAAGTAATAACTGTACACAACAACATATGCAATGTATGTGAATAAATAGAGCATAAACACTGAACTTTCTTCTCCATGATCCCAGAGAAGCGCAACTACCTCCCATACTTGAAAACTGTATCCTTGCAAACAAGACAAGGCATAAAAATAAAATACACATAACATTCTTTCATTGCAACAGTTCACAAGTGATGATAATGCAAGCTGATGTAAACACAGCCTTCTGGGGACCTCTGTCTGCAGAAATGTTACTCAGCACCTGTGGTTCAACCATTCTTTTACTGCACTGACTGTATAGTACAGCACGTTGAACTTAATCTAGCCACAAAGCATTAAGCACACATGAAACAAACAAGATATGTAATATTATATTATTAAAGAGCAGCTCATGAGTGAACATGAGAAATGAGAGCGGTACATAATGCCCAGCAGTGCTCTTTTTTTAATAAAATACTCGGTTGCAGTGAAGGGCATGCCCATATCCAGAATAATTTAGTTTAAATTTAATTTAGTTTTGCATCACTTACAAAGCACACTAGAATGTTTAAAGTTATATACATCTTTTAGGCTGAATGAGCAGTTTGCCTTGTAAGTGACCATCATGCATAGATGTGTAGCATCTTTCCACAGTGAGAACAGTTATTAGTGTTGATAAAAACTTTCTGCATTTTGGGTAGACGCACCCTGAAATATGAGTGGTGTGTGGTTTTAAAGTCCTCATAAGGGAACCATACAGAGATGTGTTCACTGTATCAAGCTGCTGTTCATGTTCTCTGACTTTATCTCCTTCCCCAGAGTACCTTTAATAAAATGAAATGATACAGAAGGCAATTAACATAAAACTCATGATGGGTGTTAATGGTATAGTTACACAAACTCTGGGACCTAGTTTCTCTACAGATACAAATAATACAACGTTATCCATAACCACCAGACAAACACTTAACAATGTTGTTCAAAAGAAACAACCAGAAGCCATACTTGTAGTACACCTTTATATAATTTGCCCAACTAAACTATAGTCTGATAAAAAGGCAGGACTTCCTTCCTTCCTTCAATACACCTTACTTCTAAAGAGAAGTAGATCAATATTGTTGTGGAAGTGGATTGCTATTAACAGTCAAAGTCAGAAATCAATGTTGTTAGAAACGTTACTTTTAAGTGTTGGCTGGAATTGAAACTCAAGTTGCCTTTTCTTTCTGGGATGCTCTTAGCTCAGGCTTGGCATTCTTCTCTGTTAAGTGAAACAAAATTCACAGCACACAATAATACAAGACCTTAATTCTTAACAGCATGCTTGTGCTCTAAAACGCACATTATTTAAAAAATTACTGAGCTAATTTGTTTCATAACAAAATCTCCTAGTTCACATTATTACAGCTATTTTAAGCCTTGTTGTGATTTGTATATTGTAAATAGGAGTTAAGGAAGTTTTCAGCAAACATGAGTGTATGTTTATTCCGTCTTTCACCACACCTTGCCTACGCAGTGCAAGGCAGACTGTAAGGAAATATACTAAGCAGATAGGACTGCTCAGAGCAACATATTCTCCCCCAACCATCACACACACACACACACACACACACACACACACACACACACACACACACACTCACATGGGTAAGCATGGTATTCAATGTAATATTATTAAGTAATGAAGTGTGTAGACTGTGGGGGGTATGTTGGACTGGGGGGGGGGGGGTATTGGACTACCAGAAATCATGAGACAAATTCCCAGCACTAACTTTTGGTATAAAATGAAACTGAGTTCAGAACAGTTTAAACTCCATATCAGCTGTAAATATTCCTACTTTTAAAAAAGAATCAAACAAAAGCATTTAAAGGGGTACAAACAAATAATTCTTCAGGACAACAGCTGTCACTCTGTAACTGTTGACTGTGTAACACACTGCCTGTAGAAACACTCAAACACTTGCTCATAATGCTTAACCTTCAATACCACAATGCATCACTATAACATAAAACAATCAAAATATGGGTAAGGGACCCCGATAAGGTACATCACATCTTGTCTATGGACTTAGCCTCGGTTTCCACGACACGGACGGGGTGTATTTGGCCAGCTAGGTTGCCTTGTACTCACCAGCTGTAAAGTGCACAGGAAGATCAGTGTACATCGGCCCGTACAGCACCCCATCCTACACTGCAAATCAATTACAAAAGGAACAAAGCCACGACACTCCTTTCTTCTTCCAGCACTCCCAGAAACACAGTAAATATATCCTCCTATATCCTCCTCTATGCGTTTGTCCCAACGGGCAGGCTCCTCAGTTGGTTTGCTTCAGCTGCAGCTCTGTAATCTCAAGTCTGTCATACACATTCCAACGGGTCACAGAAAAATACAATCTCAATAAGGTCAGTAAAATCCAAACGTTCAGTAACGTGTGTAAGTGGGCTCCACTCGTTTCGTTTTCATTTTGTGCATGTTTGTTGTGCTAGGAAAGCTCTACATCTGCCGTTACGAGAAAAGGACGTAAGCACACAGCGGTGTGCAAGGGAATGGAAAGCAGAGTTGCTTCTGGTCCACCCTCCGCTGCTGAGCGCTGTGGCAGGAAGGATGCGCTACCGTGTTGCTGCTGCTGCTTCAGGAAAAGTTATACAGACTTGGAGGATGGAGAGCGAGAAAAGAGAAAATAAATAAGCCATTAAAAAGGAGGAGCCTGGTATAACTTAGATCCATTGCAGTGTGTGTGGGGGGTGGGGGAGAGACGTAGAGCAAGAGAACTACATCAACGATAAAGTATTGGCAGGATGTGGAGTCAGTGATGCCACAGTGAAGCAAAGAAAGTTTGTGTGACTGCATGCCTGTGTCCTTGTGCAAATAAAGACAAAATATCAAGAATACTGATATCAAGGAGATTTTTGGAGTCAATGATACTAAAAACAATAAGAGAAAGTGTGTGCGTGCGTGTGTGCGTGTGTGTGTATGTGTGTGTGTAAAGAAAGAATATTAACAATATCAGTATTAACAAGAGTTGGAATCTCTGATACTACCAATCAATCACAGAAATTGTGGGTGTGTATGTACGTATATACACATATATACACGCACACGCAGACACACACACACACACACACATTTATGTGTGATTACAAGAATGTGCGTGCGTGCGTGCGTGTATATATATATATATATATATATATATATATATATATATATACACCTGTCTGTTAGTATGCCTGACTATATATGTATATGTGTGTGTGTGTGTGTGTGTGTGTGTACCTGTCTGTCTGTCTGTTAGTATGCCTGACTATATTTCTATGCCTGACTATATATATATATATATATATATATACATACACATATCTATATTCTATATATATATATATGTGTGTGTGTGTGTGTGTGTGTGTGTGTACATTTTTATATGTGTGTTTTTGTTGTGTCTTATATATGGGTGCACTTCACTATTTCTAATACTAAAATCACAAATTTCAGTATCTCAATACCAAAATAACGAAAGCCCAGTTGTGCGAAAGTCCACATAAGCAAATCCTGAAATGTCGAATCAGCAGTTGTGGTGGTGTGTTGTGTTAATGGATAGCTGGAAATTCAGGTAAGCATTTATATTTTAAGGGTTTTGGGTAGGGATTTTAGTATATGTTAGTGTTTTGGGAAGTTGTAGGTGTAGGTTACAGTATGTAGGTAAGAGTGTGAGTGTATAAGTGTTGAAAATGGTGGTGTTTGTACGTATGTAATGTGTGTATGTGCGAGGGGAATGTAGAGTGTGTAGTGGTGGGTTTAGTGTCTTTGTCTTTTTAGTGTGACCTCGGAGTTAGTATATATAAATAGGGGGTGTGGGGGGCACAGCCCCCCAAATGGGGGTGCAGGGGGCCTTGCCCCCCTGCTTATATGTAGGGTAAGTTTGTGTATTTGTGTTGTTGTGTTTGTGTGTGTTTTGTTTGTTTGTTGTAGTGTTGGGAGGAAGGTGTATGTGTGCTTGTGTGGTGGAGGGTGTATTTAAAAGTCATGATTTTGAATTTTGTGCTTTTGGGGGTTCTGTATTTTGAATTTTCGGCTTTATAGTCTCGAGATACTGAAATTCGAGATTTCAGTATTTCGAGATTATATAGTGAATCCCTATATATGAAATTTATTCAAATTATCAAACAGCTGATATGTCAAATGGTGTACCAACTGCAAAATGACTAAACGCACATGAAAAATGAATTATAAACAAGTCCCCCCGCAGTCCTCCTCACACGCTGCTACTTATAGCTATAGTTATTTATCTACTATAATTTAATATATTGATTGTCTCATTGGAAGAGCATACAATACCTTGTTGTTGGTGGAAAGTGTGTATACAAAAAAATAGGAAAAGGGTGTGAACAATGGAGAAATATCAATAGCCCTTCTAGGGAATATACAAACTCTAATACTGCATAACAGTAAAGGGCAAAAACTCAGTCCCCACTGTACTACAGTCTCATACAACTTGTTACCGGCTTTTTACAGTGCTTCTAAAAATGTCAGTATCAGATGCATTTGACTTTAAATGTTTCCACATTTTGTAGTGGATCATACAGAATTTGAAATATAAGCTGTTTGATATTTTGAATATATTTCATATAGATATTACATATAGATAGATCTACACACACACACACACACACACACACACACACATATAAGTGTGTCTATGAATGTATAAGCATGAACTGTGTGTGTGTGTGTGTGTGTGTGTGTGTGTGTGTGTGTGTGTGTGTGTGTGTGTGTGTGTGTGTGTGTGTACACTTATGTTCTTTCTATGGATGATGTGTAATTGATATAAAAATAAACTTCCAAACTTGTGAATAATGCCACTATCAAAGTTTGCTACATTTTCAGTCAGTGACATATAGTATTGTTATTTATATTATGTCCACTAAGGGTTAACACTTAAGACATAAATCCAAGAAAAATGATACATGGAAAAAGTATGTCACATTCAAAAAGGTTATATGTAACTGATCACACATTCTGCACCTACAGCAGAATGGGAATTTTTAACTGAGATAATGCTAGTGGCTGCTGCAGGTCTGCTACATCTGTTTGTACTAGATGCTGAAGTCAGTGCTACTGGTACTGCTTACAATAGGCCTAGGCTGAGAAGGAGAAGAGTGTTCAGGCCCAGGGTAACCTTCCAAGAGCTACATGAGCCGGAGATTGTAGAGCGCTACAGGGTGGACAGGGACATATTGCAAGAACTCACTCAGCTCTGCTGCCCTCAACTCAGACCCAGAGCCAACAGAGGGGAACCCATCCCAGTTGAAACAAAGGTATGTGTAGCCCTTAGGATACTTACTACAGGTACTTTTGAAAGACCAACTGGGGACATGATGGAGGTAGCACAGGCATGTGCATCCAGGATACTCCACCAGTTCCTGGATGCTATGCTACCACCTGCCAGTGAGCACATATCTTTTCCCCTCTCCCCTGAGGCAAGGGCCAGCAATATGCAATGATTCTACCATGTAGCCCACTACCCTGAGGTACTCGGTACCATAGATTGCACCCATGTACACATCATGAACAGGATAGAATCTACATTAACTAAAAGGGGTACCACTCCATCAACTGCCAGGTCATGTGCAGTACACAGGGGATTATCCTGAATGTGTGTGCTGGCAGCCATGGCAGTTATCACAGCTCCCATATCTGGCACACATCACAGCTGTACCAGATATTTGCTAGGGGGGACATCACACAAGCCCATTTACTGGGGGATGCTGGCTATGCTCTGGAACCCTGTATGATGACACCCATCAGAAGTGCACACACACCTACAGATGAATGCCATAATGAGGCAGACACACAAATAGGAACATCATAGAGCATGTCTTTGGGCTGCTGAAGTTATGGTTCTGGTGCCTCGATATATCTGGTGGAGCCCTGCAGTATTCTCCAGCCACATGTGCACATATATTCACAGTATGTGCTATACTACACAGTATGATCCTGAAGAAACAGCTGCAGCAGGATCAGCAAAGGAATGGGATACACAGCCCCCCACCAGTGCCAAGGTCACCACAGCCACAGTCACAGGAGGACTCGGAGGAGGAACTGATGTCCCTGTAGACAGATGTAGAAGTGCTCAGTATGCCTGACATTGGCTAGGAGGCAATGCATAGCACATTCACTGACAACCTAGGGATCTACAGACTGTCACCTTATTCCTACTCACATACAGACATTAAAAATGCTGGCAGGCAACCTACACATCCTGTACCTACTCATGTATTTGTGTACTGCTTGCATCAGACAGAGTCAGCCCCAAGCTACAGTTGTGTCAGCTGCTGCTTTTGCAAGGTAAGTCCGTAACCTTCACAGCACTCATAAGGATTATTATGATATGACATTGTATGTATGGATTTGGTACATCATGCAATTAAATATAGTGGGCTACTTAGACAGAAATTATATCCACAGAGGACTACAAATATCCATTTCACTACCTTGTTTCCATGAGTATTCACTAGGCCTCATGCATGAATACTCATGCAGTCCTACTGCAACAGATTACTGGTACATCTGTAAAGGGAGCTGTTAGACAGTGGGGTGACATGATAGTCAAACTACTGTGTATCCCAACAAAAAATGTGGTGGTGTTCCACCACCCCCAACACAGCAGAGTTCCCTTGTAACTGCTGTAACAGAAACTCATCAATGTTATATCAGCATGTCAGGCAGTCTCAAAACAATAACACAGAAACTGATCATACTTTCCATATCTTACTTAGCACAGGAATAACAGTATATGTATTTATGACATTCATTGTGTGATGAATGATCTCTGTCTGTCAAACAGCTTGTGTGCCTCAAATGACTTGGGTGATTAGCTTGTGTGGTGGCATTCATGGTTCTAATCTAGACATAACCATAGGTTCATAGGTTCATAGGTTCATACTAGGCTATCTGCCCTAGGGCATTTATAAGCCTAGCCAGAGTGTGTTTGGCTTTCGCCACCCATTTTAAATTAATTTTGCTATGCCTTTTTTTGAGGTTAGTATACTGTGCCTCTGTCTAACAGTGACACAGAAGTGATAGCCGAGGTAAACCTATGATCTCCCATCCACTCATCAAGATTCCTCTTGAAGAGAGTCAATGTGGGACTCTGCCTAACCTGGACTGGGATTTTATTCCAGAGTGAAGGGAGCCTCTGGGTTATGAATCTGTCCCTCCAGCATGTCCTATTTATTTCAGTGCTGAGGTTCAAGTCTCTCGAGCGCGTAGCTCGATGGGATTTGGATTTTCTGAGGTGCAGCATGTCCATTAATTCTGGGTTGGACATGGCTTTATACGTCAGGCACAGATCGCCTCTGAGCAGGCGGTATGCCACTGAGTAGAGCTGGAGTTTCTTTAACCGGGCAGCATATGGCATCTGTTTGAGCCCTTTGATCCTCTTGGTGAGGTACTTTTGGGGTCTTTCCAGTTGCTGCAGGTGTCTGGTAAGGTACATCCCAAAGGGGCATTGTACTCAATTATGGGCCTGATGAGGGATGAGTAAAGAGGCACGATGACCTCCCTGATCTAGATGTGAATCCCTTCATGATTAGGTGGGCTATATAAAATGTTTTTCTAACCACTTTGGCCACGTGGTTGTCAAATGAGAGATTGCTATCAACTTGGGTCCCCAGGTCCCTAATGACTTCTTCTGTACTTAATGGATTACCACCTATGTGGTAATTTGTGGGCACTTTGTTTTGCCAAAGGGGATGACTATACACTTTTTGGCATTTAGCTTGAGGCCATGGCTCTGGCACCAGTTGTCTGTTTCTATGAGGCCCTTTTGGAGGATGCTTGTGTCAGCTGGAGAGTTGATTATGGCGCCCAGTTTGCAGTCATCTGCGAACTTGGTCAGCCACAGTCCTTCCGTGTTGGCCTGTACCACTGAGAAATATATACCGAACAAGAGAGGTCCCAGGACTGAGCCTTGTGGGATGCCACTTGTAACTGGTTTGGAGTCTGACATGGCTCCAGCAATTCTAACCATGTGGGTTCTGTCCTTGAGCCAGTTTGCAACCCATCTAGTGACATAGGGGTTTATATTTAAGCTGGTGAGCTTGTCTATAATGCCCAAGTGGGGTATTGTATCGAAGGCTTTTGTGAGGTCCAGGTAGGCTGTGTGGACCACCTTCCCCTCGTCAATGGCCTTGGTGACTGTTTCAAAGAAATCAACCAGGTTTAAGAGGCAGGATCTGCCCTTAACAAAGCCAAACTGGGTAGGATCCAGTGTCTGTAGGTCCCCAATATCTTTATTTATGAGGTCCATGATGATCCTTTCCATAGCTTTGCAGACCAAGCTAGTCAGGCTTATGGGGTGATAGTTTCCAGGATCCGTTGAGGCACCACCTTTGTGGAGAGGGACCACTGTTGCTGTACGCCACTCTTTGGGCGCATATCCTGTAGTAAGGCTAAGATTGAACAGTAGGTTTATGTTTGGGTTTAGCTCTTCTTGGAGTTCATGTAGGATGCAGCCTGGGACACCATCTGGTCCCATTGATGCTGTGTTTTTTGCTTTGGAGAGGGCGGCTCTTACCTGAGCATCTGAGATGTCAGGGGGGGGCAGCACTCTGTTGGGATAGATATTTGCCCTTTTGGTGGGGAGAGGGGGGAGAAGTTTGCACTGAACCTGTCAGCTAGGATGTTGGCAATGTCTGCGGGCTCGGTGTATTTTTTGTCATTTTGGACTAATTCTGAGCATATCTGGGAATTCCCACCCAGGTTCCTAACACAACTAAAGAAAGCCTTGTGATTATCCTTAGTGTCCTGTGCAATTTTTCTCTCGAAGCTGGCCTTAGACGATTTTATGAGTGCCCGTAGTTTTTTGCTAATACTGATCAGAGATGCCTTCCCTTTTTGGGATTTTGCTCTATCATGTAGTAGCTTCCTCCTTCTATTGTATAGTTTGTTTATGGCTGGGGTCCACCAGACAGGACGTCTGCCTTTGGAGGATTGGGTCTTGGTTTTATTTGGGATTGCATGATCCATGCATTCCTGAAGGTGTTCATAGAATGCGTTTATAAAGGATTCTGCGGTCTGGGCTGCATTTTCCACATCTGTTTGGATGTCAGACATTATTCCTGTTTGTGCTACAGACTGTCAGCATGTGTGCGGTCTAATATTATTAACTTTTGTGACATATTAAGTATGTCACACAATTGAAGAAAGTCATAGGTAAGTTCAGTGATGTGCAGCAGTGCAAAAACAGGGACAGATGTCATTTTGTGTGACATAAAAATCCTGGACTGGAGTACAGGTAGGTGTGGGATGGAGTCACTTTATAACTAGCAAAAATCCCATTGGGCATGCTCATACACTTAGTTAAGCAGAGCACAATTGTGTTGCTCCCCACTGAAAATGACTTGTCATATATAGATATGTCTACAGCTACATGCATCTGTCTGTCAGTATCACACTCTCCCTATATATATATATATATATATATATATATATATATATATATATATATACATATATATATATATATATATATATATATATATATATATATAAATCTATATACACATATATATTTATGGAGACATATATCTCTGTCTCTCCCCATACATCTACATAACACATATAGGTATATGATACACACACACACACACACACACACACACACACACACACACACACACACACACACTCACAAACCCCTCCATGTATATTTATGTCTCTGTTATCTATAGATATATGTTTATATATCTGTGTATATCTGTATTGGGTTCCTATCAGAAGAGTGAATGCTTAAATTAGTGAATGCTCTTATACTGAACTTTAAAACGTGAAACCTGAAAATTTTGAAGGCATGGAACATTGATTTTTTTTTTCCCTGGGAAAAAAATCAGTGGGCCATTATCTGGACTTTGCTATTTTCTCCACTGTGGTACAATCTCGTAGTTGTTTTTTATTTGTTTTTTTTTTTTTTTTTGGATCAGCAAATTTTTTCCCTGGGGAAAAATTCACTGATCTGTTCCTTCGACATTTTAAGTTTTCGCGTTTTTAAGTTCGATAGAAGAGTGTTCACTATTTTTTAGAGTTCGATCTACTGATATAGATGCTCTGTATCATTCTACATACCCTGATACTGGTGATTGAAGCTGCAGTATGACATATATATTATGTTGCTCAATGGACCAAATGTAAGGGCTCAACAGCAGATAATGCACTTCCCTATAGCCTCTGTGCCTGCTGGATGTCACAACACATAAACCAACAGGTGAACGTGTGGTGTTATGTATAATTTTGTATATGCATGCATTGACAGGGCACATTGTTTTTGCCCACAGGCTTGCCCATCAAAATGTAAACAGCCACATATGGCCAAAATAGCTACTCTAGACACATAGCTGGAATAACAAACACTTTTCTGAATTTAAGGTTACTAGATACAGAGAACAGTTGAGAAGCAATGTCACTCTGTAGCCAACACATGCATTTCAAAACAAGCCTAGCTTATGTACTCCACTAGTATTCACCTGCAGTCACATATAAAATAGACTTACGCTGTGGCATGTGCTGTAAATACTGTGATCTGTATTGTATAAAACTAGATAAGTAGGGGTTCTAATCTCACTCCAGCCCAATTGGTGTGCATGTGTGTATATCTCCCTGCAAAATAAGTATGATCATCACACTGACTTATAAAGAGGTGGAGTTTTGCAGTATTTTGGCTGTTGCAGGTGACATGCATCTCCAAAGTCCTGACTAGAACAAGGCCTGCTGATGTCATTTACCATAACATTACCTAAAGAGATGTTAATAGCACACTTGGGTTTGGCTTGTTTGTTAAGTACTGTGATCTCTAGTATGTATCAATAGTTAGGTAGGAGTTCTAATTTAATTGCAGCCAACTTGCACTGTGTATGCGGTGAATACATATGAATTGATAGTGGTACTATTCTCACTGTAGTCAGGTGTGTGTGTGTGCAGATATTGGAGCATTTTACATCAGGGTACAGGATCATAGGATCATTGTACATTAGTAGCCTAATGATCTAGGTCCCATAATATCCTAATCACGTTCTTAACCTTATTTACACAATCAGCACATATTGCCCCAACCACAAGGGACACACGCAGAAGCCTGTGGTGACATGACAGTCATCTAGGCAATCATACAGATGGCATCTGAGGACTGCCAATGAGGTGCACTGTTTGTCATTAGGTGGAGGTGTGTTTCAACGGTTTGTGAAAGTGTAGTACACAGATCTCACCCACTAACATGCATTATTAACATCACATACCAGGTAATGTCCTTACAGCAGGTAATACATATACCATGTCACTTACAGATATGCAGCATTTGCAATATAGCAGGGTCAGACTTTGCCCTGTATGCAAGGCAGAGATCACTTCTGATTGGTCTATATGACACAAGCTACAGTGACAGTTATTGCACATGATCCCTGTAGGATAGATACTGGGACCTGAAGTTCCCATGTAAGGAAACTTTGTGTTGTGTGCAATTGCCACTGGTGCTTACAAAGGTACATCAGAAAATGGCCATTGCAGTGAACTAATGCCATGCTGAGGGGAGACTGCATCATTATCAGGTGACAGTGCCATCACTAATAACATGAGCATGATATATTATCTTTCTTAACCCTGTGGAGACATGGTGATCTATGTTAAAGTAGGTGTAAACCTGTTTTGCCAGGCCTGTGTGCCCAGGTCTATCACCCATGTCTGTACATCAGGTGTTGTTAATAATGTGCTACTTACCAGGAACATTGCTGTTACCAGTGGAAATGATGCTACATACACATTTGCTTGGGGTACGGCCATGAGTATGTGAACAAGCATATGCTCATATAGACCCTCTTGTAAGAGAGTGACATAACTGGGCGATTGTATGATTGCTCCCAGTTTGCTGTGCCATGAGGTACTTCTTCTCCTCCTGTCAGCTACAGCTGAGTCCATGCAGTTGTACAGGTGGTTGCATAAAGCATTGTTGTAGAGGCTGCCATACTTGCCTGTCACATCTGAGGTTGGTGGTGCAGTCACACCAGTTATACTATTCCATAGGAGGTTATTCTTTGCTTTGTTGAAGTTTCCATCTGTGTTTGGTAAATAGGGGAGGTTCAGGTGTGAGTCTTACATGTAACAACATTGAGTTGTCTTACTATGGTGGACCTCACAGTGCAGGTGCTACAGTTGTCGCCCATATTGATAACACCTGATGGAGTAAGTTGGCCCTCCTTGTAGGGATGTCACTCCACTGGTTCAGGGCATTGTATCATTCCCTCCATTACAACTCTTTTGATTGTGTACCTTTAACTCCCACTAGGTATGGCTTGAGTCTTTAAAAAAATGAAGTTATCATCTTACAGTTCTAACAAACACTCATTGACAGAGGTCAAATATCAATACAGTTATGTTTGCCATAACATATTCTTCAAGATAAAATATTCTGATGCCTTGTATGTAGAATGGTTTTGGAATTGTTAATGCAAATATGAACAAACAAGATTTGATGCCTAGAGGCACAGTAAGAGGTAATGGCTGAAATGCCTGGAGGAGCACTTGGCTGTAATGAGTTAAGGATGTGGAATAACCTTTGCCCAAGTGAGTTTGAGCATGAGCAACCAATGCAGTTGGTGTTTAGTGAAAGTCACCCCACACCGTGGTGCTGTGATGTAGCTTTATGGGCAGAGGTAGATTCAAGTATGCACAGCAGGTGTTGTGAGTCATGGATTTGCCCCCTAGCTGGCAATGGCTTTGTGGCCTACCAGCACTGAATAGCACCTGCATTGTCTCCAGAGAATCACACTGTTTAGCCAATCTGGATGTGCATCTATCTGTAATGACTATGGATACACCATTTGCATTAACTGGCACACTTTCACTCTGGGTTCTCAGCATGTAGAAGGATGTTTAGCCCTTAGTCCTCAACCCTGAACCAGGTGTGTGTGACTACTCAAAAATCTGCATCTTCCAAGGTGGGGACAACATCCAATGATTGGAGTTTAGTGGTTGTATTCCTAGCATGTACCAGCATAACCGTGATGTTGTTTGAAGATGGCATTTCCTGTATAGAACATTTCTCCATGAGACACCTCCTAAAGGATGCACTATGGTGATGTCAGCAGCCTAGTCTACCACGCAAAAAACTGCCAGGGGTCGCAGATGAACACCATCTGTGGCAAAGCATTGAGGTCTGTTAAGCATGTCATTATATGCAGACATTTACTGGGTCTCCTTAAAATGACACCACACGATAAGCCAATGATTGACGTCAGTCATTTTCCATGTGTATTGAGTCATCATGCTAGGTGAAGGTGTAATGCAGATGAAGGGTAGGAGCATACCAACTGGAAACAGAGTCTGTAACCTCAGCCATATGTCTGCATATAGTCCATTGTGGTATGTCTCAAGATGTACACACCAACAGGAAATATGACATTGTCATAACATCTGATGTTGACAGACCTGCTTGCATGTGTATTATGGCATATCCTGGCACCACACAGACAGATAATTGCGAGCTTTCCTGTTGATCGTCTGGTCAGGATAAAACAGAGGAACTTTTATGGGTTCTGTTCAAACCACTTTATTGTGTACAAACACATCAGGATTGAGGCTTAATAACTTTAACTTAAATAAACTTGTAAACAAACTAGCTATTACACTCATACATGCTCACTCTCTGACTGCACTCTCAAAATGGCACTGAAGCTAGCATGTGCTTGCTTTATATATGCACATGTTGTCCTTGAAATGGTTCTTAAAGGTACAACACACACACACACACGCACACACACACACACACACACACACACACACACACACACACACACACACACACACACACACACACACACACACACACACACACACACACACACACACTATTCTACATCCTCCCTCTTTGAGAAATGAGTCATGCAATATTGATGACATTAATTGGCATGCAATAGATACAAATAATTCTCTGACATGCAATTATACAGAACTAAATACATATAGACAATTATATCCAGGTTACTGTGTATTTCACACTTTGTCTGGAAATATGACCAAATCATGTGACATAGAAATTAGAATTAGGTCTAGCAACTGGGACTGTCTCCACTGAATGTTCAACTTTGGGGACATCAGGAACATCATCAGGAATGAAAGTAGAAGTTAAGGCATGTTCTGCAACAGGAACATTGTCTGGATTGTTCTGAGATCATCTGTATCACAGGAACAATGTTGTGAGTTCTCTTCTGATACAGGAAGAAGATGTCTGCAATGTCTTCTGTACTCCACACTCTCAGATTCTACAAAGTAGGATCTTGGTTTGGTACATATACCTGTTACTTAACCAATTCAGTCGAAACCTTTCACCATTTGTATTCTCACTGTCTCTCCTTCTTTCAATGGACAAAGAAATCTGCTTGATTTGTCATAGCTGGACTTCTGGACAGAATGCTTTCCGAATAGTTGGGCTTTGATTGTTTTGTTGTTCTTTGCTTTAGGCCTCAAAAAACAGGAATTGATAGACAATGTTGTTCTGGTTTGCCTAGATAGAAGTCTTTGAGCAGGCGAGCCAAGTATATTGTCACAGGGTATGTTTCTAAGATTGAGTAAATTCAAAAAAAATCAGTATTATCATGCTTTGACTTCTCAATATTTGCTTTGCACTCTGTACTGCACGTTTAGCTAGTCCATTTGACTGTGGGTATTCTGGACTACTAGTAACATGTACAAAGTCCCATTCCCTTGCAAATGTCTGAAACAATTGACTGGTAAATTGGGTACCATTGTCAGAAATAACTTTGTGCGGACAACCATGGACTGAGAAATTATGTTTCAATTTGGTGATAACAGCAGTGGATGTTAAATTAGGTAGTAAATAGATCTCAAACCAGTTCAAATAAGAGTCTAAGTAATGATGATTGTTCCACTTGAATATATCAGTGGTTACTGTTGACCAAGGTACTTCAGGAACTTGACATAGCTGAAGTGGTTCTTTTTGTAAATGTGGTTTAGTACTATTGCATATTGAGCAAGAAGAAAGTACTTTATCAATATTGTTTGCTAGAGAATGCCAAAATATTAGTCCTCTCACCCTTCTTTTGGTAGATTCTGAAGCTGGGTGACCACGATGCAGAATCTGGATATATTGACATTGTAAGGAAGCAGAAACAACAATTTTATGACTTTTAAAAATAATGCAATCTTCCATCAGTATTTCATCTCTGTAAGGAAAATAAGTTTGCACTTCATGTGGTACACTAGATTGCATTGACAGCAATCCAGCATTAATATAGTGGCTGAGCTATTACAAAATGGGATCAGTCTTTGTATGATCTCTCAGCTCATCAAGTGTCATGGTAGAAAAGTTAGGCACTTCCATATCATCAAAGTCAAAATTTCTGCATTAAGCTGTTCTGTAGTATTTCTGGCTGATCTGGATAAGGTATCAGCCAGATAAAGAAGTTTGCCTTTTGTATAGACCATTTTGAAGTTGCACTTTTACAATCTGAGCATCATTCTTTGTAATCTCGCTGGAGCTCAATGAATAGGCTTCTTAAAATAGTGACTAGATGTTGGTGATCAGTCTCAATCTGAATAGCTCGATCATAAATATAATCATGAAACTTTGAACATTCAAATACTATTGCCAAATGTTCTTTCTCAATTTGAACATATTGCATTTCTGTTTGAGAAAGAGTTCTGGATTGATAGGCTACTGGTCTGCCTTCTTGAGGAATAACTACTCCAAGACCAAATTTTGAAGCTTCACAGGAAAGAGTTACTGGTTTATTAGTAACTTAATGAAGATAGGGTGGCAAATGTCTGCTTAAGGTCTTCAAATGTTCCCTGGTGCTGTTCTAACCAATACCATGGAATATTTTTGCACATCAGCTCTCTCAAAGACACTGTCAGCTCACTGAATTCTGGTATAAACTTGCCTAAATTGTTGACCATACCAAGAAAACATTGTAGAGCTTGAACATTTTCCAGTGCTGGCTTCTCTAGAATGGCTGCTTGCTTAGATGGGTATGGTCGCAAGCAAGTGCTAGTAAATAAATAATCTAAATATGTAACTTTTGGTAGTCTGAATTTGCAATTCAGAAGATTGAGCTTCAAGTTCACTTCATGTGCTATGTCTAGAACTCTCCTAAGGTTTGTACTATACTCTGCTTCACCATTGCTTCTAACCAATAAATCATCTATTATTATGACACAAGGAAAAATTTGCTCCATTGCATGCTGAAAGACTTCACTTGTGGAATTTATTCCAAATGGCATTCTGAGGAATATATAGCTTCCAAATGGGGTACTGAAACCAGTCAGTAGTGAAGATTTGCAATCAAGCATCACTTGCCAAAATAAACTTTTTGTATCCAAGCCAGAAAAAACAGTGGCATTGAGTATTAGGCCTGCAACTTCCTTGACTATACGTATAGATGATTTGGCCTCTTTAATGCTTTGTTCAAATCTCTTGGATCAATGCATATTCTGATTTTGTCTGAGCCTTTTTTGTGGGCTGCTACCATGGATGACACCCATTCAGTTTGTTTTCTAACTGCACAAATTACACCTTGCTGCAAAATTTTATCCAACTGAACTTGCTGGCATAACAGTACACTTTGAACCAGTGTCTATTTTCAGCTCTGTGGATTTGCCATTGATCTGGACAGTACAAAGCACTTCGTTCTTTGCCAATAAATTTACTGCAGCAACCTTTTCACCAATTACTGATACATCATTTACATAGAAAGTAAGGTTGCAGCTTTCTATATGATCAACTTGCTTTTTTTGAGTGACCTTTCTTTATAACTGTAAGGTTTAATTGATTTTCAAAACTTTTGAAAATGGTACCATTTTTTACACTTGTGGCATTGCTGACCAAGTGCTAAACACTTTTTTTCTTTTAGACTCATGATTGGCACCACAATTGCAACAGTTAACAATAAAGCTTGATTTGGGGTTTGATGACTCACCGGTGTACTCCACTGAACATGTCCTTTTCACTGAACTAGTCTTAGAACTTGATAGAAAATATGGGTTTTACCTGCCACATCTGCAGGGGTTACAGCTACCATGTGCTTGGGCCTGCTTTTGCTAACCACATGTTGCATGCTATCTACATTTGCTCTAGAGCCTGCTGAAACCATAATCTTATCACTTGCAAGCATGCTTGAGTGCCTTTTTGTAACTTCATGAATTTGACAAATCTCAATAGCTTTGTTTAGCATTAAATCACTGTCATGAAGCAAAATCTTTCTCACAGCAGCAATATTAATATCGCACACAAGCCTGTCCTTTGTTAACTCATCTTTTAAGTCACCAAACTTATACATTTTAACTTTGTTTCTCAGGTCAGTAATATAAGCTGCAAAAGTTTCTCCTTGTTTTTGATCCCTTGTGAAAAACAAATGCCTCTCTAATGTAACATTTGCCTGGGGGCTGCACATTTTCCTGAATTTGCATTTCAAACACTCAGGGTCTCCCCGTGATTCAGCCTGTACAACAATATGACGTTTTTCCCCTTCTCCTTCATATACTGCTGGTGCATACACAAATGAATACTCTCTTTCAATGGCCTCTGACCCAGCTAATTTTAGAAAAATTAATGTCCTGGTGTGTGCATCTTTGTCAGAATAAGCTGCTTGTATAAAAATACTGTACTTTTGCTCAAATATTTTCCATTTCTTTGCAATATTCTAATCAAATACAAGTAGTGATAGTTTTCAAAATCCATCTGCCATGTCAACAAATTACAGTAAAACACAATGCAATCTAAGTCCACTTGTAATTATATGAACATGCACTCATATACATAAGCCAGAAATGTATGCCAGGACTTGTAACTATGCAAAATAGCACAACAAGCCTCTGAATAACTGAACTTTGTGAAATAAGTCTCCTGGCACAAGAATGCTCCTGAAATCACTATATTGTTGAACAAAAAGGCAGAAGAATGTTCCGTTTAAGCTTGCTCAGCAAAATCACAACAATAACTAAGAGATGAGTGATGCACCACACCATAAAATGTATCTCAACGATTTATTCAGAGCTGTATTTTATTTTATTTTTATTTTATTTTACATTTGTTAACCGGGCTAGTCCAACTGGAATTATTTCCATTTTCAGCAGAGGCCCGGGGAGAAAAGCTCCACAAAGACATAGTAACTAATTACATAAGATGCAATAAAGAGAAAACATCAAAACAAAACATATATTATATGAAACTTATTGTATTCAGAATTAACATTTGTACAATAATGTACTCATTGTTCTTGTATCTCAACAAGACAAAAAACAACAAACAACGGATTAGCGCTTTCAACTATCAAAGCCTTCTTCAGATCCACATTCAAAAGCCACATCTCAATCTAATATAAAGCATATAGCAGCCAATGACAAAAAACATATAAACAAGCTGCTTTGCTCTAACCAGTACAAGTGCTTATACAAGCACTTCATCATCAAATGTGTTTCGTTATTCTAATTAGCTTTGACTAGCAAGTTAAGATGGAAAATGTAAATTAGACTTCGCTTTCTCAAACATCATTGGTCTCAGCTAGCAAATGAAGGCAGAAATATAAATCAGACTATACTTGCTTAAAAATCATTGGTTTACTTTAAACATTAGACAAAACCTAACTTTAACTAGCAAGTTAGAATGCAAAATGTAAATTAAAATTCACTTTCTCAAACATCATTGGTCTGGGCTAGCAAATGAAAGCAGAAATGTAAATCAGACTTTGCTTGCTTAGAAATCATTGGTTTGCGTTAGACATTAGACAAAACATAGGGAACTTATATCAAAAAAGTATTCCCTATTGCTTTCATAAGAATAAAAAACAAGTTATTCCAAGTTCACTCATCAAAAAGCGCAATTCTATAAAGACATTCAACGATA
Organism: Protopterus annectens; assembly: GCF_019279795.1. NCBI lineage: Eukaryota > Metazoa > Chordata > Ceratodontiformes > Protopteridae > Protopterus > Protopterus annectens. The sequence goes on from NC_056731.1 coordinate 1,392,181,351, forward strand.
CATATCTTACTAAAATATAAATAATTAAAACATTTTAGCATTTAAAAATACGTATGCAAAGTCCTTAATAACAAAGTGCTAAATATATAAAATATAATATATCTGTAAATTATGTAATATATACTACCTACATAAAAATTATTAAACAACAGAAGCAGAAAAATACATTAATAGTATAAGCAAACACTATCGTTGAAGATGTCATAAACAAAGAACCCTAGGAGCTATAAAAAGTCTGAGCAGCACCATAAAAAGATATGATGACCATCTTAAATTTCTACTATAAACAACAGTGACTAGAAATAAAAATAAGATATAAATATATAATACAAGTCACTAGGACAATAAGGCAATATGGGTCATAATCAGAACCTTCAAACAGACGATAGTACACAATATATAAAAATCATATGATTGATAGTTGTTAGCAAGTCAACCATATGAAAATTATATTTATTTTTATTTATTAAGCTAGGCTGTATATTGAATAATTTTTCTATTCTTCAAAAATGGCTTGATTGGTACACTTCCATTTAATCCAGGTGGATGATCAGCCCGCAGTCTCATAATCCATTTGGATTCCTCACGTTCAGTCAAATTCACCAAATCACCTTCTCTTTCCTTTTGTTTTAACTGAGATATTATCATGAAATGAAAATTATGCCCTTCATTGCTTTTTATATATGTAAATAAAGCATTAGTTTATTTTCTGGTACTTATGTCTGATAAATGTTTGGAAATCCTTTCTTTCATTTTCATGTTGGTTTTCCCTACATAAAAAGCTGTACAAACTGTGCAGGTAGTGATGTAAATCACATTTCTACTATCACAATTAGCAGTCCCAGAAAAATAAAATATTTTTCCTGTGTACGGATGTGTAAATGACTTGGTGCAGTTCGTTACATAGCAGGTCTTACAAAACCCACATTTTTTAGTTCCTACAGAGCTTTTTTTTTCATCATTCTGCCAGAAGAGACTGTCCCTTCCCTATAGCTTAATAATCTTTTTAGATTTTTCTTATTTTTGAACTGAAAAGTTGGAGTTGAACCTACTATGCCTTTTATCTTAGTATCATCAGTCAGAACAGGCCAGTATTTCTTAATCACTTGGCAGATAGTATTATGGTCAGATCCAAAAGTTAAGCCAACTCTCAAAGAATTCATATTCTTAGTATTGGTATGATGACTCTCATTCCCTATGTTTCTAGTTGAATACAAAGGTCTACCCTTGTTTTTTCTCAGTTCAGTGGCTTCTATAACATTTGAGTTCACTCTCCTAGTCGGACAGCCTCTCTGTTCAAAACTCTTCAGTAAACTATTCCTTTCTTCAATAAACTCTTTTTCATCAGTACAGAGTTTAGAAATCCTAACTGTCTGATTTTCCACGATATTATTGAAAATATGTCGAGGATGCATACTAGTATAATGCAACATATGATTCTGCCACATTTGTTTACGAAAGAGGCTGGTAGAAATACCTTCCTTCAGGTCTAAGCGTATACTAACATCCAAAAAATCCATTTCAAACCTGGAACTTTTGTATTCAAACCTTAAAAATTTAGTAGTCTCTGTCAGATAGTAAACAAAACTATTTAACTGCTCTTCATCACCTCTCCAAATGATAAAAATATCGTCAACAAAACAATTGTATAAAGTAATACATTTGCACCATTGATTCATTGAGTCGCTCATCCATTCTCTCTCCCATTGTGCTAGGACCAAATTCGCATAACTATTGGCACAGGGGGTGCCCATGGCTACCCCCCAACTTTGCCAATATTATTTTCCTTCATACATAAAGATGTTATTGCTGAGAATTAAGTCAAGATGTATACAAATTAGCCTAGGATTAGTTTTTTTTTCCATAAGAAATCTTCTGATGGCTTCAACCCCATAATCATTGGGTATAGATGTAAAAAGGCTATTAACATCTAAAGTCACCAGTTATAGACACGCAAAATCATTTACATTGTATGTAGCTTCATATAATCGCTGTAAAAAATCTCCTGTGTCTTTAATAACTGTATTAGCTTTAGGAATCAATTTCTTGAGCTCTTTCTCAACAAATATCGAAATAGGCTCAGTCAGCCATCCTCTTCCTGCTACAATGGGACGTAGGGAAGGTGATATTAAGGTCTTATGTGTCTTTGGTAGACTATTAATAGAAGGTACAGTAGGATGCTCAACCTCAAAAAGCTCATATTGTTCTTTGTCAATGATTCTACTCATCAAGAGGTCATATAAATCATTTTTCACTCTTTGCTTCATCAAGTTCAGTTCACTCTTACTAATCTCATGATATGTCTTATCATCGTTCAACATCGTTCTCATTGAAAAATAATTGGTTTCAGCATTCATTATTACCACTGCACCACCTTTATCTGCTGGTTTAATAACTATATCATTTCTTATCTTTAGTTCTTTCAATGCTTGATTTTCATCCTTGGTTAAATTATAGAATTGCTTGTTCATATGCATCTTCCTCAATGCAGCCACTTCTTCTTCAACAGCATGTATAAAAGATTCAACAGCTAGTAAATTAATGGGAACAAAAGTACTAGGTTTCTTTAGCATAATTTCTTTATCACCCTGTTTAACTTTATTATCATTCCCAAAAATATACTTCAAAGTCAGGTTTCTACCAAGTAATTTGAGATCTAAGAGAAACTCATCAAATGAAGTTAGAGTAGCTGGTATAAAGCTTAGACCTTTTTCAAGTAAATTCATTTGGGATTCTGTGAGTTGAACAGTAGACAAGTTCACAACTAGGGATTGGGCTGCACAATCTTCCTTTTCTTCCTTTCCCTGCTCAATGACCTTCCTGTTCAAGGAGTCTTGTTCATAATTAAAAAAGGGAGTTGTTCAACAATAGGTGCATGTATGGCCCCCTTCTTGCAAATCGCCCCTAAGGGTCGTTCATCTTGTTCATGACTAGAGGTCATTGCCACCTCATCTGTAGTCCCTGGTGAATCCAGGGATATCATATTGTCATCCAACAGACAAACGCTGCCATTAGTAACTTTATTCAAAGAATTAGGTCCATTTCCTTGGTGTACTTGTGCATTAACACAAAATTCTTTAGAACCAATTAACTTTGATTTATTTGTACTAGTAGCTGCACTTATTTTCTCTTTTTTTTCTTTATCTTTCTCTCTTTGTCTTTTTTTTTCTTTTGTCAATCCCTGTTTCTCTCCTATCACCTTTTGAGTATTAATAGTGTTCCTAGGCCACTTGAACAGCTGGCATTTTTTATGTCATTAAAGTCTCTTGTCAATTTATTGCTCTTAATACTTTTCAGCTTGTCCTCATAAGCCAAAAGCTTATCTTGTAAGTTTTACAATTTCATAAAGTCACTTTTAGAAAGGTTTATATTTTCTAGTTCCTTCTGCTTGTTCTCAATTAGGGAACTAATTTCTTGTTCTTGAGGTTCAAAAAAATATATCAGCAGCCTCATATAACTAAAACTAGTTTGTATATTGATAGTCTGCCACTTCGCAAGGAGATCTGGAAATGTATTTCCATAGGTCGGCATACATCTGACTCTAAGTCCTCTCGGAATAACTTGATGGTGAAGGCAGGCTTCCATATAGAAGCGCTGCCATTGTAATCTCTTCAGACGAAAAGCAGCATTCTCTACAGTCCTAAAAACAGTTTCAAATTCAGGATTCTTTTCTGCTATTTCAGTTGTCATATTCTCATTTCTCCTTAGATCCAACTGTATAAGCGGATTGCTTATACCAGATAAAAGTCCACTTGCAAATTTTCTTGCTTCCATATTATACCTTTGAAGGTGTGTACGGAACTTCCAATAGAAACAATGAACAAAAAGGCAGAAGAATGTTCCATTTAAGCTTGCTCAGCAAAATCACAACAATAACTAAGAGATGAGCGATGCACCACACCATAAAATGTATCTCAATGAAGAAGGCTTTGATAGCTGAAAGCGCTAATCCGTTGTTTGTTGTTTTTTGTCTTGTTGAGATACAGCTCTGAATAAATCGTATTATATGAAGCTACATACAATGTAAATGATTTTGAATGTCCATTACTGATGACTTTAGATGTTAATAGCCTTTTTACATCTATACCCAATGCTTATGGGGTTGAAGCCATCAGAAGATTTCTTACGGAAGAAAAAACTAATCCTAGGCTAATTTGTATACTTCTTGACTTAATTCTCAGCAATAACGTCTTTACGTATGAAGGCAAATACCATTGGCAAAGTTGGGGGGTAGCCATGGGCACCCCCTGTGCCAATAGTTATGCGAATTTAGTCCTAGCACAATGGGAGAGAGAATGGATGAGAGACTCAATGAATCAATGGAGAAAATGTATTACTTTATACAATCATTTTGTTGACGATATTTTTATCATTTGGAGAGGTGATGGAGAGCAGTTAAATAGTTTTGTTTACTATCTGACAGAGGCTACTGATTTTTTAAGGTTTGAATACAAAAGTTCCAGGTTTGAAATGGATTTTTTGGATGTTAGTATACGCTTAGATCTGAAGGAAGGTATTTCTACCAGCCTCTTTCGTAAACAAATGTGACGGAATCATATGTTGCATTATACTAGTATGCATCCTCGACATATTTTCAATAATATCATGGAAAATCAGACAGTTAGGATTTCTAAACTCTGTACTGATGAAAAAGAGTTTATTGAGGGAAGGAATAGTTTACTGAAGAGTTTTGAACAGAGAGGCTATCCGACTAGGAGAGTGAACTCAAATGTTATAGAAGCCACTGAACTGAGAAAAAACAAGGGTAGACCTTTGTATTCAACTAGAAATGTAGGGAATGAGAGTCATCATACCAATACTAAGAATATGAATTCTTTGAGAGTTGGCTTAACTTTTGGATCTGACCATAATACTATCTGCCAAGTGATTAAGAAATACTGGCCTGTTCTGACTGCTGATACTAAGATAAAAGGCATAGTAGGTTCAACTCCAACTTTTCAGTTCAAAAATAAGAAAAATCTAAAAAGACTATTAAGCTATAGGGAAGGAACAGGCTCTTCTTGCAGAATGATGAAAAAAAAGCTCTGTAGGAACTAAAAAATGTGGGTTTTGTAAGACCTGCTATGTAATTAACTGCACCAAGTCATTTACACATCCGGACACAGGAAAAATATTTTATTTTTCTGGGACTGCTAATTGTGACAGTAGAAATGTGATTTACATCACTACCTGCACAGTTTGTACAGCTTTTTATGTAGGGAAAACCAACATGAAAATGAAAGAAAGGATTTCCAAACATTTATCAGACATAAGGACCAGAAAAGAAATTAATGCTTTATTTACATATATAAAAAGCAATGAAGGGCATAATTTTCATTTCATGATAATATCTCAGTTAAAACAAAATGAAAGAGAAGGTGATTTGGTGAATTTGACTGAACGTGAGGAATCCAAATGGATTATGAGACTGCGGGCTGATCATCCACCTGGATTAAATGGAAGTGTACCAATCAAGCCGTTTTTGAAGAATAGAAAAATTATTCAATATACAGCCTAGCTTAATAAATAAAAATAAATATAATTTTCATATGGTTGACTTGCTAACAACTATCAATCATATGATTTTTATATATTGTGTACTATTGTCTGTTTGAAGGTTCTGATTATGACCCATATTGCTTTATTGTCCTAGTGACTTGTATTATATATTTATATTCTTATTTTTATTTCTAGTCACTGTTGTTTATAGTAGAAATTTAAGATGGTCATCATATCTTTTTATGGTGCTGTTCAGACTTTTATAGCTCCTAGGGTTCTTTATTTATGACATCTTCAACGATAGTGTTTGCTTATACTATTAATGTATTTTTTCTGCTTCTGTTGTTTAATAAGTTTTATGTAGGTAGTATATATTACATAATTTACATATATATTATATTTTATATATTAGCACTTTGTTATTAAGGACTTTGCATACATATTTTTAAATGCTAAAATGTTTTAATTATTTATATTTTAGTAAGATATGTATTGTTGAATGTCTTTATAGAATCCCGCTTTTTGATGAGTGAACTTGGAATAACTTGTTTTTCATTCTTATGAAAGCAATAGGGAATACTTTTTTGATATAAGTTCCCTATGTTTTGTCTAATGTCTAATGCAAACCAATGATTTCTAAGCAAGCAAAGTCTGATTTACATTTCTGCTTTCATTTGCTAGCCCAGACCAATGATGTTTGAGAAAGTGAATTTTAATTTACATTTTGCGTCCTAACTTGCTAGTTAAAGCTAGGTTTTGTCTAATGTCTAAAGTAAACCAATGATTTTTAAGCAAGTAAAGTCTGATTTACATTTCTGCTTTCATTTGCTAGCTGAGACCAATGATGTTTGAGAAAGCAAAGTCTAATTTAAATTTTCCACCTTAACTTGCTAGTCAAAGCTAATTAGAATAACAAAACACATTGGATGATGAAGCGCTTGTATAAGCACTTGTATTGGTTAGAGCAAAGCAGCTTGTTTATATGTTTTTTGTCATTGGCTGCTATATGCTTTATATTAGACTGAGATGTGGCTTTTGAACGTGGATCTGAAGAAGGCTTTGATAGCTGAAAGCGCTAATCCGTTGTTTGTTGTTTTTTGTCTTGTTGAGATACAGCTCTGAATAAATCGTTGAGATACGTTTTATGGTGTGGTGCATCGCTCATCTCTTAGTTATTATTATCACTATATTGTTAGAATTCACCTCTTATCAGAGTAAGAAACATTTCAAAATAACTGTACTGAGTGAATAAACAGGGCAGAAGAAGCTCAGAGTAAAAAACATTTCAAAGTAATTGCACTTTGTGAATAGACAGTACTCAGCACACTGAAACTTTTTCCAAAATGGCTGTACTTTGCTTAATAACTCTGTACAGTGCAAGAAACACTCTGTGATGGCAGCACTCTGCAAATAGACACACCTAGCACAAGAAACTTTTCAAAATGGCTGTATTTTGACTGTACTTTACAAAATAGTTGCACTTTGCATGCAATAAACTCTTTGGAATAAATGCACAGTAATAAACACACACTGTAAGCACTTTTACACATTTTTAGACTCTTTTAATAACTCGAGTTATACCCTTAATAGCTTCAATCAATGAAAAATAGTAGTTTATGCCAGAACACAGTATCTTGCCAAAAAACATGCAGTTGCCTTGCTTTATTTATGATTAATGTGCCCTTTTTGCCTTTTATTATATTAATTTTGCTTGTTTAATCTTTTTTCATGCCTATTATACTTTTATTGTGCTTGTTTTCCTCTAAACATGCTTGTTTTACTTTAAACATGCTCATTTTTGCAATTCTGAGGTAATTCCATACCACTTATGTGCTTTTCTGATAATTGTTTTATCAAATATCTTAATTTTAAACATTTCATTTAATTGATACATTTTTATGCCTCTCGCTTGCATAATAATGCTGTTTGTGCCTTTGTAATGCTCCATTTTATCTTTTTAAATAAATAAATCATTAATGCAAGTTTTCATTACCTTTAGTTCATTTCTGGCCCTTTTTTTGTGGTTGGGTCTCTTAGTTTACCTTCACTGTTAACTCTGCACCTCGTAGCTCTGAAAAGCAGCCTCTCTCTGGAATCCCGGTTCTGACACCAAGTCGCATGTCTGGTTAGGATAAAACAGACAAACTTCTGTGGGTTTTGTTCAAACAGCTTTATTGTGTACAAATGCATCAGGATTGAGGCTTAATAACTTTAACTTAAACCTGTAAACAAACTAGGTATTACAGCCATACATGCTCACTCTCTGGCTACACTCTCAAAATGGCACTGAAGCTAGCACGTGCTTGCTATTTATATGCATGTGCTGTCCTTGAAAAGCTTCTTAAAGATACAATACACACACACACTATTCTACATTTCTCACATGTAGCCTAGTGACAGGGACATCAATGTATCACATGACATAATCACCTATGAGTAATAGGGTTGAGTTTGTATTTTGCCTCAGGTGCTTGACCTGTGAGACAGTGGTGCATGCGCTGTTATGTGTACTGTGTTCTGCATAAGTATGTGTATGTGTACTGAGCTTGCAAGTGGGTTTCTGACATGTCTGTCCTTTGTGTATGTGTCTGGGTAGGAGCTCCACTCATGCAGTTGTGTGTGATGTGGGTGTGGATGGAGTACATGGTGAGGTGTGCATGCTGTCAAAGTGGTCATTGCTATATGCAATGACTGGTGTGTGGGGTGGCATGGAATCAAGGTTTGTTATATAGTCACATCTGTCGCATGTGGCATAGCAGTATAGGGTCTGGGATACTGTCCACATCTCCGCAGCTGTCACTGAGACTGCCATTAGCAATAGATTATTGCTTGTGTGTACATCACAGCAGGCCTTCGTTAGGCAGTTGCCTGACAGATGCTGTAATGTAACATGATATCACCTTTTTGTAATAAGGTAAAGCAACACCTGACAGTATGACATGACATGGTTAAGTGGGGACAATGCTTAGCCAGGCATGTGGCCCTTGCATCAACCAAACTTCCGTGATTAGGTATGGTCTCAGTAACTTACCTACAAATGTGACAATGTAAAACTCCAGCAAAGATAGGGTCATGCTGCTACAACCTTGGGATTGACAGCTAAAAATACACTATCTATAGCATTGCTTGCAGTGAAGACATGGATGTCCGTGTATGCGCAGAGAACTTGCTCAACTTTGCAGTCATTACTCTAGCCTTGTTAGTGTACACTGCCTGTCAAGCAGCCAGACAGCATACTGGATGATGTGTGACATAATGTGGGACCACAGACATGTGTTCTAGTTACAGAAATGTACAGTATGACATAGGTAAAACATGTGTAGATACACACACCTTGGAAAAATGTGGCCACTCCTCTGCAGTAGGCCTCAGATCCATGGCATGCAGACATGCACCATGAAGCTGTTGAAGGTCAGCCTGCATGAATTGCTATGAAATTGTGACCTAACAGGGATCACGACCACTGTGGTGCTTGCTCGAGCAACCTTGCACATGTACGTCACTGGACATTGTACATCATATTGTGGCACTGCAGCTGTGTTCTGACTCACCATCTGCTCATTACCTTTCTGATATCCTACAAACTCTGGAATAGTAGGCATAATACATGCCACACTGTAATGAGGGCATTGATTGCTACTCAAGGGATCTACCTGGAAAAGGGTATGTCAAGCATACAGAGCCTGCATGACATGGGACAACTATGTGGATGAACAAACAAGCTGTAGTCTGCTCCTGATATGGAGCTTGGTACTAACCTTTTGCTTTTGGTGAGAGACAAAGTGTAGGAGCATGATATCTTAGGAGAGAGTGGTTGTTTTGAGACCAGCAGTTGTAGTAGCCAAGTACCAGCAATTCAGGGGACTCCCCTCTTGTTAGCATTCTTCACAAGGTGATTGTGTCATTGCACCACACACTGCATGAGTGGTGTGCAACTGCAGGATAACTTTGTAAACACTCCCTCCTTACCTTTCCCAGGGTGTACATATGACTCCACCCCCCCACACACACTGCTTTCCTATGCTGTCTACAGACACAGACATGTTGGCAGACTACATTCTTGGAAACCATGATGGAATTAAAGTCAATATGTAGTTGCACACAGGGCAAGTAGCTTGCAGTGACAAACTGAGTTCCCAGATGTCTCAGTAGTATTACATTTACAGCCATGAAAAGACTTATCATGGAAATGATCAGTAACAATGTAGTACACCTGTAGACACTGACCCAAACCCAGTTTGTTTTTTACATGGTCAGATCATGCCTACCCTAAGCATTGGACCTAATTGATTTTTATAGTATGTGATGGATGAGGGGTAAATGACTCACCACATTTACCATGGCCTGAGAAGGCATTTGACAAGATTAGGCCATCAGGCATTGTAGATACACTGTAGAGGTTATTTGCAAACTTGTATGTCAGCCGTTAGATAGCCAAGTGTGTGACAGTCATTATCTGGGGAGATAGGATTGTATAGGCCAGTGCTACAATAAGGCCAGTCACCAGAGGACTACACATACACATCATTCCTGGGAATACCCCTCCTAGACATTCCCTTCTCTGCAGTCAAGGCAGTCAAGGCCACTGTCATTGACCTTAGACTAACTACATTTGCAGATGATTGCAAATAAGAAACTGTTAGTGTTTCTCACACAGAACCAACAGTGACCCATGATGGGCTGACACACACAGTCAGTTGTTGTCAGAGCCATTGACAACTAATACATGCCAAGGAATGCACAATACTATACTTTGGCACTCAACCACCACTTGGAAAATATTGTATTGTCCGCACACCTCCAACAGTTGACCCATTAGTCAATGATGATAATTAGTCATGAGATGTACGGATCTGGTTAATAGACTGGAAATGTACCTGAACCAGAAAAATGAGAATGAAGGTCTAAAAATGAAATCACCCAATTAGTAAGCAGGGTACAACTGTACAAAAGGGGTTTACCTAGCACTTCACACAGGAAAAAGAAAACATAGAAGGGCAGCTTATATAATCACAGCAGGCTCCACAAAAATAAGTGAAGACTGTTTGTAGTCCACAACTCTGGAGTTAAATATTACTGATGTAGCCAAGTGAGACATATGTAGTCCAAATGTCCACAGAGACAAGGTGGGAAACAGAAGTCATATGAAGGAACTAGCCATGGTAGTACCAGGGTAGCAGTGAATTATTTTGAAACTGCAATTGCTCCAGATTATCGCAAGGGAATGTACCCTGTCTTAGTAGAGTGTACATAAACTATTACTAATAAGATACTGCACTAGGCAAAACTGTGAGATGAACATTTATTACAGAGAAACAATTCTTTCCCAGGCAGTCCATTCCAGTTAGTGGCATGGATGGGACAATTCTTCATTTGCCATTGGCCAGGGCTCATTTCATTTGGGATGCAGGGATAAGAAAGCAAACAGGTGGTACATACTGATGATATTGTGGCAGATGTCTTTACAGGAAATAAATGTAATGGTGTAGTACTTTGTGTGCATGCATTTACACGGATCTTGGCATATACGCAAGCACATAGGGAAGGCAGCAGGGTTGAACCTCAACCAATGTCCAAACCTCCAACAAAAGTTGGTAATGTAGTTACTCTGGCAAAATGGATGAGTAATAGCAGCAGGCTTCAAGTGGAGCTTCAGGTATCACAAAGTACATTCATTCAAATGGATTGTCTATTTTAGGAGAAGACGTAATAGACAGAAGTAAGACTAAATCCAGGAGAAGGGAAGGGAAACTGAGAAGGATCATGGAGAGAGAGTTGTTGAGACAGGCACAAATCTCAGACTCCCCCTTATAAAACTTGTGGGAGATAGCTGAATCTCAAGGGTGGAGAGGTCTGTAAACCTGGACTAGGGGTTATTGTACAGTGAATGGATTCCCAAAGTGGAGTATAGCAGCTAACAGTCTCATGGGCCTAGTATCATTTACATTTGCCATAGTCCAATAGTCCATGATATTTTTAGATCATGAAGGCATAAAGCTTACAAAAAGGAAACTTGTGGAAAATATTTATTGGCCAGATGGATCAAGAGACATGACAGGTATGATGTATGTGCAGTGACAAAAGGTCAACAAGGCAGGACATAAATCTAAAGCTGCTTTGATGCCATTGCCTGTTTTTGAAGAACCATTCTAGACAGCAGGCATTGATATCATGGGACTGTTAGTACCCAACTCCCACAGGTAAGAGGTATATCTCTTGGAGAGGATACTACATACCTTGCTCAGTGGCTTTGCTCTCTGTTTAGACAGAAAAGGAAATGTTCTGTTAATATTTTTCAACAGGAGGATTTCCCATAGAAAATATTGATGGATGGAGTGACTAACTTTATATCAGACCAGTTGACCTGTTTGTTGAAACACTGTAGAGTAAAGAAGTTCAAAGCTACTGTCTACCATTCACAAGGGTCTACTTTACATTACCGAAACTACACTTCACCGACACAAAACACCGACCCCAAATAACCGAAACCACACAACACCGACAACTCACAAAACCGAACACAATTACACCGACACAAACAACGTAAACTACACATGACACACAATGACATATCCACTAACCCTAACCCAAACCCTAACCCTAAGGTCCGACACTACCGCACAGTTACCCTACCCGCACACTAACCCTAACTCACTTAACCCACCCCTACACCTAAAGACTGTCACTATCGCACACTTAACCTACCTGCACCCTAACCCTAACTCACTTAACCCACCCTAAAACATAAAGCCCGTCACTATCGCACACTCTCCCTACCCGCACTCTAAACCTAACTCACTTACCCCGTCCCTAAACTACAGTCCGTCACTATCACACACTTACCTTACCCGAACCCTAACTCTGACACTACCACACACTCACCTTTCCCACACCCTAACCCAAAATCCCACAATATCGCACACTTACCTGACCGCTCCTAACTCCGTCACTATTGCACACTTACCGAGTCACACTCACACGTTACCCTTGTCAGTCTTTCGGCTGTCGGCAAATCACCTTTTCGATCAACTTACCTGTCGGTCATTTCGTCTCGGTCTTCCGCGTGTCGGTGAAGTGTCGTGTCGGTAATGTAAAGGGGACCCCATTCACAAACAATTGGTTTGGTGGAGAGGATCAACTCACTTTTTATACCTTAATTAGAACACTCACAGATCAGTTTAAGTAAGATTGTTACAAGTATTTGCCCATCCTCATCTTTGCATATAACAGAGTTGCCCTAATAATCTGTTTTTCACCATATGAACTACTTTATGGTCATAGGGTGAGGGGCGGGGCCTAGGCTTAATTTGGGTTGAATTTCCAGGGGTGTATTTAGCTATTCTGATGTGCCCCAATTCTACTCTGAGGAGCAAAAAATAAATTAATTAATTAATTTAAAAAAAATCAACTCCATTTGAATTTGAAAAACCTCTTCTCTCCTTTTTAAATTGTAGCAACTATGTGTTACACTTGTAGCAAGCAGTTGCTACAGTTTATAATAAACTGCTTATGCCACATGGACAGTGCTAAAGTACTTAAGCTCTATAAAACAGAAGAGAAGGAAAAAAAAGAAAATCGTGTCTACTTTTAATTGTAACAAAGAGCTGCTGCAATTTTTGTTATGCTATGTACACATAGTTAAGCACTTCAGTGCTATAGTTTATGTTATACTAAGCAAATGAATGGCACTAAACTTACTATTGGCTTAAAATTGTACATGATGCAACTAAATTTTAATTTGCCATTTAATGGCAGCAGTATGGTAAATCCTGCAATTTCCAAATTTAAACATGAGTATAATTAACCCACCATTTCACCCTTCTTTATTAATGCTTGAGAAATTGTGTGAGATTAATTTTTATAAACAGACCCAGGATCATTTCAGGTGTTCTTATAACTTATCAAAGGAAGAAAATTATTTGTTGTACAGAATGTCATCACATAAGAATGTAAGGATTACGAAGCTGGGTAAGAGAGGTGGGATTGTTTTTGTGGAACACGCCGATTACTGCAATAAAATGTGTGAGCTTTTAATGGATGAACATGTTTGATTACATCTACAAGTGAGAGTAATATAGCATATGCCAAACTGGATTGTTTTCTAAATAACTTTGTTTTAGAACATGGGCTGAACAATGATGAATTTAATTTTTTATTTAATAAGAAATCATTGATATAGACCATTTGTGACATTCTTTTTTTTTCATTTTTTTTTCATCCATTTGTGACATTCTGAAAGCTCACAAAGATATTTCTAACTGACCACTAGACTTATAAGTAGCTACCAAGTTCAAAGACAGAATCATTTGTCATTTATGTGGACACTAACTTAAAGGAATTTTTTAATGGCAAGCAGGATATGTTAAAGGATTTTTGGCATTTGTCAAGTTTACTCTCTAGATCTGAGTGCAGTGACAATACTATTTTGGTTACACTTGCTATAAAACAAATGTTCTCTGCAAATACCAAAAGTAACAGGTTTGCAATGTTTTTTGAAATTGTTTCTACTTATTCTGATGTCACCTGTCATATAAATTTATGGATTTTGTTTTAAATGCCAGTTATATCTATTTTGATTGTGAATACTTTAAATAGCTGACAGGTGTGTCAAAAGGCACAGCAGTAGTATTTGCCAATGTAATACTTTGGTATTTGGAATCTAATTTTGTTTTTAATTCAAATGTAAATAACACAACATTTTATGTAAGTTTTCTTGATGATATTTTTATTGTTTGGTCAGCAGATTCTTGTGAATTATTAGAGTTTGCTATTTTTTAATAACACCACTGAGATTTTATAGTTTTTGTGAATTATGATGCATTTGAGATTAATTTTGTTTGATGTTGTGGTGATTAAAAATGTTAGAAATTTAGATTCTGAGTCATATATTTATAGGAAACCATCCTTTAGTAAAACCTATTTATATTTCTACAGCTTTCTTCCTTTATTACAGAAAAGAAGCTTGGTAAAGGGTCAGATGGTGAGGTGTCAAAGTAAACATCAAGTGATATGGAATATGTGAAATAAATGTCTGCTTTGAATGTTTTGAATGATATGTCATTAAAAAGGTGTTACCCAGATCAATGTTTAAATACTATTGGTGAAGAAGTAAGTTTGGAAAGAAAAAAACAAGTTTCAAACAACTTTAAAGATGTCCAACAATGCAACGTTTTAAGGGGTAGTTCCTGTATTTAAGGTAGGAATATAAATAGGTTAAAAGCAAGGTATATCTCAAAGTAAAAATATCGTTAAGAAAAACTTGGATGTTTCATTCAGTGAAGTTGCAAGGAATACGTTTGGGGTATACCCACTTTATCATATAAGAGGAGTTGCATTGATCTGTTATATTAATGGATACAATTTTAATTTACAGCTTTTGACAGTTTTTCATGGGCAAGTATTTTTTTCATTAATTTCTCTCATGTTTGCACATCATTTATCTGGAAATTCTGGGCTTCTTGTGGAATAATAACAATACATAATTTCTTCTTTACCCTCATTAGTCATCTCTATGACTCTTTTTAGACCATCAGGCTCTGTGCTTTTTCTGGACTACTTCTTTCTACCATGGGAGGGGGGGTATCCTCTTCTTGAACCTTGCCTAACCCTGTGGTAGGAATGTTTTCTTCATGCCATGAGGATTCTACACTGTCTTTTTTTTTTCAGTTCTGGCATTAGTGAATACACCAGTAGTGGGCACTTCTTGTCCTGGGACCTGTGCACTCAAGTCTTTTTTTATTTTGTAACCTATCTATCTCCATGATAAAAAAAATACAGTCTATATACTAATGTCATCTTGGTGAGATTTTACAAAAACAGGATCCACCATGTGAAGGTACTCTCCAAGACCTGAGGATGAATTTAGTTCCAGCATTACAGTGATACTACTCTCCTTTTCTTGCTGATTTCATTTCTCCATTCAACCCCCATGAAAACTTTACATAGATGAAGAAACATTGGGCCTCCTGGAAAAAGAAGCAACAGAGGAAGTGCAAAATATAAAGAACAAAACCCAAACATTTTTGAAAGGCACAAAACAGAAACACAGACATGGGAAAGAAAAAAGAGATCTGGCGTGGTGCAACATTTATGCAAAGGAGAAAGACAAACCAATCAGTACAAAATAGCAGCTCCAAAGATATTTGAAGAGAAATACAAGCACAGGCATCTGGGCATGGAAAATCTCACAATACAACAAGATCACAAAGGGGGAATGTAGAAAACAGGATTAGTAAGATAGAATTTAATAAAATAGAAACTAAAGTATTGAATTATTTGAAAAGTAAAGGGTTTATTGTGGTAACTCCAACACAGATAGTGTCACAACATGATGGAACAATGGGTCCCCAGATTAAGAAGCAGTGAGAGGAGTGAGAGACATCTGAAGAAGAATTGCCACATGGTGATGCTCTGGATCCTTCCGTAGGAGAGCCATAAGAAAGGGCAATTCAAGTTACTCTCTAAGGGAAGAGGGCAGAGACAGTGGAAACTCTGAAACAAGGCATGTTGAAGCATGATGGGCCAAAGGGTCCCCATACAGAGGAGCATCAGATGGAGCTGGATGCATCTGAAAATGATGTGTCACAGAACAATGTTATGGAACCTTCATTGGAAGGTTCACTGGAAATAGATAGTAAAGAAGATGCTCTCAGACCAGAAGAAAATCATCTAAGGGAAGATCTACTTAACATAATAGAGATGGATAGACAGATTAAGACAGATGAAATAAATATATACCCGCTGTGGTACAGCGGTAGCATTGTTACCTCACAGTAAGAGGTTCTGATCGATTCTCAGCTAGAGTGCCTTCTGTGTGGAGTCTGCATGTCCTCCCCATGGTCGAGTGGCCTCCGAAAGACATGCGTGAGTGGGTGTGCCTTTGCTGAAAGTTGGGCATCGGGCTGGCAACTCGGCACCATAAAATTCAACTGCCAATCATTAGTGGACCAGAGTTCTGCTGTGGTGACCCCTAATCGGGAAAAGCTGAAAAGACCAACAACAACAGAAAGTAAACAAGACCCAGAATATTAGAAGACTGGTGAAACAGATGAACACAGTAATCAGGACTGTTAAGAGAAATTCATGTACTATAATGGAAATAAATAGGATTTATACTGCTGTGCAGCTAAACTAATAATTGATAAAGTGTCATCATAAAAATGCTGATTAACAAAGAAAAGGAAGGGAACAAGTAGAATCCCACTATGAAAGCAAGAAATTGACAAAACTATAAAGCAATTAAGCCAATGAGTATTATTGTTAGAAGAATATAGGAAAGGGAAAGTATTATCAAAACACTTAGAAAGCTGTGGTAAAAGCAATACACTCTATCAAAACACACCAATATTTTTCATACATTATTTCCAATAATAAACTAAAAAATATCAGCACATGCAGAAAAACTTAGAATGTATGCAGATAAATATAAAGGAAAGGTAAACCTGACCCACCCCCACTCTAAACCCATAATCTGACATTCTCTTAGAATCCTTACTTTGTCCTTACTCTGTCACACTCTATAACTAGCCTATTCTTCCCTTCCCTTCCTTCTATCAAACAATTTCCTTCTGCTGTCACTTTACCCTCTCTTATTCCCACCTTTGCCTTTTACCTCCGTTTCTCACCCTTTATTCCCAAACTCTTCTTTCTCTAATAATATTACTTACATATAAAAACGTTTCTATTCTTATAGCCACCAGAGTATTAAATAACTCTCCATTGTCATTATCAACTGATTCAATGTTATCACATTACTCTATCTTGTCTTTCTTCATTTGATGTGCTATTATTGTCATATATATATATATATATATATATATATATATATATATATATATATATATATATATATATATACTGTGTTTATTGCGTAACATTTTATTTGTATGTAATTAAATGTGGAGCTTTTCTCCCTGGACCTTCACTGAAAATGGGCTGTTCTCAGGCCCAGTAGAATTTCCTGGTAAACAAATGCAATAAATAAATAAATAAATAAAATAAACAAATAAACAATCATTATGACTCAAAAAGGTTTTATATATAACTAGGAAATAAAGCAAAAGGACTACAAGCACCACCAAAAAAGAAGAAATGGGCCCATTTTGGAGAAGTATTTATTGAAGTATCTATTGATCTTAACAAAGATGCTGAACTGATAAAATAATTAGAAGAAGCAGTAAGGAGCTCAGATGTAGAGGACATGAACTGGGATAAAGCAACAGCCAGAGAAACTGAGACAAAATTAAGGAAAGCTCCTAAATGGAAAATCCCAGGCCAAGACAAAATACCTAATTTCAGTTAAAGGTATTTGTATTTTTATATGCAGATTTAACCTACCACTGGTTTGACTAAGGCTTACTCACAGGTACCTTTAATGTTGGCAGAAAGGTTGAGGTCAGCTTTTCTCATCCTATATAGTTTGGGTGAATTCCAAAAAAGCCCTTTGGAATGAAAAATGCCCCTGCAACTTTTCAGTGGCTAGTAGATCACATTTTGCAGAAGCTGGTGACTATATTCCTGCTAGCAAAGACAATAACATTATCTTTAGCCTGTCTTGGCAATAACATATTCAGCATGTGAAGCAGGTCCTGAAAAGACTGAGAGAAAGGAGGGTCAACCAGTAAGGTAAATAAAAGGAAGAATTGCTGAACTATCACACCTTGGTTATGGGGGAACATGGTTGTGAAATTTGGCCAAAGCCTGTGAAGATAGATGCTATGCGAGCATGACATACCATTATCCAAAACAGGAAAGAGTACTCCTGGGAAAAGTACGACACTACCAAAAGCTTGTCCTTTCCTGTAGTTCCATAGTGATTTCTCTTATAGCACTCACCAGAAACAAGGTTCAGATAAAGTTATCTGGTCACCAGCTTGTAA
Organism: Protopterus annectens; assembly: GCF_019279795.1. Classification (NCBI taxonomy): domain Eukaryota; kingdom Metazoa; phylum Chordata; order Ceratodontiformes; family Protopteridae; genus Protopterus; species Protopterus annectens. The sequence continues at coordinate 1,392,199,728 of NC_056731.1, forward strand.
GAAGACATTCCAGAAGCTCAGTGAGGCCCTGAGTGGACCCATGGTATCACCAAGGCCTGATTACAGCCACTAATTTATCTTGCAGTTTGATGCTTCACATTATGGATTGGAGACTGTACTTCAGTTTTTAAAGGGAGAAGTACATCTAATTGCATATCTTCACTGCAGAGCCAGACTAAGAGAGCAATCATATGCAGCTGTGAAGCAAACATCAACACTACTTAGAACATTTACAGTAGTAACAGATCATAATCCTTCAAAGGGGTTGCACTGAGCTAGTAGATATAATAGTGAGATTCTAAGATGGGGTCTGGGATTACATTCCTGTAATATGACAAACCAGTAACAGAATGATATCAGTAATGCAAATAGTGATGCACTGTCATGAGGTACCATAAATGTATAAATGCTTTTTCAACCCAAGCTGTATGCAAACACAGTGCCTTCTGGTGGCCACAAGAATTAGTTTCATTCAGAGTTCACTACCTGGTCCCACTAACTATCGGGTGGTGATGTCCCTCTTAGCTACAGCTCACTATGAAGCTTTTGCACTCCTACAGCTAACTGTGACTCAATCTCTGTTCTTCCCCGAACCTGCTCTTACATATCACTTCCAATCTGGCCAGTCACAGAACTAATGTTCTCCAACTTTTAGGACAGTAGACCCTACCTCTCTTCAGTTATTACCCCAAACAAATGCTACCAACTACACTTTAATGCAATTAAATGTTACCATTCTCCCATATATGACTGCTTATTTATTTCCTCCTTCTTTTATTTCACAGTGCATCCTCTGCGTCGGGAAGCAAACCCTTGCCTAGACCTACATCAGGTTGTGACAACTACAAAGACAGGCTGAAAACCAGATATTTAATTCTAATTCATGTTATTATTTCCAACTATGTACAACTATTAAAACCAACTACTTAAACTAATTCAAGTTATTAGTTCCACTCTACTACTGTTACACTGGACTGGTAGTTGGTGAGGTGCTAACTGCAGTTAAGCCCCCAGCTCAGAATTAAACCCCTAAACTCTACAACAGCCATTATGGAGCAGAAATTATCCTAGCTCTCCTGTACTGTTGCTGAAGTACCCTACTGTGCTCCCAAGCCCCCCAAGCAGAAAACCCATCTCTGCTCTCTGCTACCCCCCAGTTTCAACTGGCTAAATACTCTACCAATTGGCCTCCTAATAGTAAACCTTGAACAGAATAAGGCTAGCACATTGTTTCTCACTCTAATCTGGCTTCTAATGTTTGAATTGTAACATCCTGAAACTTGATTAGGGATAGCTTACCTTTGTTAAGCTCACTGATACGTTTTCTTCAGGAGCCCTGCCTCCAGACCTTGGTGCTGCCCCACTCCGTTCATCCTCGCTAATGCTCAGGCTCACTCCACTCCCCTACCCTACCCCCATTTCCCACCCACACCAACTACCTCTAGATTTAAACCTAACCTTCCCTACATCCAACCAAACACAGACCTGACATTGCCTCTCAACCAACCAATCACTGACCTTATACTTCCTACCCCACCTCCACTACATTTACCAATTGACATACTCTCACTTACAACAATGACACCCACCTACTGTCACAACCTAGTCACTTCACTCTCATGCAAACTCTCTATCCTAACAATCCTAACACTAAACCTCTACCTCACCTCTTATCACATCACACTACACACACCTTTCACTACCTCTACAAAACAAACCTCCACCTACAACTCCAGCATTCCTCGTTACAACCAACTTATATCACCAAACCTCTTCCATAACATCACTATAACACCAAACTCATTTAGGATACTCTTGATTACCCTCAAATCACCTACTACTAACAAGTACATTGCCATCTTAATTAAACTTAATAAACTCTTCCACCACATTGACTACCAATTAATAATTGCAGGTGATATTCACCCAAATCCGGGGCCTAACCCACCACAAACCATCCCAGCAGATACCACTCTTCCATCAAACCAGCTACTAACCAATAGACCTAAAACTAGCCTACTAATTCAGTGCTTAAATATTCGAAATGTTAATAATAAGCTACACTTACTACATGCATTACTCTCCACCTACAACCCTGATATATTATGTCTGACAGAAACCTGGCTAAAGCCCACTACTGCAGACAAAGAACTTCTACCTACAGGTTACAATGTACTCCACCAAGATAGATTAACTAAAAAAGGAGGGGGTGTAGCCCTACTCTATAAGAATACCCTAAATATTACCACAATTAATCAAGATGCTTCCACTTTCAACAACTCTGAAATCCTCCTAGCTAAACTCAAACTTAGTAACAAAAAGTCATTCAACATTGTCACATACTATATACCACCAGGCAGTAAAATCCCAACCACAGAAGCCTTCCTACAATAGTCATATCAAAACCTCCCTCAGGAAATCATTATACTCTGTGATTTCAACATAGATTGAAATACCTGCTCAACCTTAAACCCAACCAACCATATTAAACTCTATAACTTTTCACAAGTTATCCAAAGTAGCACTAGACTAGGAACTCCTAAAATTAAAGAAAGCCTCCTAGACTGGATATTAATTAACAGGACAGACTCCCCATGCCAGGCATGTGTCCTCCCAGACACCCTCAGCGACCATAAACCCACTTTTCTATTAAAACTCAAAACCCAATCTACCCCTAACTCCAGATCAATAACAACCAACAACACAAAAACCTTTGACCCCCAACAAATTCAAATGAACTAAAACACCATAACTGGTGCATACTAAATACCTTACCCCTAGCAGGCCATAAACCATTTCAACAACACCTTACAGATGCCCATGCCCCACCCTGTATCATTAAACCCAAAACTACAACAGCCCCCTGGCTCACCAAAGAGACTAAAAAGAGAATTTCAGACAGGAACAAAGCCTGGCACACCAGGAGAGCAACTAAAACCCCAGCAGCTAAGATACAATTCCAACAGCTCAGAAATGAAACAAAAAGGTCAGTCCTCCTAGATAAAAAGAATTATTTCCTTTACCTATAAAACAAGCACCAAAACAACCCCAAGAAATTCAGGGCAGGTATAAACAATATACGCCAGCCTGGCTGCCCCTCCACCCAATCCCCTACTTCCGCTAATGAAATCACAAATATACCAGGCGCATTTAACAAATACTTCATAGAGACTATTGTTAACCTTGTTCAAAAACAGGCAGCAACTACTACTAATAATCACCCGCAACCTGCAGATACACCTAAAACTTCCTTCCAGTTTCTACCCATCCCAACCAACTATGTCAAAAAGTTACTCTCACTAGCAGCTGATAAACTACTTGCTGAATTCCTTCAGCTGGCTGCTAATGAATTTTCCTTCCCCATATCTATCCTACTAAATAGATCTATCTCAGAAACCTCAATCCCACCCATCTGGAAAACATCTTATGTTATCCCCCTCCATAAAGGTGGAACCTCCACTGATCTCACCAACTATCGCCCCATAGCCATTCTGTCTCCTCTGGCCAAAATTCTTAACAAATGCATCCACCACCAACTCATGCCATACCTGCTTAACAACCAACTGCTTTCTCCTACACAGCATGTATTTAGGCCAGCACATAGCACTTCCACTGCCCTACTTTCCTTCACAAATGTCATCAACCATAACAAACACATAGGCAAACTAACTTCTGCCATATTTCTGGACCTATCCAAGGCCTTTGATATGGTAAATCATGCCAAACTGTTACATGCCCTTGCTGACCTCAGCTTAAGTAACCAAACCCTAGCATGGTTTCAGAATTACCTACATGGGAGACAACAAACAGTGCAGTGGGACAATAACTTATCCTCTCTGCTACCCATCACCACAGGGGTCCCACAAGGATCCATTTTAGGTTCCCTCCTATTCTCCATATTCACAAACAATCTTCACACTATTTGTCAAAATACAACAGTTATACAATATGCTGATGACTCTACACTTGTACATTCAGCCGATGACCCTCAGACACTTCTCTCTTTAACATAACAAGTCTTCCATACCACAGAAAACTGGTTTCTTAGCAAACGCCTAATTCTATACCCCCCCAAAAAAAACTATTACTGTACCCACCCACCAAAATTACCACCAAACACATTCCATTTAACATAGTCTCCAGAGATGGGACCATCATCTCCCCTGACACTCACACCACATTGCTAGGAGTTACCATCGATAATAACCTCAAATTTGATCTTTATATTAACCAAAGCATTAAAAATATTCACAAAAAACTGAACAGTCTATATAAAAATAAACCCTTCCTAACACAATCTGCTAGGATAACAATTGCTCAGACTCACCTTCTCTCTACACTATTATATTCCTCACCCGTACTCACCAACCAACCCAAAACCAAAATTGGCAAGCTCAGTACTTACTATAATCAAATTGCAAAATTTGCAACAGGTGCCCCCTATCATGCCTACCACTGCCTATCCCTAAAGCAACTTGACTGGCTTGAATTCCCTACTCTCCTGAACTGTTATCAACTATCCATTGCCCACAACCTCCTATTATTCCCAGACAAAACCTCATCACTGGCTAATCTGCTAGTACCCCAAGCTATTACCAGACAACTTTGCTCTAGCAACAAAAGACTAATTAAGATCACAAAAACCAACAACACAGCAGGTGACTCCCACTCCCCCAACTATATTGGCAAAATCTGGAACTCCCTACCCACATCTATTACCTCAGCTGTCTCAAAGGACACATTGAAAAAACTCTTGAAGGAACACCTCAAGCACTCATGGATCTGCTCATGCTCCCTACCTGGCTAAATACCCCCCCCCCCCGCAGCTTGCACTCTATACCCCTACATCAACTACTCAAACTAACACCTCTTTTTCCTGCTTCATACATATCTCAACATTCTTTCAACCTTCCCTATTGCTCCCCTACCACTTATTCCCACTACCTAATATCCAGTTACAATTTCTTCCCCTCTACCTACCTACCTACCAACTCCTTCACTATTCTATTCTACTCTACCTCACTAGTATGGAATAACTAAATCTTAAACTGAACACTTGTGTATCCTATCCAAAACTGTTACACTTGAATCTAACTTCGCCTTAAACTGACCTATGTCAACCTTCTTACCTGATATGTAAACTTGGACTAAGCATGAATACCTGTATGTTAACTTGAACTAAGCATGAATAATATGTTACTTAGCTATGTTAAGTCTGTTACTCTCTATGAATGTGAACACCTCTGTATTGCTTGTAATGATTAGCTGAATTTTACTGTGGAGCTTTTCTCCCCGGGCCTCCGCCGAAAATGGACAAGCATCCAGTCGGATTTTCCCGGTCAACAAATGTAAAATAAAATAAATAAATAAATAATAATAAATGTCTTAAGAGTCTTTCAGAAACAAATTCACTTATGGTCTACCAAGGGGAAATGGGAAAGATATGTCAAGAATTGCATATTTTTTTCGATGTAACAATGTTTTTATTAGGTATATAATATGATTGTTCTTTTAGTAATGATGTAGCAGTATATAGCGCAACAGAGCTGCTTTCACATTCATTGGTTCCTATCTAAAAGTGCATTACCTCATTTTAGAATGGAGCTCTCTGTGCGCTCTAAGCAGCCTACTTTAAAAGAAGAATTGTATCTTTAAAACCCTAACCACCAAGAACTATTGACCCATGACTGCTGCCCTTTTCCTGTTTGTTAAACATGAAAAAAACTTCAACATGCAGATAAAACTAAAAAAGGACTACTGTATTTTTCACTTTATGCTAGATTAGACTTGATTAACTCTAATCAAAGAAGTAGCAAAATATTTTAAAGGGACTGTTGAGGAAAGAAAAAAGAGGTTGTTTTTCCAAAGATAAACTCAAACTTTCATAATCTGCTTGTGTGTCATCTGCAGCAATTGGTTAATGTTTTTAGTGAATTATGGGTAGTTAGGCTACACATAACTCTCAACTTCTTAACACAAGAAATCTGGACAAAGCCAAAAAATAATGGGGGGACAAAAACCCATAAATAGTGACAGATTCTTAAATATTGTTCTCATAAACTTAGAAAGTTGCTAGAATAAAAGGTTTTGTGTTGCTATGCATTTTCTGAAGGACATGAAATGTGAAACTAAAATGTCTGTCATTATTTAGTGAATTCATTCCTCACTGATTTGTTAGAATACCACAAATTTTATGAGGAGCAGACCAAAAATATGAGGAAAAAATCTGGACATTCTGCAAAAATCTGGACAGCTGAGAGTTATGAGGCTACACTATCCCCTAAAATGTTCCAGCAATCAGATTATTTACCAGATAGAGTTACTTTTCTGCTGCCTGTATATTTGAAATATATTTCTGTTTTCTATGTACAATCTGCCTGCATATTTTAAATGGCTTGTTAGTTATGAGGCTGCAGTATGTTCTAAAACATTGCAGTTATCAGATTATTTAACAATAACAGGTAGAGTTATTTTGATACCTCCTATATGTTTGAAAGATATTTTTGTTTTCCCTGTGCAATCTGCATGCATATATAAAGGGTCTATATTAGAACCTCGACTGTTTAGCTTGTCAAATGCCGAAACCTTGACAGCTAAACGGCGAAAGCTTAAAATCGCAAACAGCCACTTACTCACATTTTTTCATCGGGAAAGAATTCACTTGGCTGTTATCGGGAATTTGCCCCTTCCCAAATGTAAAGCAATCCCTGAGTTGGTATATTTAGTTAGGGGGTGTGGGGGGGCACAGCCCCCCACATTGGGGGTGTGGGGGCAAAGCCCCCCTACTTTGTTAGGGTTTTGAAGTTTATTTTAATTTGCGACGGCCAAGCCAATTTTTTCCCCAATGAAAAATTGTCGTAAGTGGCCATTCGAGATTTTAAGATTATGCCGTTTAGCTGTCAGCGTTTCGGCATTCAACAAGCTAAGCGGTCGAGATTATAATCTAGACCCTATTTAAATGGCTTGTTTCTTCTCTCAACAGATTTGTTTTTTATATGTAAATAAATAATTTATTCAATTACTGTCTGCTGACTTATTTTTTTACTTTATCTGGGTAAACTTATGGTGATAGTGTGACTGTTGGCATCCACCCTTTTTGAAGAGACAATAGCTCTAATTTAATAAATTGGTTGTCTGATTAGGATAACGTACATGAAACATTGATATCAGATTGATTTGGCTGGTAGCATCATATACAGTGGATATAAAAAGTTTACACACCTCTGTTAAAATGCCAGGTTTTTGTGATATAAAAAAATTAGACCACAATAAATCATTTCAAAAGTTTTTCCATCTTTAATGTGACCTATAACCTGTACAATTCAATTGAAAAACAAACAAATCTTTTAGGGGAAAATATAAAAAAAGTGCAATAAGCTGGTTGCATAAGTGTGCACACTCTTAAACTAATACTTGTTAAAGCACCTTTTGATTTAATTACACCATTCAGTCTTTTTGGGTACACACCTGCCATCAATTAAAGAGACTCTGATTAACCCCAAATAAAGTTCAGCTGTCCTAGTAGGATTTTCCTGACATTTACTCAGTTGCCTGCTACAGCAAAAGCCATGGTTTGCAAAGAGCTTACAAAGCATCAAAGGGATGTCATTGTTGAAAGGTATCAGTCAAGAGAAGGGTACAAAAAATTTTCCACATCATTGGATATACCATGGAACACAGTGAAGACAATCATCAAAACGTGGAGAACATATGGGACAACAGTGGTGTTGCAAAGAACTGGACGTCCCTCCAAAATTGATGAAAAGACAAGATGAAAAGTGGTCAGAGAGGCTGCCAAGAGACCTACAGCAACACCGAAGGAGCTGCAGGAATTTCTGGCAAGTACTGGTTGTGTACTACATGTGACAACTATCTCCCATATTCTCCATATGTCTGGGCTATGGGATAGGGTTGCAAGGTGGAAGACTTTTCTTACACAGAAAAACATCCAGGCCCAGCTACAATTTGTAAATTAATAAATCAAGTCTCCCAAAAGCATGTGGGAAAATGTGCTATGGTCTAATGAGTCCAAGATTGAACTTTTGGCCACAATTACAAAAGGTATGTTTGGCGCAAAAACACTTTGCATTTGCACTTGTTTCTGTCCTGTAACTCATCTAGTGCAGATACAGATTCTTAGTTTTAGCACTTAAATTTGCATGTTCATGCTCAGCACTTGTTCAGAACGTGTAAGCACTAAATAAGCTACTAATTAATATAGCACTCTATCTTCCTCATTACCTAGAGGAAAACAGTTTTTGTACTTACTTTTCTCACTTGCTTAGAGAAAAACAGCTCTTGTACTCACTTTCCTCGCTTATCTAGAGGAAAATAGTTTTTTATTCAGTCATGTCCAAGGGTCAGCTCCCAGTGTTCTCTCCTGTCTATCTGATGAATCTGGGCATCTTGAGGCAATGTAGAAATTGCCTCATACACTGACAACCCACTCCTCCTACCACCCAACACTGCAACCTATGAGAGATGCACTTATCTAGCCAAACTGGAGGTAAAGCTCTCTCTAACCAAGACTGAACCTGACAGTCATGAGGAGATGGTAAACATTTGCACCACACCACACTCATCACATAGTCTCACTAAATCTACACCACCAGAATCCACACACAGTAACACAAACATTTGCGGAGGCTCTCAATAATAATCTGTCTAAGCAACAGAGACCTCCAAAGCAGAAACGCAAGCAACCTCCATCCCCCAACACAACCCAAATGACACATAGCCCACAGACTCAGTGTGCCACTCAACCACAGCCAATAAGGCAAAACAACGTACCCAACACACTAGTCATAGGTGACTCTATAGTCAGGCGTACTGATGTCCCACTCACCAGGCTAGACAAGGAGAAAGTTACTGTCAGCTGCCTGTCGGGTGACAGGATCCGCCACATAACCCATGCATTCAGGTCACTCCACACCAAGTACAAATATGACTTTGTCATTGTCCATGTTGGTGTGAATGACCTGAGACGTACCTCCCTGAACTACATGAAAAGAGACATGGAAGAGCTCTCCGATCTTGTAGCCCAGGCAGGTATGACTCTAGCCCTGAGTAGCATTCTGCCATCACCCAGAAAGTTACCGCAGTATAAGGACAAAATGATTGACTTCAACAATTGGTTAAGCTTCTGGTGTCATTCTAAGTGGATCCAGTATCTGTCTGCTTGGGATGACATGGTCGACAGACCATGATGCTTTGCCACAGATGGCCTGTACCTGTTGCCCCTGGGATTCCAGATACTGGCTAAGGCTCTTGCTGCCCCTATAGTGCCTTTTTAGGCAGGGTTCAAATAACAAATTCACCACCATAACAGGAGCAGGTAAACAAAAATGGAAGGTAATGCTACTCAATGCTAGAAGTCTAAATCTCAAAATGCACTCACTCGAGGCACTCCTTAAAATGGGGAACATCGATATCTGTGCAGCGACTGAGACCTGGTTCAAGGCTCCAGAGAGCACCCCTGCACTACCAGGCTATAACTCATACCACACTTTTCGGCCATGTAACCTGGACCGAAACACCAAAGGCGGAGGTGTGTCCATGTTCATTAAGGATATCCACACCTCCAGGCTAGTTGCTCAGCATAATGCATCCGAGGTTATCCAAGTGCAACTAACTCTGGGAAAAACTGCAATCCAAATTGTAGCTTGCTACAGATCCCCCACCATGCCCCAGGATTCCCACTCCTCTTTTCTTGATGTACTGGAAAATATTAGGGTTCAACCAAACACCCTAATAATGGACGACTTCAACTACCCCACCATTAACTGGGAAAATGACTCATGTACTAACTCCTTAGCTCAACGCTTTTTGGAATTCATAAACTCCAATGCCCTAGATCAACTTATCCACACCCCCACCAGAGGCAACAATATCCTAGACCTAGTCATTACCAACATGAGTGACCTGTGTTCCACACCTGAAGTCAACTCCTCGTTGGTCTGATGCGACTATAAGCTTATCACCCTTGATATCCACATCCCGCCCCCACCCCCCATTAAGGAAACCACAGTAAAAAATTTCTCCAAAGCCAACTTCATGCTTCTTAAGACAGAAGTGGTGAACTTCATGACACCCATGCAGATAGAAAATACAGTTACAACTGCTGAATCATACACAAATGCACTCTGTAAGCACTTACACGAGTGCATGGATCATGCTATCCCAAACTGAACGAAGACGCTATCCTCCAAAAAAGGAAGCCAATCTGGTGGTCCCCTGCCATAAGCAAACTGTACAACAGAAAGAAGAAACTGTTACAAAAGAGAGTAAAATCCCATGAGTAGAGGAGCTCCCTGGTCAGCCTCAGTAAGAAGCTGAGATCCCTTATAAGATCCTCCAAAGCTAGCTACGAAAACAAAATCGCCACTAAATCCTAGGATAACCACAAAGCATTCTATAGCTATGTCAAGAATCTAGATGGCAACACCCAGATCTGCTCTGAGTTACAGCACAAAGGCACGAAAATTACAGAACTAACTGATATTGCCAACATCCTGGCAGATCGGTTCAGTGCTAACTTTATCCCCCTCTCACCCCCTAAAGGGCCCATATCTATACAGGAAGAATGCAGAGTCCCTGTAATCACAACTGCACAGGTAAAACCTGCACTCTCTAAAGCCAAAAACACAGCATCCATGGGACCGGACAACATCCCAGGCTGTGTTTTACACAAACTTCAGAACGAACTGGCACCCCACTTAAGCACCATGTTAAATAATAGACTCAAATCAGGCTTTGTGCCCACTGAATGGTGCACAGCAGCAGTTATCCCACTCCGCAAAGGGGGAGCCATCACTGATCCCAGGAACTATCGACCTATTAGTCTGACGAGCCTGGTCTGCAAGGCCATGGAATGTATCATCATGGAACATTGGTAACTTCCAAACTCTGGATTCCACCCAGTTCGGGTTTGTGAAAGGCAGATCATGCCTCCTGAACCTGATCGACTTCTTTGAGGCAGTCACCAAAGCTGTGGATGAGGGTAAGGTATTTCACAAAGCCTATCTTGACCTCGCCAAGGCTTTCAACACCATCCCCCATTCTGGAATTATAGCTAAACTCACTAAACTAGGTATAAATCCCTACGTCACAAGATGGATTGCCAACTGGCTCACTGACAGAACCCACACTGTAAAAGTTGCAGACTCCAAATCTGACCTCAAGGCAGTGACAAGTGGAGTGCCACAGGGTTCTGTCCTGGGACCTCTCCTATTTGGTATCTACTTCTTTGAAGTACAGGCTAACACAGAAGGCCTCTGGCTGACAAAGTTCACAGATGACTGCAAACTAGGAGCCATAGTCAAGTCCCCAAATGATGTGGACATCCTACAGTAGGGCCTCACTGAGACAGATGCCTGGTGTCAGAGCCATGGCCTCAAGCTCAATGCCAAAAAGCGCAGTGTCATCCCCTTTTGTAAAAACTCTGTACCCATGAACTACCGCATAGACAGCAATCTACTTAACACTGAATGCGTGATAAGAGACCTTGGGACCCAGGTGGACAGTTAGTCTCTCCTTTGATAGTCACATCTCCACAGTAGTCAGGAAGTCCTGCTACATGGCACAACTTATCATAAAAGTGTTCTCATCCAGGAAAAAAGAGGTCATTGCTCTCCTCTACTCGTCACTCATTAGACCCATTATAGAGTATAACGCCCCTTTTGGAATGTACCTCACAAGACATTTGCAGCACCTGGAAAGGTCACAGAAGTACCTCACAAAGAGGATTACTGGCCTCAAACAAATGCCCTACACTGACCACCTCAAAAAACTCCAGCTTTACTCCGTAGCATATCGCCTACTCCGAGGTGATCTCTGTCTAACATATAAAGCTATGTCAAGCCCAGAGCTATTGGACATGCTACACCTAAAGAAATCCCAATCCCTCCAAGCTACATGCTCTAGGGACCTAAATCTTATCACCACAATAAACAGGACATGCTGGAGGGATAGATTCCTGCCCCAGAGACTTCCTATACTCTGGAACAAGCTACCCATCTATGTCAAGCAAAGTTCTTCATTAGCACTCTTCAAGAAAAATCTTGATGAGTGGATGGGAAATAGGAAATACACCCCGGGGATCACTTCTGTGTCTCTGCTGGACAGTGGCACAGGAAAATAACTTTCTTGGGTGGCGTAAGCAATGGTACCTTGCTGGCTAGGCTTACATAGGCCCTTGGGCCGATAGCCTAGTACCTACCTATGAAACTGTGAAACTATGAGCCAAAAGAACGCCAACCCATGGTGAAGCATGGTGGTGGCAGTATCATGCTTTGGGGTTGCTTTTCTTCAGCTGCAACTGGGGAATAGTTCCAATACCAGTCACTTTTGGTCCTAAACCTTCAGGCATCTGTTAGAAAGATGAAGAGGAATTTCACCATTCAATATGACAATGTCCCCAAGCATACATCCAAATCAAAAAAGAATGGCTTCAGCAGAAGAAAATTAAAGTTTTGGAATGGCCCAGCCAGAGCCCAGACCTAAATCCAATAGAAAATCTGTGGGGTGACCTGAAGAGGGCTGTGCACAAGAGATGCCCTCGCAATCGGACAGATTTGGAGCACTTATGCAAGGAAGAGTAGTCAAAAATTGCGAAGCAAGATGTGCCATGCTGATAGACTCCTACCCAAGAAGACTGAATGCTGTAATTAAATCAAAAGGTGCTTCAACAAAGTATTAGTTTAAGGGTGTGCACACTTATGCAACCAACTTATTGTACATTTTTTATTTATTTTTTATATTTTTCCCCTAACAGATTTGTTTGTTTTTCAATTGAATTGTATAGGTCATAGGTCACATTAAAGGTGGGAAAAGTTTTGAAATGATTTATTGTGGTCTCATTTTTTTATATCACAAAAACTTGGCATTTTAAAAGGGGTGTGTAAACTTTTTATATCCACTGTATAGTGAAAACAGGAAAAAGGATGGTAACACTGAAGAAGTATTAGTTCTAACGTCTGACAAATACTGTGTGTGTGTGTGTGTGTGTGTGTGTGTGTGTGTGTGTGTGTGTGTGTGTGTGTGTGTGTGTGTGTCTGTGTATGGTGGAATTGTTTTAGCTGCCTCAACTACGGTTAATGGAATTGGAGGACAGTAGGTTCAGGCCAGGGTGGGTAACTTCTGAGGAACCAGTGACTAAAGCTCTGTTCTGCAGCTGTACATTGTAAAGATCATTTAGATATGAAATGTGTTAGTTATAACCTTGGCAGAAATCAACATTTGCATATGCTTTTAAGGCTATTCATGCCTTGCATATTTATTTGGTGGCCAGCTATGTGGATCATGAGACCTGACCATCACATAAAAATATGTCAGAGCTGCAGCATTTAAACCCTGCAGCTCCTACACCTAATGTGTGTGCTGATTAAACAACATGCAACAAGTCATAGTGGATTCTTAGATGTCAGTTCTGTATTTAATCCCTACATTTGTATTTACAGTTGGTGATGGAACTACATTCATTTTTGTTTTGCTTTTTATGGTTAGCTATTTATGTTGAAAGTAGGGGCAATCATACCCTTCGGGAAAAACAAGGTTACCCCTAGCTACCAAATAGGTGGCAATCCACTGAGCACAGAAGAAGTTATCAGAGACCTGGGGACTCAGGTTGATAGTAGTCTGTCATTCGACACCCATGTAGCTAAAGTAGTTAGGAAGACCTTCTACATTGCCCACCTTATCATGAAGGGATTCTCATCTAGATCAAGGGAGGTCATAGTCTCCCTATACTCATCACTCATCAGACCAATGATTGAGTACAATGCCCCATTCAGAATGTATCTGACCCGACACTTGCAGCAGCTGGAGAGGCCACAAAAGTTCCTCACCAAAAGGATAAAGGGTCTCAAACATCTGTCCTATGCTGCCCGACTGAAAGAACTCCAGCTCTATTCAGTCGCCTACCGCTTGCTCAGAGGTGACCTTTGCCTAACATACAAGGCCATGTCAAACCCAGATTTGATGAATATGCTTCAACTCAAAAAATCTAGATCCATCAGAGCCACAAGGGCAGGAGACTTAAACCTCGACACGGCTATTAATAGGACGTGCTGGAGGGATAGATTCATCACCCAAAGACTCCCTATGCTGTGGAACAAAATCCCGGTATATGTGAGGCAGAGCACCTCGCTGGCCTTGTTCAAGAGAAATCTTGACCAATGGATGGGAGATCGCAGATATACCCCAGGGATTACCTCAGTGTCACTGCTCGACAGAGGCACAGCAAAATAATGGGTATAGTTCCCCATACTAAAGGGGTGGCGTAAGCCACAAAACTATGGGCTAGGCTTGTAAATGCCCTCGGACAGATAGCCTAGTATGAACCTATGAACCTATGAACCTAAATGATCTACTTATTAACTGTCTGACAATCTATCAGTTATATCTGTCTGTCTTTTGGTCTTCTATATCTCTCTATATCAGTCTAATGCGAGGTAACACATTTATGAAGAAATAATCTTAGCAGACATGGATTTGTTCACCTCAGACTGCAAAATGGGCAAGTCTGAATCACTGATCATTGTTTAAGGTCTACAGTTAATAACTTGGGAAATTTTATATACTGTTACTTAATGGTTTTCCCAGGTCAAATTTCACTTGATAGCATAAATACCACATTGGGTCTCCTCGGAAAAAAGGCTACTAGCCTAGTGGGACTAACCTGTTCAACAAAGGATAAATGAAATAATAAATAAATAAATGTGCTGGGATCAGTTACTGTTCAGCTCAGCAGTGCAAAGTTCTGCTGCACTACTAGCCTTTTTAAGGTGGTCTAGTTATCATATAAGCAGAAATTGCCCACTGTTTATATGCTCTAGATCTTTAAAAATGTTTCCAACTTATCATTGTTTCCTGGTTAGAGTTTACTACACTGAATCCAACTGACTTTCTCAACTGACCAGAGTTTTGCAGAATTTTCAAATATTTTCCTCATCTTTTTGGTGTGTGCCTCATAAAATGTGTGCTTTTCTGGCAAACTATTGAGGATTGAAGTTAATAAATAATAACAGACATTGCATTTCAGACTTCATATCCTTTAGAAAATGCATGATTTGGGACCATTGTCTTTGAATTATTTTTGGTTTTGGCTAGAATTATTGTGCTAAGAGGTTAAGAGGTATGCTCGTTGGTGTACTTGCAGGGTGATAAATTGAATAGTCAAGAGTTGGAAGTTCAAGTATCAAGCCAAAGGTTGTAAGGCCAAACCAATCTCATATCTTGTGGAGGAGGGTGGAATTGTCTACTGCAAGAATGTCCTTTAGAGGAATGATGTGTCTGTCCCTGGCCATACATGCAAATTGGTCAGACCTTGCATTAAGGCACATGGCTAAGTAGGTCATGAGCACCAATACTGGTGTACTGGACACTGAAATGCCAGCCAGGTAGAGGAATAGGGCATTTCAGAAAATTGCTGTCCACTGTAAGAGAACAACCACCCCCTGCTTATTCTTAAACTAATTAAACTAACCACAGGAAATTGGGATTGGGAAGGAAAGTGTTGTAGGCAACCAAGGAAGTTGGTTGACTATAAAGAAGCAGTAAAACATGTACTGAAATTAAACCCAGATTATCTAACTAAATCACATCATTATACAGGCCATGATTCCCATAATGAAAACTGCAATGGAGGACTGCACAACTGGGCATCCAGCTGTGAGCTGCTACTGGCTTTACTGTGCACTTCTACCTGTGATTCCCCACAAGCGGTATCTAAGAACTGCCTTGCAAGTTATTTAATTACAAGCATTAATGAATGCATTTTATTTTCTTAAATATTGTTGAACTAATTAATATGCACCTTCTAATGAGTTACACAATGCAATATTTTGATTAGTGACCTCCTTTGAATCAACTAAATATGTTCATAGGTAGGTACTAGGCTATCGGCCCAAGGGCCTAAGTAAGCCTAGCCAACAAGATTCCCTGGCTTACACCACTCAAAAAAGTTTATTTCCTGTGCCCCTGTTGAGCAGAGCCACAGAAGTGATCCCCAGGGTGTATTTCCTATTTACCATCCACTCATCAAGATTTTTCATGCAGAGTACTAATGAAGAACTTTGCTTAACAGATGGGTAGCTTATTCCAGAGTATAGGAAGCCCCTGGGACAAGAATCTATCCTTCCAGCATGCCCTGCTTATTGTGGTGACAAGGTTTAGGTCCCTACAGTTAACCTATATATATATATATATATATATATATATATATATATATATATATATATATATATATATATATATATATATATATATATATGGGTCTACTTCACTTCACTGACATGCCACAAGGCCGACACCCAAAACACCGAGATCAAAAGAACCTAAAACACACAATACCGACAACTCACAAAACCGAACACCATAACACCGACACCCAAAACACTGACACACAAAACGGAAACTACACATTACACACAACTATATATGCACTAACCTTAACCAAAACCCTAACCCTAAGGTCTGACACTACCGCACACTTACCCTACCCGCACCCTAACCCTAACTCACTTAACCCACCCCTAAAACCTAAAGTCCGTCACTATCACACACTTACCCTACCTGCACTCTAACCCTAACTCACTTAACCCACCCTTAAACATAAAGTCTGTCACTATCACACACTCACCCTACCCGCACCCTAACCCTAACTCACTTAACCCGCCCCTAAAACTACAGTCCATCACTATCACACACTTACCTTACCCGCACCCTAACCCTAAGTCCGACACTACCGCACACTCACCTTTCCCGCACCCTAACCCTAAATCCCTCACTATCACACACTTACCTGTCCGCTCCCTAACCCTAAATCCCTCACTATCGCACACTTACCGAGTCGTGCTCACACATTGCCCATGTTGGTGTTTCGGCTGTCGGGATTTCACCTTGTCGATCATCTGCGTCGTCGGTCTTTTGGTCTCGGTGTTTTGGGTGTCAGCTTTGTGGCATGTCGGTGAAGTGAAGTAGACCTATATATATATATATATATATATATATATATATATATATATATATATATATATATATATATATAGGTTCATAGGTTCACAGGTAGGTACTAGGCTATTGGCCCAAGGGCCTAAGTAAGCCTAGCCAACAAGGTTCCCTGGCTTACACCCCCCAAGAAAGTTAATTTCCTGTGCCCCTGTCGAGCAGAGCCACAGAAGTGATCCCTGGGGTGTATTTCCTATTTTCCATGCACTCATCAAGATTTTTCTTGAAGAGTGCTAATAAGGACCTATGCTTGACATAGATGGGCAGCTTGTTCCAGAGTATAGGAAGTCTCTGGGACAGGAATCTTTCCCTCCAGCATGTCCTGTTTATTGTGGCGACAAGGATTAGGTCCCTAGAGCATGTAGCTCGGTGGGATTGGGATTTCTTAAGGTGTATCATGTCCAAAAGCTCTCTGGGTTTAACATAGCTTTATATGTTAGGCAGAGATCTCCTTAGAGCAGGCAATATGCTACAGAGTAAAGCTGGAGTTTTTTGAGATCGATCAGTGTAGGGCATCTGTTTGAGGCCAGTAATCCTCTTTGTGAGGTGCTTCAGTGGCTTTTCCAGCTGCTGAAGTTGTCTTGTGAGGTACATTCCAAAAGGGGCGTTGAACTCTAAAATGGGTATAATGAGTGCCGAGTAGAGGAGAACAATGACCTCTTTTTTCCTGGATGAGAACCGTTTTGTGATGAGGTGTGCCACATAGAAGGATTTCCTGATTACTGTGGTGATGTGATTATCAAAGAAGAGACTACTGTCCACCTGGGTCCCAAGGTCTCTTATCACACATTCAGTGTTAAATAGACTACTGTTTATGTGGTAGTTCATGGGTACAGAGTTTTTACCAAAGGGGATGGCAATGCACTTTTTGGCATTGAGCTTGAGGCCATGCCTCTGCCACCAGGCATCTGTCTCAGTGAGGCCCTTCTGCAGGATGTCCACATCATTTGGGGACTCAACTATGGCTCCTAGTTTGCAATCATCTGTGAACTTCATTAGCCAGAGGCCTTCTGTGTTAGCCTGTACTTCAGAGAAGTAGATACCAAACAGGATAGGTCCCAGGACTGAACCCTGTGGTACTCCACTTGTCACTGGTTTGAAGTCAGATTTGGAGTCTGCAATTTTTACACTGTGGGTTTTGTCAGTTGGTCAGTTGGCAATCCATCTTGTGATGTAGGGATTTATACCTAGTTTAGTGAGTTTAGCTATAATTCCAGAATGGGGGATGGTGTCAAAAGCCTTGGCGATGTCAAGATAGGCTGTGTGAACCACCTCACCCTCGTCTACAGCTTTGGTGACTGCCTCAAAGAAGTCGATCAGGTTCAGAAGGCATGATCTGCCTTTCACAAACCCGAACTGAGTGGGGTCCAGAGTTTGGAGGTTGTCAATGTCTTTGTTTATGAGTTCCATGATGACACGTTCCATGGCCTTGCAGACCAGGCTCATCAAGCTAATAGAGTGATAGGTCTCAGGATTAGTGGTGGCTCCCCCTTTGTGGATTAGGATAACTGTTGCTATGTGCCATTCAGTGGGCACAAAGCCTGATGTGAGACTATGACTGAATATGGTGCTTAGGTGGGGAGCCAGTTAGTTCTGAAGTTCATGTAAAACACAGCCTGGAATGTTGTCCAGTCCCATGGATGTTGTGTTTTTGGTTTTAGAGTGCAGCTTTTACCTGCATAGATGTGATTACAGGGACTCTGCATTCTTCCTGTATAGATATGAGCCCTTTAGGGCGTGAGGGGGGGTAAAGTTAGCACTGAACCTATCTGCCAGGATGCTGGCAATATCAGTTGGTTCTGTAATTTTCATGCCGTTGTGCTGTAACTCAGAGCAGATCTGGATGTTGCCATTGAGATTCTTGACATAGCTATAGAATGCTTTGTGGCTGCCCTTAGAATCAGTGGTGATTTTGTTTTTGTAGCTAGCTTTGGAGGATCTTATAAGAGATCTCAGCTTCTTACTGAGGCTGACCAGGGAGCTCCTCCACTCATGGGATTTTACTCTCTTTTGCAACAGTTTCTTCCTTCTGTTTAGAGTTTGTTTATGGCAGAAGACCACCAGATTGGCTTCCTTTTTTTGGAGGATAGTGTCTTGGTTCTGTTTGGGATAGCATGATCCATGCACTCATGTAAGTGCTTATAGAGTGCATTTGTGTAGGATTCAGCAGTTGTCCATCTGCATGGGTGTCATGCAGTTCACCACTTCTGTCTTAAGAAGCAGGAAGTTGGCTTTGGAGAAATTTTTTACCATGGTTTCCTTAATTGTGGGTGGAGGTGCGATGCTGATATCTAGGGTGATTAGCTTATGGTCGGATCTGACCATTGAGGAGTTGACTTCAGGTGTGGAACACCGGTCACTCATGTTGGTAATGACTAGGTCTAAGATATTGTTGCCCCTGGTGGGGGTGTGGATAAGTTGATCCAGGGCATTGGAATTTATGAATTCCAGAAAGCGTTGAGCAAAGGAGTTGGTACATGAGTAGTTTTCCCAGTTAATGGTGGGGTAGTTGAAATCACCCATTATTAGGGTGTTTGGTTGAACCCTAATATTTTCTAGTATAGCAAGAAAAGTGAAGTGGGAATCCTGTGGCATGCTGGGGAATCTGTAGCAAGCTAAAATTTGGATTGCAGTTTTGCCCAGAGTTAGTTACACTTGGATAACTTTGGATGCATTATTCTGCGCAACTAGCCTGGAGGTGTGGATATCCTTAATGAATATGGGCACACCTCCACCTTTGGTGTTCTGGTCCAGGTTAAATGGCCAAAAAGTGTGGTATGAGTTATAGCCTAGTAATGTAGGGGTGCTCACTAGAGCCTTGAATCAGGTCTCAGTCACTGCACAGATATCAATGTTCTTCATTTTAAGGAGTGCCTCGAGTGAGTACATTTTTAGATTTAGACTTCTAGCAATGAGTAGCATTACCGTCAGTTTTTGCTTGCCTGTTCATGTTATGGTGGTGATTTTGTCATTTGAACCTTGCCTAAAAAAGGCACTATTTGGCTGCCAAGACCCTTAGCCAGTATCCAGAATCCCAGGGGTGACAGGTGCAGGACATATCTTGCAAAGCATCATGGTCTGTTGACCATGTCATCCCAGGCAGGCAGATACTGGATCCCCTTAGAATGACACCAGAAGCTTAGCCAATTGTTGAAGTCAATCATTTTGTCCTTGTACTGCGGTATCATTCTGGGCGATGGCAGGATGCTACTCAGGGCTATGGTCATACCTGCCTGGGCTACAAGCTTGGAGAGCTCTTCCATGTCTCTTTTCATGTAGTCCAGGGAGGTACATCTCAGGTTGTTCACATCAACATGGACAATGACAGAGTTATATTTGTACTTGTTCTGGAGTGACCTGGTGCATGGGTTATGTGGCGGATCCTGGCACCTGACAGGCAGCTGACAGTAACCTTCTCCTTGTTTAGCCTGATGAGTGGGACATCAGTGTGCCTGACTATAGAGTCACCTATGACTAGTGGGTTGGGAACGTTGTTTTGCCTTATGGGCTGTGGTTTATTGGCACACTTAGTCTGTGGGCTGTGTGTCATTTGGGTTGTGTTGGGGGGTGGAGGTTGCTTGCATTTCTGATTTGGAGGTCTCTGTTGCTTGAGGAGATGATTATTAAAAGCCTCTGCGAATGTTTATGTTTAGTTTCATAGTTTCATAGTTTAGTACTAGGCTATCTGCCCTGGGGCATTTATAAGCCTAGCCATAGTGATGTGGCTTTCGCCACCCCATGTAATGGTACAAAAGTGTACAGAATAGATTTAGAATACTGTGCCTCTGTCTAGTAGTGACACAGTGAAGACCCCCTTACATAATAGAATTAGTTTACTGTGCCTCTGTCTAGTAGTGACACAGAGATGACCCCCGGGGTAAACCTACGATCTCCTATCCACTTGTCAAGATTTCTCTTGAAGAGAGTCAGTGAGGGGCTCTGCCTAACATGAACTGGGATTCTGTTCCAGAGTATGGGAAGCCTCTGAGTTATGAATCTGTCCCTCCAGCATGTCCTATTCATATTTGTGCTGAGGTTTAAATCTTTAGCTCTCGTGGTTCTGATGGATTTGGATTTTTTGAGGTGGAGCATGTCCATCAATTCCTGATTGGACATGGCCTTGTATGTCAGGCACAGATCACCTCTGAGTAGGCGGTATGCTACTGAATAGAGCTGGAGTTTCTTTAGTCTGGCAGCATATGACATATGTTGGAGACCCTTGATCCTCATGGTGAGGTACTTTTGGGGTCTCTCCAGCTGTTGCAAGTGCCGGGTGAGGTACATACCAAATGGGACATTGTACTCAATCATGGGCCTGATAAGGGAGGAGTATATGGGTACAATGACCTCCTTTGATCTGGATGTGAATCCCTTCATGATAAGGTGGGCAAGGTAGAAAGTCTTTCTAACCACTTTGGCAATGTGGGTGTCAAATGAGAGGTCACTATCAACTTGGGTCCCCAGGTCTCTGATTATTTTTTCCGTACTCAGTGGGTTACTTTCTATGTGATAATTTGTGGGTACTTTGTTTTTCCCAAAGGGGATGACTATACATTTTTTGGCATTTAGTTTAAGGCCATGACTCTGGCACCAGTTGTCCGTTTCAGTGAGGCCTTTCTGTAGGATGTATGTGTCAGCTGGTGTATCGACTATGGCGCATAGTTTGCAGTCATCTGCAAACTTTGTCAGCCACAACCCTCCCATGTTTGCTTTCACATCTGAGAAATAAATGCCGAACAAGAGGGGTCCCAGGACAGAGCCCTGTGGGACACCACTTCTGACTGGCTTTGAGTCTGACATGGCTCCTGCGATTTTGACTTTATGGGTTCTATCCTTTAGCCAGTTTGCAACCCATCTTGTGACATATGGATTTACATTTAAGCTGTTGAGCTTGTCTATGATGCCTGAGTGGGGTATTGTGTCGAAAGCTTTAGCCAAGTCCAGGTAGGCTGTATGGACTGCTTTGCCCTCGTCAATGGCTCTAGTGACTGTTTCAAAAATGTCAACCAGGTTCAAAAGGCAGGATCTGCCCTTTACAAAGCTGAACTGGGTGGGATCAAGTGTCTGTAGGTCCCCAATGTCTCTGTTTATGAGTTCCATAATGATTCTTTCCATAGCTTTGCAGACCAGGCTGGTTAAGCTTATGGGGCGGTAGTTACCAGGGTCTGCAGAGGTGCCTCCTTTGTGGAGTGGGACGACTGTTGCTGTACTCCAGTGTTCAGGTACATATCCTGTAGTAAGGCTAAGGTTAGATAGCATTTTTATGTGCGGGTTTAGCTCCTCTTGGAGTTCACGTAGCACGCAACCCAGGATACCATCAGGTCCCATTGATGCTGTGTTTTTAGCTTTGCTGAGGGCGGTTCTCACCTGGACATCTGAGATGACAGGGAGGTTACATTCAGCTGGGATAAGTATTTCTTCTTTTGGGGGTGAGGGAGGGGAGAAATTTGCACTGAACCTGTCTGCCAGAATGTTGGCAATATCTGTGGGTTCAGTGTATTTTTTGTCATTGTGAACTAACTCTGAGCATATCTGAGGGTTTCCGCCCAGGTTTCTAACATAGCAGAAAAAGGCCTTGTGGTTATCTTTAGTGTCCATAGTGATTTTTCTCTCAAAGTTGGCCTTGGATGTTTTTATGAGAGAACGTAGCTTTCTACTAGTGCTGATCAGAGATGCCTTATCTTTATGGGATTTTGCTCTGTCGTGCAGTAACTTCCTTCTTTTGTTATACAATTTGTTTATGGCTGGGGTCCACCAGACAGGATGCCTGCCCTTGGTGGAGAGGGTCTTGGTTTTATTTGGGATTTCATGATCCATGCATTCTTGGAGATGTCCGTAGAAAGCATTTGTGAAGGATTCAGCATTGTGGGATGTGGTTTCCACTGGCCCAGTGGGCTTAAAGGATACCATCTCAGTCTTAAGAAGTGTAAAGTCGGCTTTTGAGAAGTTTTTCACTGTAGTCTTTTGTGTTGGGGGTGGAGGTGGGATATGTATGATGGTGATAGTTTTTGGTCAGATCTCACTAGTGAGGGGTATACTTCCGGTGTGGAGCACTTTGTCCCCATGTTTGTGATGATCAGGTCTAGTATATTATCTGCCCTTGTGGGAGAGGTGACTAGCTGTTCCATTGCATTTGAATTTATGAATTACAGGAACCTTTGGGCTAGGGTGTTAGGGCTAGAATAATGCACCCAGTCTATGTTAGGGTAGTTGAAGTCTCCCAATATGATGGTGTTTGGTGAGACATTCATATCCTCCAATGTCTTCAGGAAGGCTGAATGGGGTTCCTGAGACTGGGAGGGTGGTCTCTAACAAGCTACCAGTTGTATAGCAGTTTTGCCTACAGTTAGTTGCACCTGGATGGTCTCTGATGCTTCATGTGTTGCCACTAACCTGGAGGTGTGGGTGTCCTTGATGAATATGGGCACTCCCCCTCCCTTTTTGGTTTGGCCCAAGTTTTGGGGCTGAAAAGCATGATACGAGGTATAGCCTGGTAATGCTGGGGTGCTCTCAGGAGCCTTGAACCAGGTTTCAGTTACTGCACAGACATCGATGTTCTCCATACTGAGGAGTGCTTCGAGAGCCTGCATCTTGAGATTTAGACTTCTGGCGTTGAGCAGCATTACCCTTAATTTTTTTCCATTTTTGTTTTCTAAGGAGGTGGGTTTGTCTTTTGAGCCTTGCCTAAAAAAGTCACTATGGGGGTGGCAAGAGCCTTAGCCAATATCCGGAAGCCCAGTGGTGACAGATGCAAGCCGTCCCTTGCGAAGCAGCGTGGCTTGTCCAGCATGTCATCCCAAGCAGACAGACATTGGATCCCCCTAGAATGACACCAGTAATTGAGCCAATTATTAAAGCTGATCATCTTGTCTTTGTATTGTGGCATCATTCTTGGTGAGGGCAAGATGCTGCTCAGGGTCAGGGTCATACCAGCCTGGGCTACATAATCAGAGAGCTCCTCTATGTCTCTTTTATGTAGTCCAGGGAGGTACGTCTCAGGTCATTCACGCTGGCATGGACAATAATGGAGTCATATTTGTACTTGCTTTGGAGTGACCTGAGTGCATGGGTTATGTGGCAGATCCTAGCTCCCGATAGGCAGCTCATCGTTACCCTCTCCTTGTTCAGCCTGGTAAGCGGAACATCAGTGTATCTGACTATAGAGTCACCTATTACTAGTGTATCAGCCATGGTGTTTGTCCTTAAGGGCTGTGATTGTTTGACACACTGATTTATTGAAGTATGTATTGCATGTGTTATGTTTTGAGGTGGTGGATTTTTGGGTGACTGCTTTGGGAGCCTCTGTTGTTTTGGTAAGTTTTTTGTTAGAGCCTCCGAGTATGTCTTTGTGTTATTATGTGTTTGGTTTGCAGTTGTGGTTGGTCTATGTGGGACTGGGTTTGCTGTGTGTATGGTTACCTTCTCCTCCTGTCTGGTCTTGCCAGTCCTGAGTTGAGAGAGTTCATCCTCCAGTTTGGCTATATAGTTGCATCTCTCACATGTATTTGTGTTTGTTGGGAGGAGGAGAGGGTTGTCTATGTACATGAGACAATTGTAGCATTGTCTCAAGATTCCCAGATTAACCAGCTGAACCGGAGAGGATGCTAGTAATCTACCACTCGACATGCTAGAATATTATAAGGGAGTGCTGTGCCTTTAAGGGAAGTGGTTACTCACAGGGGTGGTAGGTGGATGTAGTGCTTACTTTAGTTTGAGAGTGCTTACTTAGAAGAGAGGTTTTGAGAACAAGTGCTAGGCTTATAATAAAGCGAGTAGACTGATTATTATAAGAGTAGAGCTTTCTTAAGGGAAAATTTGAAGAGCAGACTTGGCAGAGCCAGAAAAAGTTTAACCTTGTTTAACCGGCGCTGCTCTATGCGCACAATCGTGCAAAGCCGCGCAAACGTGGATTTTAAACAGGGAACTTCAAAAGAGCTAGAAATGGTCCAAAACAACCAATTACTACAAGCTCTTGTGCTGAAGTCACTCCTTCAGGGACAGATAGGCTGCTCAAGGCTCCCCACTCCCACTGGTGAGCAAAGAAACTTCCTTCTATACAAGTAAGGCAATGGACAACACAGGAACTACACCACAGCCCAGAATACAGCAAAGCCTGTATACTGGTCTAAACTAGTCGAGGAGAGGCGGGAAAACAAGGATTTTTTTTGTTTATTTGTTTTTGAGATAGAAAGCACACAGAAATGCAGGAAAAGTAATAAATCAGTTACACAGGCTAGCACACTTTAGTGGGCAGCCTCAACAGTTAAATTTAACAAACAAACAAACAAACTTTCGACCAATTTTCAACCAAATGTAACTTTAAGTGCAGATAATATATAATGCAGCAAACAGCTAAAAAAACAGTTTAAGCTTGTTAAGCAAGAGAAGGTATTTTAGGGAAAAAACAGCAAAAAACACTTAAATCAGGAAAGTAGTCACTTTTCTCAGTTCTCTGCTGCTAGGACCAGTCTGCAGGACCACAAGGAGCTGTTTCTAAGTAGTATAGCCAGAAAAAAATGCTCAGAGGTGGATTTTAAACAGGGAACTTTAAAAGAGTTAGAAATGGTCCAAAACAACCAATTACTACAAGTCCTTGTGCTGAGGTCACTCCTTCAGGGACAGATAGGCTTCTCAAGGCTCCCCACTCCCACTGGTGAGCAAAGAAACTTCCTTCTATCCAAGTAAGGCAATGGACAACACAGGAACTACACCACAGCCCAGAATACAGCAAAGCCTGTATACTGGTCTAAACTAATCGAGGAGAGGAGGGAAGACAAGGATATTTTTTTTGTTTTTTTTTGTTTTTGAGATAGACAGCACACAGAAATGCAGGAAACCATAATAAATCAGTTACACAGGCTAGCACACTTTAGTGGGCAGCCTCAACAGTTAAATTTAACAAACAAACAAACTTTCGACCAATTTTCGACCAAATGTAACTTTAAGTGCAGATAATATATAATGCAACAAACAGCTAAAAAATAGTTTAAGCTTGTTCAAAGTAAGCAAGAAAAGGTATTTTAGGGAAAAAACAGCAAAAAAATACTTAAATCAGGAAAGTAGTCGCTTTTCTCAGTTCTCTGCTGCTAGGACCACTCTGCAGGACCACGAGGAGCTGTTTCTGAGTAGTATAGCCAGAAAAAAATGCTCAGAGGCGGATTTTAAACAGGGAACTTCAAAAGAGCTAGAAATGGTCCAAAACAACCAATTACTACAAGCTCTTGTGCTGAGTTCACTCCTTCAGGGACAGATAGGCTGCTCAAGGCTCCCCACTTTCACTGGTGAGCAAAGAAACTTCCTTCTATCCAAGTAAAGCAATGGACAACACAGGAACTACACCACAGCCCAGAATACAGCAAAGCCTGTATACTGGTCTAAACTAGTCGAGGAGAGGTGGGAAAACAAGGATATTTTTTTTGTTTTTTTGTTTTTGAGATAGAAAGCACACAGAAATGCAGGAAACAGTAATAAATCAGTTACACAGGCGAGCACACTTTAGTGGGCAGCCTCAACAGTTAAATTTAACAAACAAACAAACACACTTTCGACCAGTTTTCATCCAAATGTAACTTTAAGTGCAGATAATATATAATGCAACAAACAGCTAAGAAAACAGTTTAAGCTTGTTCAAAGTAAGCAAGAGAAGAAATTTTAGGTAAAAAAACAGCAAAAAATACTTAAATCAGGAAAATAGTCACTTTTCTCAGTTCTCTGCTGCTAGGACCACGAGGAGCTGTTTCTGAGTAGTATAGCCAGAAAAAAATGCTCAGAGGTGGATTTTAAACAGGGAACTTCAAAAGAGCTAGAAATGGTCCAAAACAACCAATTACTACAAGCTCTTGTGCTGAGGTCACTCCTTCAGGGACAGATAGGCTGCTCAAGGCTCCCACCCAACACTGGTGAGCAAAGAAACTTCCTTCTATCCAAGTAAGGCAATGGACAACACAGGAACTACACCACAGCCCAGAATACAGCAAAGCCTGTATACTGGTCTAAACTAGTCGAGGAGAGGCGGGAAAACAAGGATTTTTTTGTTTTTGAGATAGAAAGCACACAGAAATGCAGGAAACAGTAATAAATTAGTTACACAGGCTAGCACACTTTAGTGGGCAGCCTCAACAGTTAAATTTAACAAACAAACTTTCGACCAATTTTCGACCAAATGTAACTTTAAGTGCAGATAATATATAATGCAACAAACAGCTAAAAAAACAGTTTAAGCTTGTTCAAAGTAAGCAAGAGAAGGTATTTTAGGTAAAAAACAGCAAAAAATACTTAAATCAGGAAAGTAGTCGCTTTTCTCAGTTCTCTGCTGCTAGGACCACTCTGCAGGACCACGAGGAGCTGTTTCTGAGTAGTATAGCTAGAAAAAAATGCTCAGAGGTGGGTTTTAAACAGGGAACTTCAAAATTGCTATCAATGGTCCAAAACAACCAATTACTACAAGCTCTTGTGCTGAGGTCACTCATTCAGGGACAGATAGGCTGCTCAAGGCTCCCCACTCCCACTGGTAAGCAAAGAAACTTCCTTCTATCCAAGTAAGGCAATGGACAACACAGGAACTACACCACAGCCCAGAATATAGCAAAGCCTGTATACTGGTCTAAACTAGTCGAGGAGAGGCGGGAAAACAAGGATTTTTTTTTTGTTTTTTTTTTGTTTTTGAGATAGAAAGCACACAGAAATGCAGGAAACAGTAATAAATCAGTTACACAGGCTAGCACACTTTAGTGGGCAGCCTCAACATTTTCTGTGTGTGGATTTTGGTGGTGTAGGTTTAGTGGGACTATGTGATGAGTGTGGTGTGGTGCAAGTGTTTACCTTCTCCTCTTGACTGTCAAGTTCAGTCTTGGTTTGAGAGAGCTTTACCTCCAGTTTGGCTAGATAAGTGCATCCATCACAGGTTGTGGTGTTGGGTGGTAGAAGGAGAGGGTTGTCTGTGTACATGAGGCAACTGCTACATTGCCCCAAGATGCCCAGATTCATCAGATAGACAGGAGAGAACACTGGGAGCTGACCCTTGGACATGCCTGAATAAAAAAACTACTTTCCTCTAGACAAGTGAGGAAAGTGAGTATAAAAGCTGTTTTTTCTCTAAGCAAGTGAGGAAAGTAAGTACAAAAACTGTTTTCCTCTAGGTAAAGAGGAAGGTTGAATGCTGTAGTAATCTGTAGCTTATTTAGTGCTAACGACAAGTTCTGAATAAGCAAATTCAAATGGTAAAATGAAGAATTTGTACCTGGATCTTGTGGTAGATAGGCTACCTAGTGCTTACCACCCCCACTGATAAGCTAGAATGCTTCCCTCCAACACAGAAAGGCTTGGGGGGCTCAGTAGCTTACAAACAGGCCTGGTTACAGCAAATATGTATCTGAATTAGACTAGTTACAAGAAAGGCAGGAAACAAGCTTAGAGATTTTTTCTTTTTTCTTTTTTTTTTTGGAAAGTGGAAAGGGAGAAAGGAGAAACAGAAGATAATTCAAAATTAAAGACCTAAGTGGCTTGCCCTTCACAAATGTTCTCTCTGTAATAGGTAGAATGAGCTAGTGACACTAGACTGGAATAGAGCTGGGATAGAGCTGAACAGATGGGACTGGTAGGAGTGTCTGAAGTCGAAATATCATCTCACTGTACTCGGTTGAGTGTGCAAATGAGATAGACCCAGGAGGAGTGTTTAAACACAAATTTACAGGAGAGGAGGACAATTCCAAAGCCATCAAGATTAATACCAGAACAAGAACAGGGAGGGTGGTTGGGAAGCTAACTGCAGAGACAGAGAAAGACCACAGTATTCTATGAAACAGTTAAATAGAAAAATAAATAACTACAGAGTGACACAGACCACAATATTCAATAAAACAATTAAACAGACAAAAAATTAAATGCAGTACAATCTTTAACACTGCAAGTTTGTACTTAACTCAGCTAGTAATGCAGTTGATTGTAGGTATGTAGCAGAAGCCAAACAACTCAGATATTGAGCAGTAATAAATTCAAAGCTTTGTGACTTACACTTATAAATACAAAGAAACCCTCTAGGCTAAGAGTTTAACACTGAATATCAATGAAGTGAAACACAATGGCCCCCACTAACTGCAGAAACAATGAGAGACCACAGTATTCTATGAAACAGTTAAATAGAAAAATAAATAACTACAGAGAGACACAGACCATAATATTCAAAGAAACAATTAAATAGACAGAAAAATAAAATGCAGTACAATCTTTAACACTGCAAGTTTGAACTTAACACAGCTAGTAATGCAGTTGATTGTGGGTATGTAGAAGAAGCCAAACAACTCAGATATTGAGCAGTAATAAATTCAAAGATATGTGACTAACACTTATAAATACAGAGAAACCCTATAAGCTAAGCGTTTTACACTGAATATCAATGAAGTGAAACACAATAGCCCCCACTAACTGTAGAAACAGAAAGAGACCAAAGTATTCTATGAAACAATTAAATAGAAAAATAAATAACTACAGAGAGACACAGACCACAATATTCAATGAAACAACTAGACAGAAAAATAAAATGGAGTACAATCTTTAACACTGTAATTTTGTACTTAACTCAGCTAGTAATGCAGTTGATTGTAGATATGTAGCAGAAGCCAAACAACTCAGATATTGAGCGGTAATAAATTCAAAGATATGTGACTAACACTTATAAATACAGAGAATCCCTCTAGGCTAAGAGTTTAACACTGAATATCAATGAAGTGAAACACAATAGTCCCCACTAACTACAGAAACAGAGAGAGACCACAGTATTCTATGAAACAATTAAATAGAGAAACAAATAGCTACAGAGAAACACAAACCACAATATTCAATGAAACAAATAGACAGAAAGATAAAATTCAGTACAATCTTTAACACTGCAGGTATGTACTAAACTCAGCTAGTAATGTAGCTGATTGTAGGTATGTAGCAGAAGCCAAACAAGTCAGATATTGAGTAGTAATAAATTCAAAGATATGTGACTAACACTTATAAATACAGAGAAACCCTCTAGGCTAAGAGTTTAACACTGAATATCAAATTCCTTTAAGTGTTAATTAGCTTGGGGGGTTTTCTGATAACTTTAAAACCTGTGTTGGTTACATCTCTGGTAATCATTTTAAGTAGAGTTGCTGCTACTGAGATTTGTCTGCATACATCAACTGGACATAAGCTGATTTAAGTATATTTCCTTCATTTTACTGTGGTTGTTATAACTTGGGGACTGATTTCTCAGATCTAGCTCTGTTGAAACTGTCTTCCCCACCCCCCCTCCCTGTTCTTGGATGTAGTTTAAATTTGGTGGCTTTTGCAGTGTACACACCACTGTAGATTTGTTCTAGATCACTCCCCAGTCCCTTCTCTTTACCGCATTCTCTAATAAACCCTTTCTGCACTTGCTTTTAGTCCTTTTAATTTAATTACATTTTTTTCATACTGTGTGTGGACTAATATTGCTACATACTCAAGTGTGCCAGCTTGCACTGCATGTGAATTGTTTTATAGCATTTACTGTCTGTTTTTTCCTTGTCGTTGTAAAAAAATTCTCTTGTTTTCCTGCCTTACTGAACTAGAGTAGTCCAGTTTCAGAGTTGCTGATCCCTGGGCTTTGTTTTAGTTCCTGTTACTGATCCATTGCCTTATTAGGAAGGAGGAAGTTTCTTTGCTTACCAGTAGGAGTGGGAAGCACTGAGTTTGTCCGATTTGGTGAAGTTTCAGCCAGAAACTAGTAGTCCATTGGTCGTTTTGGGCCAGTTCTAGCTCCTTTCAGCCCCTGCTATAAAACACGCTAAACACGTTTTCCAGCTTGTACCAACTCAGCACAGATCCTCGTGGTGGCCTGCAGAGTGATCCAAGCAGCAGAGAGCTAAAAGAGTGACTTTCTACCAGATATAAGTATTTTGTGGCTTTCCCACTGTTATTAAGCTAGACTGCATTTCGCCTGTTTTACTGCTACTTTAAGTGATTTCTGCATTTTACACTGTTTATTGCACTTTAAGTTACTAATTGTTGCAAATTGTTTCTGTAGGCTACACACTAAAGTATTTACAGCATTTATAGCATTTACTGTCTGTTTTTTTCCTTGTCTCTGTAATAAAACAAAAATCTCTTGTTTTCCGCCTTACTGAACTAGAGTAGTCCAGTTTCAGAGTTGCTGATCCCTGGGCTTTGTTTTTAGTTCCTGTTACTGATCCATTGCCTTATTAGGGAGGAGGGAAGTTTCTTTGCTTACCAGTGGGAGTGGGAAGCACTGAGCAGCCTTTCTGTCCGATTTGGTGAAGCTTCAGCGGAAACTAGTAGTCCATTGGTCGTTTTGGGCCAATTCTAGCTCCTTTCAGCCCCCTGCTATAAAACACGCTAAACACGCGTTTTCCAGCTTGTACCAACTCAGCACAGATCCTCGTGGTGGCCTGCAGAGTGATCCAAGCAGCAGAGAGCTAAAAGAGTGACTTTCTACCAGATATAAGTATTTTTGTGGCTTTCCCACTGTTATTAAGCTAGCGACTGCATTTCGCCTGTTTTACTGCTACTTTAAGTGATTTCTGCATTTTACACTGTTTATTGCACTTTAAGTTACTAATTGTTGCAAATTGTTTCTGTAGGCTACACACTAAAGTGCTCGATTTACAGCATTTATAGCATTTACTGTCTGTTTTTCCTTGTCTCTGTAATAAAACAAAAATCTCTTGTTTTCCGCCTTACTGAACTAGAGTAGTCCAGTTTCAGAGTTGCTGATCCCTGGGCTTTGTTTTTAGTTCCTGTTACTGATCCATTGCCTTATTAGGGAGGAGGGAAGTTTCTTTGCTTACCAGTGGGAGTGGGAAGCACTGAGCAGCCTTTCTGTCCGATTTGGTGAAGTTTCAGCTGGAAACTAGTAGTCCATTGGTCGTTTTGGGCCAATTCTAGCTCCTTTCAGCCCCTGCTATAAAACACGCTAAACACGCTTTTTCCAGCTTGTACCAACTCAGCACAGATCCTCGTGGTGGCCTGCAGAGTGATCCAAGCAGCAGAGAGCTAAAGAGTGACTTTCTACCAGATATAAGTATTTTGTGGCTTTCCACTGTTATTAAGCTAGCGACTGCATTTCGCCTGTTTTACTGCTACTTTAAGTGATTTCTGCATTTTACACTTTTTATTGCACTTTAAGTTACTAATTGTTGCAAATTGTTTCTGTAGGCTACACACTAAAGTCGCTAGCCGATTTACAGCATTTATAGCATTTACTGTCTGTTTTTTTCCTTGTCTCTGTAATAAAACAAAAAATCTCTTGTTTTCCGCCTTACTGAACTAGAGTAGTCCAGTTTCAGAGTTGCTGATCCCTGGGCTTTGTTTTTAGTTCCTGTTACTGATCCATTGCCTTATTAGGGAGGAGGAAGTTTCTTTGCTTACCAGTGGGAGTGGGAAGCACTGAGCAGCCTTTCTGTCCGATTTGGTGAAGTTTCAGCCAGAAACTAGTAGTCCATTGGTCGCTTTGGGCCAATTCCTAGCTCCTTTCAGCCCCTGCTATAAAACACGCTAAACACGTTTTCCAGCTTGTACCAACTCAGCACAGATCCTCGTGGTGGCCTGCAGAGTGATCCAAGCAGCAGAGAGCTAAAAGAGTGACTTTCTACCAGATATAAGTATTTTTGTGGCTTTCCCACTGTTATTTAAGCTAGCGACTGCATTTCGCCTGTTTTACTGCTACTTTAAGTGATTTCTGCATTTTACACTGTTTATTGCACTTTAAGTTACTAATTGTTGCAAATTGTTTCTGTAGGCTACACACTAAAGTGCTAGCCGATTTACAGCATTTATAGCATTTACTGTCTGTTTTTTCCTTGTCTCTGTAATAAAACAAAAAAATCTCTTGTTTTCCTGCCTTACTGAACTAGAGTAGTCCAGTTTCAGAGTTGCTGATCCCTGGGCTTTGTTTTTAGTTCCTGTTACTGATTCATTGCCTTATTAGGAGGAGGGAAGTTTATTTGCTTACCAGTGGGAGTGGGAAGCACTGAGCAGCCTTTCTGTCCGATTTGGTGAAGTTTCAGCCAGAAACTAGTAGTCCATTGGTTGTTTTGGGCCAATTCCTAGCTCCTTTCAGCCCCTGCTATAAAACACGCTAAACACGTTTTCCAGCTTGTACCAACTCAGCACAGATCCTCGTGGTGGCCTGCAGAGTGATCCAAGCAGCAGAGAGCTAAAAGAGTGACTTTCTACCAGATATAAGTA
Organism: Protopterus annectens; assembly: GCF_019279795.1. NCBI lineage: Eukaryota > Metazoa > Chordata > Ceratodontiformes > Protopteridae > Protopterus > Protopterus annectens. The sequence continues at coordinate 1,392,232,950 of NC_056731.1, forward strand.
TTTTTTGTGGCTTTCCCACTGTTATTTAAGCTAGCAACTGCATTTCACCTGTTTTATTGCTACTTTAAGTGATTTCTGCATTTTACACTATTTATTGCACTTTAAGTTACTAATTGTTGCAAATTGTTTCTGTAGGCTGCACACTAAAGTGCGCTAGCCAATTTACAGCAATTACTGTCTGTTTTTTTCCTTGTCTCTGTAATAAAACAAAAAAATCTCTTGTTTTCCCGCCTTACTGAACTAGAGTAGTCCAGTTTCAGAGTTGCTGATCCCAGGGCTTTGTTTTTAGTTCCTGTTACTGATCCATTGCCTTATTAGGAAGGAGGGAAGTTTCTTTGCTTACCAGTGGGAGTGGGAAGCACTGAGCGGCCTTTTTGTCTGATTTGGTGAAGTTTCAGCCAGAAACTAGTAGTCCATTGGTCGCTTTGGGCCAATTCCTAGCTCCCTTCAGCCCCTGTTATAAAACACGCGAGTTACCACTGTTGCACACAAGAGCAGCGTGGTTAAACAAGGTTAAACTATTTGGGCCATCTAAATTCCACTCTTCCAATTTTCCCTTAAAACTACCTTCCTCGAGCTGTACTGCTGATCTAACCAGCATATCCTATAACTGAAAAGTTCATCTCTACTTGATTCCCAAGTAGACTATTCTCTATCTGTAAAGCCTAGCACTTACTCCTACAGTACTTGCACCTTGATAAAGCACTCTTATTATAGATAGTACCCCACCAGCCTAAAACCCACTTCCCGGAGTCCTTTGAAAGTCTCTTTATCTACTACTTCTAGTATGTCGAGGGATCAGTTGCTAGTGTCCTCTCCAGCTCAACTGGTGAACCTGGGAATATTGAGGCAATGTTACAACTGCCTCATGTACACAGACAATCCTCTCCTTCTCCCACAAAACACAAATACATGCGAGAGATGCAACTATACGGCCAAACTGGAGGCTGAGCTCTCTCAACATAGGACTGGCAAGACCAGACAGGAGGAGAAGGTAACCACACACAATACATACCCAGTCACACATGGTACCATCACAACTTCAAATCATACACATACTCACACAAAGACATACTCGGAGGCTCTGATCAAAAATTTACCAAAACAGCAGAGGCCACCAAAGCAGACACCCAAACAACTACCACCTCACGACCCAACACATGCAACACATAGACCACACAGTCAGAGTGTCAAACAGTCACAGCCCTTAAGGCCAAACAAAATGCCAGACACACTTGTCATTGGTGATTCCATAGTCAGACACACTGACGTCTCGCTCACCAGACTGAGTAAAGAGAAGGTCACAGTAAGCTGCCTGTCAGGCACTAGAATCCGCCACATAACGCAAGCACTCAGGTCTCTCAACAGCAGGTACACTCAGTCATTGTCCACGCTGGTGTCAACGACCTGAGATGTACCTCCTTGGACTACATGAAAGGGACATCGAGGAGCTCTCTGATTATGTAGCCCAGGCAGGTATGACCCTGACCTTGAGCAGTATCCTACCTTCACCTAGAATGATGCCACAATACAGTGATAAGATGATCAGCTTTAATAATTGGCTTAAATTCTGGTGTCATTCAAAGGGGATCCAATGTCTGTCTGCCTGGGATGACATGCTGGACAAGCCACGCTTCGCAAGGGACGGCTTGCACCTGTCACCCTGGGCTTCCGGATATTGGCAAAGGCTCTTGCCACCCCATAGTGCCTTTTTAGGCAAGGCTCAAATTCTAAACCTACCACCCTAGAACACCAAAAAGGAAAAAACTAAGGGTAATGCTGCTCAATGCCAGAAGTCTCAATCTCAAGATGCACGACTCGAGGCCCTTCTCAATATGGAGAACATCGATGTCTGTGCTGTGACAGAAACCTGGTTCAAGGCTCCTGAGAGCACCCCAGCACTAACAGGTTTCACCTCATATCATGCCCCAAAATCCGGACAACACCAAGAAAGGAGGGGTGTCCATATTCATAAAGGACACCCACACCTCAAGGTTGGTGGCAACGCATGATGCATCGGAGACCATCCAGGTGCAATTAACCATAGGCAAGACTGCTCTGCAATTTGTAGCATGTTACAGGCCACCCTCTCAAACTCAGGAACCTCACATGGCCTTCCTGAAAACAATGGAGGGGATAAATGTATCTCCAAACACCATCATACTAGGTGACTTTAACTACCCTAATATAGACTGGGAACACTACTCAAGCCTGAACACTCTAACCCAAAGATTCCTGGAGTTCATAAACTCAAATGCCATGGAACAACTAGTCACCATCCCCACAAGAGGAGAAAACATACTTGATCTCATCATCATGAACATGGGATCAAAATGTTCAACACCGGAAGTATACCCCTCACTGGTGAGATCAGATCATAAACTAATCTCGCTGGAGGTCCTCATCCGCCCCACCTGAAACAAAAAGACCACAGTGAAAAACTTCTCAAAGCCGATTTCACACTTCTAAAACTAGTGTGGTCTCCTTTAAGGCCCCTGAGCCAGTGGTAAACATTACTCAAACCGCTGAATCACTTACAAATGCCTTCTACCAGCACCTACAGGACTGCATGGACCAGGCAATCCCAAACAAAACTAAGACTCTCTGTACCAAAGGCAAGCGTCCAGTCTGGTGGACCCCAGCCATAAACAAGCTCTACAACAAAAGGAGGAAGCTACTACAAGATAGAGCAAAATCCTTGAAAGGTAAGACACCTTTGGTCATTATAAGTAAAAAACTAAGAGCTCTCATAAAATCATCCAAGGCAAATTTTGAGAGAAAAATCGCCAAGGACTCTAAAGAGAATCATAAGGCCTTCTTTAGCTATGTTAGAAACCTAGGAGGAAACTCCCAGATATGCTCAGAATTAGTTCAAAATGATGTGAAAATTACTGAACCTACACACATTGCCAACATACTGGCTGACAGGTTCAGTGCAAACTTCTCCCCTCCCCAAAGGAGAGATATCTATTCCAGAGGATTGTAGCCCCCAAACATCTCCAACGCCCAGGTGAGAACTGCCCTCACTAAGGCAAAAACACAGCATCCATGGGACGGATGGTGTCCCGACTGTGTGCTTCATGAACTCAATGAGGAATTAAACCCACAGTTAGAACAGCTGTTTAATCTTAGCCTCACCTCAGGATAAGGAGTGGCGCACGGCGACTGTGGTCCCACTTCACAAGGGCGGTGCCTCCACAGACCCTGGAAATTACCGTCCCATTAGCTTGACAAGCCTTATCTGCAAAGCCATGGAGAGGATCATAATGGAACTCATAAATAAAGACATAGGGAACTTGCAGACTTTGGATCCAACTCAGTTTGGCTTTGTCAAAGGCAGATCCTGCCTCTTAAACTTGGTTGACTTTTCGAGACAGTCACCAAGGCCATTGATGAGGGAAAGGCAGTCCATACAGCCTACCTCGACCTGGCAAAGGCCTTCGACACAATACCCCACTCAGGTATCATCGAAAAACTCATCAGCTTGAATGTAAACCCATACATCACAAGATGGGTTGCAAACTGGCTAAGTGACAGAACCCACAGGGTCAGAGTTGCTGGAGCCATGTCAGACTCAAAGCCTGTCACAAGTGGTGTCCCACAGGGCTCAGTCCTGGGTCCACTCTTGTTCGGCATCTACTTTTCTGAAGTACAAGCAAACACAGGAGGGTTATGGCTGACAAAGTTTGCAGATGACTGCAAACTGGCCATAGTCGAAAACACATCTGACACAGATATCCTCCAGAAGGGCCTCACAGAAATGGATAACTGGTGCCAGAGCCATGGCCTGAAGTTAAACGCCAAAAATGCATAGTCATACCCTTTGGGAAAAACAAGGCTACCCTAGCTACCATATAGGTGGCAATCCACTGAGCACAGAAAAAGTCATCAGAGATCTGGGGACCCAGGTTGACAGTAGCCTTCGCTTGACACTCATGTTGCTAAAGTAGTTAGGAAAACCTTCTATATCACCCACCTGATCATGAAGGGATTCACATCTAGATCAAGGGAGGTCATCGTCCCCTGTACTCATCACTTATTAGACCTATGATTGAGTACAATGCCCGTTCGAATGTATCTGACCAGACACCTGCTGCAGCTTGAAAGGCCCCAAAGTTCCTCACCAAAAGGATAAAGGGTCTCAAAAATATGTCTTATGCTGCCCGACTGAAAGAACTCCAGCTCTATTCAGTCTCATACCGCTTGCTCAGAGGTGACCTGTGCCTGACATATAAGGCCATGTCAAACCCAGATTTGATGAATATGCTTCACCTCAAAAATCTAGATCCCTCAGAACCACAACGGAGACTTAAACCTTGACACGGTTATAAATGAGGGACAGATTCATCACCCAGAGACTCCCTGCTGTGGTACAAACTGGTCTTGTTCAAGAGGAATCTTGACCAATGGATGGGAGATTGCAGATATACCCCAGGGATTACTTCAGCGTCACTGCTTGACAGAGGCACAGCAAAATGATAGGCATAGTTTTTATTCAAACTGGCGAAAGCCACATAACTATGGGCTAGGCTTATAAATGCCCTTGGGCAGATAGCCTAGTATGAACCTATGAACCTATGAACCTAATAGCCCCCACTAACTGCAGAGACAGAAAGAGACCACAGTATTCAATGAAACAATTAAATAGAGAAATAAATAACTACAGAGAGACACAGACCACAATATTCAGCCTTCTTCTTTTTCTTTTGGCTTTTCCCGGTTAGGGGTCGCCACAGCAGATCACCTGTCCACTCATGATTGGCAGTGGAGTTTTTTGGTGTCGAGTTGCCAGCCCGGCGACCAACCTTCCACAGAAGGGACACAGACACTCATATCTAGGGCCAATGTAGCATGTCCAATCCACCTACAGCATGTCTTTGGGATGTGGGGGGAAACCGGAGCACCCGGAGGAAAGCCACGCAACCACAGGGAGGACATGCAGACTCCACACAGAAGGCACCCCAGTCGAGGATTGAACCAGAGAACCTCTCACTGTGAGACCACAATATTCAATGAAACAACTAAATAGACAGAAAAATAAAATGGAGTACAATCTTTAACACTGCAATTTTGTACTTAACTCAGCTATTAATGCAGTTGATTGTAGATATGTAGCAGAAGCCAAACAACTCAGATATTGAGCAGTAGTAAATTTAAATATATGTGGCTAACACTTATAAATACTGAGAAACCCTCTAGGCTAAGAGTCTAACACTGAATATCAACGAAGTGAAACACAATAGCCCCCACTAACTGCAGAGACAGGGAGAGACCACAGTATTCTATGAAACAATTAGAGAAATAAACAACTACAGAGAGACACAGACCACAATATTCAATGAAACAAATAGAAAAATAAAATGCAGTACAATCTTTAACACTGCAAGTGTATACTTAACTCAGCTAGAAATGCAGTTGATAATAGGTATGTAGCAGACGCCAAACAACTCAGATATTGAGCAGTAAAAAATTCAAAGATATATGACTAACACAAAAAACCCTCTAAGCTAAGAGTTTAACACTGAATATCAATGAAGTGAAACACAATAGCCCACACTAACTGCAGAGACAGAGACCACAGTATTCTATGAAACAATTAAATAGAGAAATATATAACTACAGAGACACAGACCACTATATTCAATGAAACAATTAAATAAAAAGAAAAATAAAATGCAGTACAATCTTTAACACTGCAAGTTTGTACTTAGCTCAGCTAGTAATGCAATTGATTGTAGGTATGTAGCAGAAGCCAAACAACTCAGATATTGAGCAGTAATAAATTCATATATATGTGACAAACACATAAATACAGAGAACCCTCTAGGCTAAGATTTTAACACTGAATATCAATGAAGTGAAACACAATAGCCCCCCACTAACTGCAGAGAGAGAGAGAGAGAGAGATCATAGTATTCTATGAATTAATTAAATAGAAAAATAAATAACTACAGAGACACAGACCACAATATTCAATGAAACAATTAAATAGACAAAAAAATAAAATGCAGTACAATCTTCAACACTGCAAGTTTGTACTTAACTCAGCTAGTAATGCAGTTGATTGTAGGTATGTAGCAGAAGCCAAACAACTCAGATATTGAGCAGTAAATGTGTGACTGTTCTCCTGTTAACTCCTCTCTGATGCACAAGTAAACTGTCCCACACATTAGAAATCCCCAGAGTTTTACTTTCATTTTATTTTAATGACTTACCTGGACTTGTTTGGTTTGCTGTATTCTAAGTACCAGCTGCAAATTAAATTAATATTCCAAGATCTTTAATGTGCTTTAAATTGCTTATGCAGCTACAGACAGGCAGACATGCTACAAGTTAATGGAATTACTGCTGTAGTTTTTCTGCTTCACTTGCTGCACATGGTATTCTTCTGCATGCCATTAGACTAGATCTGTAATATATATGGGGTATGTATCTTTAAAAATAATAGAACTCACAGACAGCAAGTGCATGTCATATGATACACCTCTTTCTAGACGGAACTGACAGTAAAGACCTCATAGAGGCTGATTACACATCCAGGTTGCTGAACCTTTACAGAGCATCAGGACAGACATTACAAATCTTACATGGTCGTATAAGTGAACATTCATTTTCACCCTATTAATCATGCTGTTGCACAGAAGTATAATTTGCAGTTAGAAATTAGTTTTCTTAGTTTTTTTAAGTAAATTCACCACAAACACCACACCACCCACATCACATAGTCAAGCACATCACTCACCCACATATACCACCCACATCACATAGTCAAGCACATCACTCACCCACATATTCAGAGGTCCTCAATAAAAATGTACCTAAACAGCAGAGACCTCCAGAACACACTCACAGACATTCCACACACAACACCAAACACATCACAGACAGCAGACAACACACCAGTGTCTCACAAACACAGCCCATAAGACATAACAATAAACTTATACAGCACATAAAGCTCAACATTAAACCAAACACACTAGTCATCAGTGACTCATTTGTGAGACACACTGATGTCCCCCTCACCAGGAAAAGATGACGGTCAGTTGTCTGTCAGGTGGCAGAATCTGCCACATCATGCATGCACTTATGTCTCTCCACAACAGGTACAAGTATGACTCTGTCATTGTCCATGCTGCCATGAATGACTCGAGATGTACCTCCCTGGACTATATGAAGAGAGACATGAATGAGCTCTCAGAGTATGTGTCCCAGGCAGGTATGACCCTAGCCCTAAGCAGCATCCTACCTTCACCAAGAATGATACCACAATACCAACAAAAAATAATTGACTTCAGCAATTTGCTTAGTTTCTGGTGTCATTCCAAGGGGATCCAGTATTTGTCTGCCTGGGATAACATGGTTGACAGGCCTCAATGCTTTGCCAGAGATGGCCTCCACTTGTCACCCTTGGGATTCAGTATTCTGGCCAAGGCTCTTGCCTCCCCCATTGTAGCTTTTTTAGGCAATGTCCCACAAACAAATCTTTCAACATAACAAATCTGTCAAAAAGCAAATTGAAGGTCATGCTGCTTAATGATGGAGCCATAACCTGAAAATGCACTCACTGGAGGCTCTACTAGCACTAGAAGATACTGACATCTATGCAGTCATGGAAACTTGGTTCAAGGCTACAGAGGGCACCCCTGCCTTACCAGGCTATACCTTATTCCAAACATTCTGACCCCAAAATGAGGTCAAGAAGACTAAGGATGGTGGAGTTTCTATATCCATTTTAAAGACAAGCATGCCTCCAAACTGGTTTGCTAGCATGATGCACTAGAAAGTCTCCAGGTGCAATTGACATTTGGCAAGACACCCATCCAACTTATAGCCAGCTATAGACACCCATCCATGATTCAGGACACCCACTCCTCCTACCTGGGCCTACTTGAGTCCATCAAGGTCCCCTCTAACACCCTGATCCTTGGTGACTTCAACTACCCCACCATACACTGGGTGACCTATTACTGCTCTAATGCACTCACCCAACGATTCCTTGATGTCATCAGTTCTAATCCACTAGACCAGCTTGTATCATCCCCCACAAGGGGAGATAGCATTCTAGACTTGGTTCTCACCAACATGGGCGACCACTGCACCACCCCCATAGTAAGTTCTTCCCTGGTGAGATCAGACCATCGGTCTGTCTCATTCAAATTGTCTATCCTGTCCAACCCCCCCCCCCCCCCTCCAGCCATACCAGGATAAAAAACTTCTCAAAAATTGACTACAACCTTCTAAGAGAGGATATCAGCAGCTTCACACCACCGGCTCTCTCAAACAATGCAGACAAATATGCTGAACAGTATGTCAGTGCAGTATACAAGCACCTGTACAACTGCATGGACACAGCCATACCCAACAGAACTAAAACCTGCTCCTCAAGGAAACACCAACCTATGTGGTGAACATCCTCTATCAACAGGCTATACAACAAAAGGAAAAACTGTTGTCCAAGGGTGAAAAGGCACAAATTCCCAACTGGAAAAACTCCCTCCTTAGTCTCAACAAGCAAATTAGATCAGTAGTGAAAACCTCCAAAGCCAATTATGAACCAAACCTAGCCTCCAAAACAAAGGCTAACCACAAAGCCCTTTTCAGTTACATCAGAAAACTCCATGGCAAACCCCAGGTTTGTTCCAAATGACTTCTTAATGGTACCACTTACACTGATCCTGCCAACTTAGCCAACCTGCTAGCAGATAGGTTCAGTGCAAACGTCACCCCCTATCCCCCCCAAAGGCCCATTTGCCATCCCCAATCCTTGCCCCACATCTCACATCTCCATAGAACAAGTGTTAAAGGCCCTATCCAAGGCAAAGAACACAGCTTCCATGGGACCGGATAGTATTCCAGGCTGTATTCTGCAACATCTCCAGCAGGAACTAGCCTTGCCACTGAGTGCTCTATTCAACCATAGCTTAAGTACAGGCTTCATTCCAGAAGAGTTGAGAACTGTCATTGTCATCGCTTTGCACAAAGGTGGTGCCACTACTGACCCTGTAAACTATTACTCCATTAGCTTGACAAGTCTGATCTGTAAGCCCATGGAGCATATTATTATGGACTTCATAAACAAGGAGATAGGCAATCTCTAAGCACTTGACCCCATCCAGTTAAGATTCATCAAGGGCAGATCTTGCACCAAGGCACTGGATGAGGGAATGTCAGCACATACAGCTTACCTTGACTTGGCCAAAGCCTTTGACACAATCCCCAACTCAGGCATCATCAAAAAACTAACATAACTTGGCATAAATCCCTATCTCATCAGGTGGGTAGCCAACTGGCTCACTGATAGGGCCCACAATGTCAAATAGGTGCCACTACCTCTGATAGCAGACCTGTTACTAGTGGTGTCCCCCAGCGATCTGTCCTGGGACCCCTATTGTTTTGCATCTACTTCTCAGAGGCCCAGGAAAGGCAAAAAGCCTGTGGCTGACCAAGTTTGCAGACAACTGTAAGTTGGATGCTGTCACTGACTCCCCAAATGATGTTAACATATATCAATATGGTGTCACAGCATCAAATGACTGGTGCAAAAGTCATGGCCATAGATTAAATGCAAAAAAAATGTATTATCATACCATTCAGCAAAAACATGCCCCCCTACTGATTACCACATTAGTGGCAATCCCCTAAGTACACAACCTGTGGTGAGACACCTGAGTACACAAGCTGACAATCTCACATTTGACCATCATGTAGTTGCAGTGGTCAGAAAAGCCTTTTACTTGGTTCATCTCATAAGTAATGGGATTGCATCCAGAAAAAAGGAGGTTATTACCTTTCTGTACCCCTCCCTCACTGGGCCAATAATTGAGTATAACACCCCCATTTGTTATGTATGTCCCTCTCCAAACACCTGCACCAACTGGAAAAGCCACAGAAATACCTCATGAAGAGAATCCATGGCCTCCAGTTGGACAGGCTGAAATTACTATCACTCTACTCTGTATTGTACAGATTGCTCAGAGGTGATCTGTGTCTCACCTACAAGGCAATCTCAGACCCTGCTCTACTAGAGATGCTCCATATCTGTAAGTCTAATTCCTCACATAGTACCTGATTGAAAGGCTTAAATCTAATATGTGACATTAACAAAATCTGCTGGAGAGACAGGTTTGTCTCCTAGAGGCTGCTCCATCTCTGGAATAGACTCCCCATACACGTCAAACAAAGTACATCGCTGACCCTCTTCAAGAGCAGCCTTGATGAGTGGATGGGCAGCCACAAATTTGTCCCAGAGGTTCCACCTGTGTCCCTCATTGACAGGGTTGACAGGTGCTGATTGAGGTACCTTTTTGGTAGATAAATGCTTGGCTAGGCTTGTAAGGGCCCCAGAGCCATTAGCCTAGTAATCTCCTATGATCCTATGATCAGCTTCTGAAAGCCCTCATTATACGTTGTTCTTTTAAACAGAAAGTGAGAAGTGAGCTATTTGGGAGTATTAAAGCACCAGGAAAAAAACTAAGTCAAGAAAAAGATAAATGATTTTGTAGAACATTATAAGGTAGCAGTAACTGACACACTGCTTGTTTCTGTATTTTGTTATGTTGTATGAGGATGGCATTTATCTTAAATCCTAATAGGTAAGTGAAACTATACATACTGAAAAGGAGGCAATAGAAAGAATGATGAATGATATATAGTTGGTACAAGCAATAATGTGTTGATAAAACTGGCAGTGGAAACATTAATCTTGACTGAAGGTGAGTGCCATCACATTTAAGGGTGCATCCAGCACCAAGTACAACATGGAATATGCATTTACCTAGTTTATTTAGTCGTGTGGAATACATGTTTATCTAGTTTATTTAGTCATGTGTTAGCTTATTTTTTAATATAAATGTAAGAGGACAGGTAGCTTACATCCTTCTAAGTTGGGAATTGCTGATTGAAGGCTCAGTGTCTGTTATTCTAAAAGTGTATTAGTTCTGGTTTAAGCACTTCGGCACCAGGCCAGTTATTTTACATTAAGAAGGTTTGTGGTCTGCATTCTTGTGGGAGGAGAGGCTAGATTCTGCCCTTCTGAGCTGGGAATTTCTGGTTAAAGACTTACTGTGCCTAATTATTTGAACTGTTTTTCTGATACTGGTGCACCTTGTCTGCTGTAGCAAATTGTAGCTTGCTACAGATCACCCACCATGACCCAGGACCCCCATTCTGCATTTCTGGAGTCACTGGAAAATATGAAGGTCCTACCAAACGCCCTAATATTGGGTGATTTCAATTACCCAAATATTAACTGGGAGAACTACTCAAGTACTAACTCCCTTGCCCAATGCTTTCTAGAATTTATAAACTCAAATGCCCTGGATCAACTGGTCAACACCCCCACCAGAGGTGACAACATATTGGACCTGGTCATCACCAACATAGGTGATTGGTGTTCTACACCGGAGGTCAACCACTCGCTGGTTAGACCAGACAAGAGACTAATCACTCTGGATATCCACATTCCACCCCCACCCCCAATCAAGGAAACCACTGTGAAAAACTTTTCAAAAGCAAACTTCACGTTACTTAAGACCGAGGTGAAAAGGTTCACAGCCCACATGCTAAAGGACAACACTGTCCAAGCTGCTGAATCCCTTACAAAGGCACTCTATGAGCACCTGCAAGAATGCATGGATTGTGCTATCCCAAGCAAAACCAAGACTCACTCCTTGAAGAAAAGGAAACCAGTTTGGTGGACCCCTGCCATAAAAAAGCTATACAATAGGAGGAGGAAACTAGTACAGAAAAAAGTAAAATCCCAAGAAGGGAAGACATCCCTGATCAATATCAGCAAGAAACTACAATCCCTCATAAAATCATCAAAGGCTAGCTTCAAAAGAAAAATTGCCAAGGACTCCAAAGATAACCACAAAGCGTTCTTTAGCTATGTCAAGAACATAAGTGGAAAGTCTCAGATCTGCTCTGAGTTAGTGCAGAATGGCACAAAATACACTGAACTGACTGATATTGCCAACATTTTGGCAGACAGGTTTAGTGCAAACTTCACCCCCCTCTCACCCCCAAAGGGCCTATAAACATGCCAGAAGAATGTAGAGCCCTGGCAATCACTGACACACAGGTTAAAACAGCCCTATCCAAAGCTAAAAACACAGCTCCAATGGGACCAGACGGTGTCCCAGGCTGTGCCTTACACAAACTCCAAAATGAACTAACCCCTCACCTAAACACACTGATCAAACTCAGCCTCTCTACAGGCTACGTACCCATAGAGTGGCACACAGCAACAGTTATCCTGCTGCACAAAGGTGGAGCCACAACGGACCCCGGGAACTATCACCCTATAAGCCTGACTAGCCTGCTCTGCAAGGCTATGGAGCGCATCATTATGGAACTCATTAACAGAGACATTGGGAAACTCCAAACATTGGACCCTACCCAGGTTGGCTTTGTTAAGGGCAGATCATGCCTCCTAAACCTGGTGGACTTCTTTGAGACAGTTACCAAGGCTTTAGACAAAGGAAAGGAAGTCCACACAGCCTACCTAGACCTCACAAAGGCTTTCAACACCGTTCTCCATTCTGGTATTATAGACAAGCTCACCAGCCTGAACATAAACCCCTACATCATGAGATGTGTTGCCAGTTGGCTCACAGATAGAACCCACATGGTAAGAGTTGCAGGTTCTAGGTCCGACTCTCAACCGGTTACAAGTGACGTCCCCCAGGGCTCAGTCCTGGGACCCCTCCTGTTCGGTATATACTTCTCAGTGGTACAGGCAAGCACAGGAGGACTATGGCTGACCAAGTTCACAGACGACTGCAAACTGGGGGCCATAATTGACTCTCCGGCTGATACAGACATCCTCCAGAAGAGTCTCACTGAGACAGATACCTGGTGTCAAAATCATGGCCTCAAGCTAAATGCCAAAAAGTGCATAGTCATCCCCTTTGGAAAAAACAAAGTATCCGTGAACTACCACATATGTGGTAGTCCCCTAAATACAGAAAATGTAATAAGGGATCTGGGGACCCAAGTAGATAGTAATCTCTCCTTTGATAATCATATTGCCAAGGTGGTTAAAAAATCCTTCTATATGGCCCACCTAATCACAAAAGGGTTCGCATCTAGAACAAAAGAGGTTATTGTGCCCCTCTGCTCATCACTCATCAGACCTATTATAGAGTACAACGCCTCATTTGGGATGTACCTTACAAGACACCTGCAACAGCTGGAAAGACCACAGAAGTACCTCACCAAGAGGATTACTGACCTCAAATAGATGCCCTATGCATCCCGACTGAAGAAACTCTAGCTGTACTCGGTTGCATACCGTATACTCAGATGTGATCTCTGCATGACATATAAGGCCGTCCAACCCAGAATTGATGAACATGCTCCACCTAAAAAAAACAAATCCCCAAGAGCCACACACTCTAGGGATCTAAACCTCACCACAACGATAAATAGAATGTGCTGGAGGGATATATTCCTGTCCCAGGGACTCCCCATACTTTGGAACAGGATTCCAATCTACATTAGGCAGAGCCCCTCACTAACACTCTTCAAGAGAAACCTTGACGAGTAGATAGGAAACAGAAAATTTACCCCGGGAATCACTGCAGTGGCTCTGTTGGGCAGAGGCACAGAGAACTAATAGCTTTGCTGGACAGAGGCACAGGGAACTAATCTAAGGCGGCGGCAAAAGCCAACACATTCTGGCTAGGCTTATAGATGCCCTCGTGCAGATAACCTAGTACTTACCTATGAACCTATGAATCTATGAACCTATACTATGGTCCACAGTTTTTTTCCAATGTATTTATTTATCTTTTATAATAATATCCTGATTTAGACAAATACTGTAGCATGAAAATATTAGCACTGGGGCAAAAGCAGTCCAGATGTGTTGTCATCCAGGCAGCCATGGAGGCATTTTCTGCCCACACTGGTATTCCCACCATGTCTTTCAACTGTCCAGATTTTCAAAGAATGTATAGATTATGTTGCCTCATTTTGGTTTGTTCCTCATAAAATTTGCGCTTTTCTGGCAAATCACTGAAGATTGAAGTCAGTAAATAATGACATATTTTGTTTTACACTTCATATCCTTTAGAAAATGCATGCTAATACAAATCCTGTTATTCTAGCAACGTTCTAAGTTTATAAGAGCAATATCTAAAATCTGCCCCTATTTTTGGGTCTTTGTCCCCCAATTATTTTATGTTTTGTCCATATTTCTTGCCGGAAGAGGTTGAGCGATATGATTTCCATTTTGAAATTGTTCGACTGTCAGAAAATCATTGAACCAGACATCATTACCAGCAAGGTAGCTCTTATATGAAGCAACAGGAGCAACAGATTTTTTTTTTCTTTTCATGCATTATACATATGTGATTTATTTCTTAACAAGTATTATTCAATTTAACATTACTTTGATTGCTTAAGTCCTGCTTTCCCTCAAATTTTACTCCTCCACCTCTTGAATATTCTTCCACTTATATTGTTCCCACAAATTCCAGTTATTTCTATTTGGCTTCCCTTTGTTTTTTTTTGGGGGGGGGGGTTTGATCCCACCTCAAATTCTTTTGCATTCGTTACAACAGTTAATAATTCTGTTATGGCTATTCAGCTTTTGATTTCCATTTTTTGGCAGACAAAAGCATTGAATTTTGTAGGGTCTTGCTATGTCTAGGCTATTCAGTCTCTATACCCCAAATCAGAAAAACATTTACTTTGTGAAAATAATTTGCTCTTCCAACATTTCCGACAAAGTAACCCGTAAGGAATTTTTAAAATCTACCAATTAATTACATTCTCAGAAAGCACGTTCCAAGGTGCTCCAATTTTTCTCAGCACACTTCCAACAATTGCTGTCTACCCATGGAAACATTCTCTGAAGTTTACTTGGGGTTTAAATTACCTATACAAACACTTCCAGTCTTAAGTCTTTGTATCTTTGCCTTTGCATATCATGTTTCATTCCCCACTCATGAATAATATTACCAGCTGAAGGCTAATTACCTCTCCCTTAATTCTCATACACTTCTTAATAGTAGTTGTAAGTGGAATATAAATGCATGCCAATGTAATCTTCCTTCCTTGCCAATAACCCCTTATTACCACAAATCTAGCGTTGTTGTTTCTCTTCTCCTCATATTTTCCTTATTTGAGCCTCTCTTGTAGTTATTATTATTATTGTTCTTTTTCTTTGTCCGTGATACTCTGCTGAGTAACTATTTGAAATCCTTTTTTGCCAAACTCCCTTGCTCATTTCTATTTATTTTTGCTTCATGTGACATTGCTATTTGTACCCTATTCCTTTTAATATAATTCAGGACTCTTTGCTTCTTGTCCATATGTAAAATGCCATTCACATTCCATGAAATAACTGATAAAGCAATTATGCTGATAAGGTGTTATTACTTTAGATCTTTTACATGACTTTTGTTTTTGAGTACATGTTTCCAACCTGCAGCTTGCATGCACACATTAATGTTTGGCAGGCTGGTCTTATTTGCAATTGCAGCTTTTCATCTCTGGACCCATGTCTTAGTTTGCCAAACATTTTATTTCTATAAAAACACTCAAGCTATATACATTTTCATGTCTAACACCCTTAACCCTTTTTAACTCACAGCAAGCACGCATGATTATATACACTTTCTATAAACGGAATACGAGTAGATGCCCTAAATAGATGTTTATACCAATAGGCATTATGCATTCTAAAATTATCCCCATAATTTAATAAAATCTGTGTAGGCACCATGTAGAGACTACATGGACTGTTACCATGTCCGTGTACATGGCTCCCTCTTGGCAGCTCACCATGCATATTAATGATGGCACTTTGCCAAGGGAGAGCCGAGGAACACAGTTATTGTATCAGTGGAAAGATGTAGTGCTAACCATGGCTGCAAATGAGTATGAGGCTCCCTGTAATGTTTTTTGTTTTATTTGACTGTTAATTTTTTCCTTTGTTTTATTTTTATTTTTTTTAAAACATGTTTGCCCAGTGCAGAGTACAGCAATGCCAAGCTGCACTCACATATAAGATAGCAGACACCTGCCAGACATCTAAATATAAAAATTAGATGTAATTAATTATTTATTTAAAAGTGTGTCTAAGCATGTTTGCGTGGCATGGTGCAGTGCTTAGCACTGATTACAGGTAGATCAGTGGTATATGTGAAGGTATGGCAAAAGTCTTAATATCCTCACAGCTAAATGGGTAGAGTTACGGTTTCATATGCAGTAGGCCCAGGGTTTGAATACATGGAAGGGAAATATGTATTTAATTTTGATATACATATTATGCATTTATTACATAACAGATAGCCTCGTTGTGCTCTGCCAAGCCCTGCTCAGCTATGCTGAGATCTGCTAAGCACTGCATAAACACTGTAATGACTGCCAATATTTGTGCGCTGCTCAGCTCTACTTGGCTGGTTTGCATGCTGCTAAACTCCACTAAGACAATGATTCTATCAGTTTTCGTGCTTTTCAGCTCAGCTGCGTTGATTTGCTCAGTGCTAAGTGATGCGGTACTTTTTTGAATGTTGCCCAATGAAGTGTAAGGGCAGAAAAACAGCCTATATTAAGCCCGATAGTTGGGAATACAGCAGGAACTATTGGAGTTCTTTCTCTGTTGGTTACTATGGCTGTTGTTGGTGAAGTCATTTGCTTTCGGGCTCAGTGTTGGAACATTCTGGAGTCCAGGGTCATGGTTGGACTCCTAGTTAAAAACCATGATGAAGAGCTGCTGCAGGGTGGTTTCCAGGGCTCACAGTATAAGGTGAGGGCCTGGGACTGGCTGACCAGAGAACTCACCAGTGTTACTGGAATCCCTTGCACAAATGAGCAGTGTCCTTACCACCATGATGACCTGAAACAAAGAAAGAGGAGACTCTTGGACACCTGGGTCCAAGAAGCTCTGGCAGGAAATGCCCCACAAGTATGTAAGTAATTTTTACCTCTGTTTTAACAATATGTAATCTGAATGTCTGCAAAGCTGGTATGCATAATGATGTGTTTCTCTCCCAACAGCTGCATTTGAGAGGGATTGCAATGTCGCATCACACAGCGGTTGCTTAGCGAAGTTGGCCATGATGTGGTGAGTATGGATGTATTATGCTAACTGCAGTGAAATAAGCAAAAAAGAGTAAAGTATTAACTGCATTAAAGTGTATTCAATAAAGCTTGTAGTGACATAAATGTGAGATTACAGCTGTATTGCAAGAAATGAATAATGTCTGCTGTAGTGCAATAAAAACATGAAACAATACCAGCTATTGCATTAAAGTATATGCAATCAAGTCTGCAGTGCAATAAATGTGGAATTAGACCTGTATTGCAAAACATGATTATGCCAACTGTAGTGCAATAACAACATGAAACAATACCAGTAACTGCATTAAAGTATATACGATAAAGTCTGTAGTGCAATAAATGTGGAATTAGAGCTGTATTGCAATAAATGAATAATGCCAACTATTGTGCAATAAAACATGAAACAATACCAGTAACACCAGGGAAAATGGTGTATATCAGGATTGTCTTGTTGTAACCATTGCATTAGAGCTGTATGCATTCAGGCTGTAAGGTAAGGTGCAGCAGTCAAGTATAACACTGTCATAGCTGTAGAATGTAAATCCAATAGATGCAATATTGTCTCTAGACCAATATTGTTCATATAATGCTCTGTCATCCGCAGACATCAGGTAATAAAGGTATATGGGTGAGATAGCCCACTCCATGAACTGATATTGTTTGTTGACTTCACAGACATTTCAAACCCCTAACAATAAATTGTGTACACCAGCATTGTTTATACGTATATATAGCTTACCTACTATCTGCGTTATGCTTGATTTTCATGCATGTGTGTGGTTTACTGTCACTGCAGTCTAGTATAACACTGTAGTAGTACTACCAGGTCATATTTTGGTTCCACGTGAGCTCTAGGCAAATATCAGTCAATTAATACTCAGCAGTGACTCAGTAGCTCAGTTTGTTAAATGCTCTGCATAAAGTACATTTTGCCACACACAGACCAGGGTTTGAATCCAGTGCTATGTAGCACAAAATATTGCAGTAGCAGTCACGTAATGCTTACATATTTTCTCTCCACAGGAACTACAGCTAAATGAGGGAGGTAGCCCATATTATGAGTAAATAATTGTGTGTTTAGATGTCACAGACTGTGAAAATCATTAGCAAGATTGTGTTCATCAGCAATGTTCAGTCAGAAATACAATGTGTAATCCTGGTATGGCTGTATGCTGGGAGTGTCTGTTAAAAGTTGCTGCAGTCAATTAATACATCCTATGCAGATGTCCCCTGCAGTCACTGCTATTAGGTTCTATTCCCATGCTTGCCAACCAAGGCATGACAGCTGTTTAGTGTCTGTACTGTACACATACTAGTCTCTCAAGTGTCACGATTTCATATTATGTAATGAATAGTGCATAATCCATCTGTCACAGGATTACCATGGAAATGATTACCTAGATTGCAAAGTATCATCAAATCAGCCCACAGAGCACTTTGGTAGTTATATAGGTCCACCTGATATACAAGTGTTCTGTGCAGTTTTGTATCCTCAGTTGGTACTGCTTGGCCCATAGTGTCCCATGCAAATAGCTTGAGAAGTATGTACATGCTACATCAGCTATAGGAGACTTGTAGTCCCTGTTCACATAAACAAAATACAGACCCACAGAGTAGATAATAATACTGTTGTCAAAGAAATAACCAGAAATGTTACTAATGGACTGTTTTTCTCTCTCTCTCTTCCCACCCCTAATCTTCATTTATTTCTTATTGTTATTCAATGACTATGGTTTACTATTAACATATGTTGCTACAATAACTGTATTTTGGAACATGTGTTTTATTATTGTTTTGTTTTATAATGGTTGCATATTAACATATCTTTTTACAGTGCCTATTTTGTTGGTGTTATGCTGTAACTGTTACTGGCATGCTGTTAACATACTGACTGTTCTGTTGTTTATTGTTCTGTTTTACATAATATGCATTGATATGTAATTGGATTATTTGCAATATTCTGCCATGTTGTAATTACTAACAATTATTTGATAACAATTAACCTATACTTATTGCTATACCTCCATTACTACAGCATGTCAGGGTAGTCCATTTCCGGATGATCCACCTACCTTTCCTCAACCAGCTGTGGCACCAGGTCCTAGCATGTCTGGGACCCAGACTGGTGGTGCCCACTCCACTGTCACCCCCTGGGAGTGGTGGCTGTGGGGCATTGTCACCCAGGCTGAACTGCTGGTCATGGTGTGCAGGATTGTTCATCGGAATTATGAATGCCGCCTGTACCGGATTGAAAGCATGCTGGCCAACCTGGTGGGGCAGCCTCTCCTTGATGCCCAGCCCCCAGCCCAGTCACCCTTGCATCAGTGAAGGAGCAGTATTGACTGTCTCATGGGTGGAGATGTGAGTCATGCTGCTGCCATCTGAAAGGACATGCAACTTGGATTCCACAACACCCACCCCATCCAAGGTGTTCACCCACTTCATGCGTCACACACCGCCCTTGTCTGCTGTCTTGTCTGCTGCAAATGCATCCTCTCCTACTCACCTTACCTCTCCACGGGTACCCAAGTCCATTACCCAACATTTCACTCTCACCTTAATAAAAAAAAATGGGCATCCTCCCAAAGAAATATCACCCCATACATAGCTCTCCATTTTGCACACATGTCCACTGGATACAAGTAATTTGGTCCAACTGGCTTGACAGCACAATTATGTTCTCCTCTTCCCTCTCTCTGGGGTTTGAGAATTCAATTTCATCTACAAAATCTGTCAAACTACACAGCTGTTGCTGTACAAGAAATGGATAGCTATGGTTCTTTCCTACACCCTTCCTGGACATCCCTACATACCTTTCACTATGTTTTTCCTCCTGCGTGCTCCCATTTTACCACATTCCTATCTCCCCTTTTGTCTTTTCTTTATTTTTTTGAGTGCAGAGCTGCACAGCATGCCATGTCACTCAGCTTTGGTTAGCTCAGCTAAATAGAACTCTAATGAGTAGATGTGTTTATAGCATTGTAAGTCACATGTTCAAAAAAAACACCTCTGCCATGTTTCAAACTTAAGCCCATCAGACCTCCAGCATACTGCATTAACCCACCACACCATGCATATCTTAAGTGAAGCAGGTGTTTTCATCAAAACATAGTGATTGCCACTTACAGTCATTAGGCATGTCTCAGCACAGCTGCACGCCATGCTGCACCATGCAAATTGGAATTAAAAATTAATGGGAAAAATGGGAGTGTACCTTGGACTCTGGTGAAATAATATACCACTAGACAGCCAAAGACATAAAAATGGATGTAAGTGAGACCTGTGATAGCAGGTAAATGTGACTTTGTATCAGCAACATGAAGAAAGACACCTGCTAAGGCATTCATGGCAAAATACATATTCAGCTGAGACTCATGCAGAAATACATTATTATAAAAACATGCACGTACTGATGGATGTAGAAAATGATTGTCACAGCCTGTATGTGTGCACATATACCTTATAAATACACCTGCTATAGCAGTAACTCTGTAGCTCAGTCTGTTAAATGCTTTGTATGCAGTGCATTTTGCCACACACATTCCTGGGTTCAAATCTAGTCTTGTGTTGCAGTTCAGTTACATTATTGTGAAGACAGCAATTAATGACTGAGTCATGCAATCTTTATCCACACAGGTTACTACTAATTAATGAACTACTATCCAGTTTTTCAAGTCAAAGGGCTGTAGATGGGGGATACACTGCACATATCCATTTAGCATAAGTATATGTCGCCTACTATTGTGTTATTGTAACTGTTGCATAACAGATGTACCTTAATCACATGCTTCGATTGTACTGTAAAGGGTACTTTTACCCAGGCTCTGCCATAACAATAGGGCTGCCACAGCTGCCACAGTTACATGTACAGCTTGTTGCCCTCTGAAGTGTTCATACTCCCTCCTATGAGTTCTAGGCTGCAGCAGCAGATGCAGCCTGTAGCACACACACCTGTATGTAAAGGTAGCTACTACAGACCTACCATACCACCTAACCCCCTAGCACAAGGAATCCAGACACAACCATACTTAATGGGGGAACAATGGTACAGAGATTGTGACTTGTTTTACAGTTTGCCCCTGTATTGATAGTAAATTGCTACAATGACATTAGCATGCATATTCAGATGAGTATGAAGTCTGACACTCAAATGTGTGTCTTCCATTACTGACCTCAACCCACATTTGCTAGTGAATTGCCAGATAACCACAATTTCATGGGACACTGACCACACATATAAGGTGAAACAGTGGACATACTGCCTAGATCTCTACAGTTGGCAAATATGGTACCTAACCTCTGTGATGCTGTAGTCTCCAAAGCTCAGTAATGTCCATCTTAACAGCTTAGAAAGCGGTGCAGGTCTAAATGAAGGCCTTATATGTTGCACTGTAGTGGCATGTCATTGGCTAATGATAGTGCAATTCAGTCGTTTCGGCTGAAATTACCATAGCAGAGCCACAGATTGGTGCAGAGGCAATTACCTACTAATGAGCAGTACCTTAAAAAGGCAAGCAACTCGTTATGGGGAACAAGTCTGTATGAGACTTACCTCACACAGAGAGCGTATTTTTAAAAGATTACCAGAAGCAAAGTTCAACAAAGGAGTACTGCACTCAACCAGGTATGTAAGTGTTTTCTCCATGTAGGAGGTTGCAGATGGGAGAATGGAGGTATGGGGGAATAGGGATCACAGAAGTATGCATGTCTTAGATCTATGGGAATGACATGTCATTGATACTCAACTGTCCTACACCTATAGATATGCCTCTCAAATGTCCCTGATTTCCACTCACATCTTAACTCTGACCCTCTTATTCCCACCTACAATGATTGGCTGTTATAGGAAAGCTAGTGCATGACATGTAAAACATAGTGACAAGAGGTAAGGGTGTATACTCCTGTAACATCAGACGATGTACACTAATCCACCTCCTCTCAGTCCGTCAATGTCTCACATAAATACGTCTAACATTTAACAGTGTACCTGATTGCCCCTGATGTACTCTGGCTAAGTCCATGATCCTGTTTACGTTGTTCCCTGTCTGGTTTAAAGCTATGCTTAACATAGCTGTCAACTTGTTACAGCAAGATATCTGAACAAAACAATAATTCATGGAGGGACAAAGGCCCAAAATTATGGATGCTGTCACTATTGCTCAAGTCAGAAAGTGAATAGAATAATAGATATTACAGTAGCATAACTGTGTTCTGAAGGGTATGATGTATTAAACTCTGATGTCTGTCTTCATTTTTTGACATCAACCATCAATGATTGGCCAACCTTTTGTTAGAAATCCACAATGTTGTGTGAAAATGACCAAAAGTAGGAGGCAAACATCTTGACATTCTTCAAACATTTGTATAGTTGAGAAGTATGATGCCTACAGGGAAGATGTACTACCACAGGTTTGCATTGTTTTCTGTCATTGTGGCACACTGGTGTTGCTGGACTGTCCACATATAGTGGTTGTAATAGCACACTGCTATTTGTCTGGCAGTGGTCATATGACATATTAGTGGGAGTTTGCCCATATGGGACACACCATTGTAGACTGCAGTGCTGGGAGTAGGAACATACAGCAGAATCTGTCACGGCACACAGGGACATACCCCAGTATTGCTACTATCTTGGTGGATTCCACATAGGTAGTGTGTTGCCAGACTGTGGGGTATGATGTGTGAGGGAGCAGTGGATAGTGCAGGCCATTATGGGTGTGCTAGATCTGTACATAGTGGATGTCCATATATTTGGTCTTGTAATGTGTTCCCCTTCTGTTGTCTTTCAGGAAGCATGTACCACAGAAGACATGCCACCTTCTCAGATGCGGAGAATGACATAATAGAGGATGGACTGAGACAGCACCATCCGAGCTTGTTGTCCAAGGGAAGGCATAGTCAGGAACAGTGGCCAGCATTGTGGGCAGACCTTGTGCGGGATGACAATCAGATTGGCCAACAGGACAGGACCTGTGAGCAGGTCCGACACCAGGCTACAGACATGCTGAATGCTGAATGGCAAAGGGCAGCTGTTGTTGCCAGGGATCATGCCAACACAGGTGGAGGTCCTGCTATAGAGCAACCACTTTCAGCCACAAAGGAATTCCTGGTGAACCTAAGAACACACAACAGCTGCCAAGCATCCATCAGACAATATGTCATGGAGGTGGATGCCATGTTCTCCAAAACAGAGAAGTGTCCAGGTAAGATTAATGTGTTCACCAGTGTAATACTGTCTCGGTCATTGTGGCAGGCTGTATGTACCTGTATATGGGTGTCAGGTCTATCTGCATTGGGGGTATTGGGGTTTATGCTTTGTTGTGCATACATACTCAGAATGTCAGCAATACAGCCTGTAGCTGTACCAGCTACTGTACATGTGGACATATTACCTTGTAGTGCTGCAATATTTGTTGCTGCTGACAATACCTCTCCCTCACCTTTTCCTAGGTCTGTCAGGTGTGGCCCAAGTCCATGGTTCTGTACTTGGTAAGTGTGATACTGTTTTTTATGGATCATATCTACGCTATGAAAGTTAAGGGCTGCATATTGCCCTAT